>NC_092131.1:18513294-18813294 GCF_043159975.1 Macaca nemestrina | reverse complement strand
ATAGTGGGATGGGGACTGTGAGCACTCCCTAGCCTTCTCCTGCCTGCCCCTGGTTCTAATGTGCCTGCACTAGGGTATTTGTTGACTGAATGAATGATGTGCATGGTGAGTTCTCAGCTATACACATTCCTTTACTAAGGCTGCTGACACAAATTACCACAAATTTGATGCCTTAAAACATAGAGATTTATTCTCTGACAATTCTGCAGGCCAGATGTTCAAAACCAGTGTTTCTGGGCTGAAATAAAAATGCTGGCAGGGACGAGCTTCCTCTGCGAACTGCAGTGGGGGAATCCATTCCTTGCCTCTTCCTGCTTCCGAGGGCTCCTGGCATCTTGGCTTGTGGCCACATCACTCCAGTCTCTGACTCGTGGTCACACTGCCTCCTCTTCTGTGGCAGCCAAATCTCCTTCTCCCTCCCTCTTCTAAGAATACATGTGACTGCAGTTAGAGCTCACTGTGAAAATCGGGTGCAATCATCTTCCCATCTCAAGATCCTTAGCCTAATCACACCTGCAAAGTCATTTTTTAAAAACCATATAAGGTAACATGTAAGGTTCCAGAGATAAGGGTCTGATATCTTTGGAAGCATGTATTCAACATACTACACCAAATAAAGAGGGAAAATGGCATAAATAAATACACACACACATGCAGAATTATTTGGAGATTTTCACTGTGGTTTTTTTTTTTTTGGTTTTTTTTTTGAGACGGAGTCTTACTCTGTCACCCAGGCTGGAGTGCAGTAGCACGATCTCAGCTCACTGCAACCTCTGCCTCCTGGGTTCAAGTGATTCTCCTACCTTAGCTTCCAGAGTAGCAGGCATTACAGGCACCCACCACCACGCATGGCTAATTTTTGTATTTTAGTAGACACAGGGTTTCACCATGTTGGCCAGGCTGGTCTTGAACTCCTGACCTCTACTGATTCGCCTGCCTCGGCCTCCCAAAGTGCTGGGATTACAGGCATGAGCCACCGCGCCTGGCCTTCACTGTGTTTTAAACCTGAGTATGACTAAATTTCCAGAATTCACAGCATTTAAAATAAGGAAGGTAGAATGTGAAAGGCTGACTCCATCCGCATCTGGCCTCCAGCCCGTACTTCTCATCCTCCATGGGCTTTGTTTAGAATTCACAGGAGGAATTTCAGGTTGCCTGGGGGCCAAACATAAATGAGAGGGAGCAGTCAGAGTTGTTTAAATGATTCAATAACTCGAGTGTGTCCAAAACTGACAAGAGGAGGGTGAACATGAGTTTGTCTGAATGCACTGATACTCAATTCCATTGTGAGTTAACAGTATGTAAAGGGTTTCCAACCTTCCCAGGACCCCGAAGGCAGCACTGAAAATAATCTACCTGCAGTAAACTTTGCTGTTGTTTAAGAGGAGAAATAGGATTTAATGCTGTAGGCCACACCAGGAGTCCAAGAGTGTGTCCCTAGCAAATTGATGTGCACTGTGCAGAAAAACTTCTCTGCAAAGGGTGG
Organism: Macaca nemestrina; assembly: GCF_043159975.1. NCBI lineage: Eukaryota > Metazoa > Chordata > Mammalia > Primates > Cercopithecidae > Macaca > Macaca nemestrina. The sequence goes on along the minus strand of NC_092131.1, from coordinate 18,811,808 downwards.
CTGGAATTCTGGCAGGTGTTGTCCCACACTTGGCATGTTCATTGAAATAACAAGGATAGCATCATCAATCCAGGAGAGTCACAAGTCCCTCTCCCTTGGTGGCAAGTTAATGAGGCCTAATGTTTGTGTAAAGTTCACCTATTCTTTTAAATAAATATACTTTACTCAGCAGGGTTTTGACCAGTGTCATCTATCCTTAATTCCTTTAAGCAATCAATTAGATAACCTTTCTACCCTCTCTTCTGTCCTAGAGCAACAAACTTTTCCAGAAGGCTCACTAGCTGTAGGCACTATGAGAAACAGACCCTGCCCTTAAGGATCTCACAGCCTGGAGCAGAAGAACACATGCTCATGCATGGAATGTGACTTCTGGATGTTTGGAATACTGGCTTAAAAGCTTTAAGGCTGAAGATGACAGGCAATAAGTGCCCCATTTTCTTTTTCTTTTTCTTTTTTTTTTTTTTTTTTGGACACGGAGTCTTGCTCTGTCGCCCGAGCTGGAGTGCAGTGGCCGGATCTCAGCTCACTGCAAGCTCCGCCTACCAGGTTTATGCCATTCTCCTGCCTCAGCCTCCCGTGTAGCTGGGACTACAGGCGCCCGCCACCTCGCCCAGCTAGTTTTTTGTATTTTTTAGTAGAGGCGGGGTTTCACCGTGTTAGCCAGGATGGTCTCGAGTCTCGATCTCCTGACCTCGTGATCCACCCGTCTCGGCCTCCCAAAGTGCTGGGATTACAGGCTTGAGCCACCGTGCCCGGCCTAGTGCCCCATTTTCTAAAGAGAGCTGCAGACAAGCCCCTGAAGAATTTACTGAAACACGGCAGAGCCCATCCTATCAGTGTTCACCTCTGTTGCCCTCCTCCAGCCTACATAAAACAAGACTAGAAATTTGCAGGAGAGTTCATACAAGCAATGGGTTATGGTAGACAGAAAAATACCGTCCCTCCCCACAAAGAAGTCCATGTTGTAATCCCTGGAACCTGTGAATATACCACCTTACATGAAAAAAGGGACTTTGCAGATATGATTCGCATTAAGGAGTTTAAGATGGATTATCTGGGATTTTTCAGGTGGACCCAATCTAATCACATTGGGGAACCATTCCTGGCTGTTGTCAGAGAGGGGGATGTGACGACAGAAGAATGGCTGGAGAAATCCAACACTGCTGGCTTCAGAGATGGGCCTGGTGGAGGGTTCACTGTCAAAGAGTACACGCTCTAGAAGCTGGAAGGGCCAGGAGATATGTTCTCCCCTAGTGCCTCCAGAAACAACAGCTCCACTGACACCTTGATTTTAGTCCAGTGAGACCCAGGTCAAATCCCTTGAAACTGCCTTTACAAAAATTATAACAGTGAGAACACTAGGACAGTGAAAGAGATCCAACTTGACCAACTCCATCTTGCCTTTAACCTCCACGTGGCCCTTGGTCATGCCTGGCTGTGGGCCAAGCTAACTTTGGGAGAAATTTAGTTTATAGTTTAAGTGATGTTAGCCCTTCCTAAAACTAAATGCCTTTATAAAACTAATAAAAGTCCCCAAGTTTAAGATTATGAGAGGGGCCTGAATTCTGCTAAAATGTAGGTGTAGTTGAATAATTGCCAGCCATTTGTCTGGAGGTCACAAGATTTGTAGATTCCCCAACTATTCCTGCAAATAACATCACTATTGTAGAAGCCAAGATTGGCCTTTTGAGATGCCTTTTCAGACTTCTGCATTTCTGATGGACTGAATGACTCCACCCAGACCCGAGACTCAAGACTCAACCTCTCAACCAGTCCTGTGGCCCCACTCAGAAGTGGGCTCAGTACACGAGGACCATTTTCCACCCCACTATGATTGCATCCCCAACTAGTCAGCAGCACCCATTCCCTAACCCCCTGCCCACCAAACTATTCTACTGGAGGTCAGAGACAGGATATCTCAGCCTGGTGCACCGTACATAGCTGGAACCAGCTCCAGAACTTCCACAAAAAAAGCCTTTTGAGGATGGCCCTGCCACATAGATCACTAGAGCGCCAACCCTGCAAGATAAGTGCTACTGTCTCTCGAATCCCCTCTCCCCTTCCCAACCCTGGAGAATTTAGCTAGGGAGACAGACGGAGCAGAAGATCAACTGGGAGGAAGAATGAGCCGGGCCCTGTTCCCATCCCCACAGTATCCCCAAACCACTGGCAAGCCTGAGCTGGGAGAGGAGATTCATGGAGCTGGATTGAGATTGAGGTTTTGGTTTATACTGGACTGGCCTTTTTATTACCCCCTAAATAAAGCTGTTCTCCTGACTGAAAGTGAGTGAAAAGCTGTGGCTCTGCATGAAATGTAGTTAAGCAGTAGGGAAGGGGGAGACCACAGGACATGTTGGAAGGCAGTGAGGGGAGAAAGTGAAGCTCTTTCCTCTTGAATTCCATGGAGCTCAACCTGCTGGAGAACCCAGTTTTGCTGCGACCGAACACAGTAAGCATCATGACAGATGTATCTTGACTTCTGTAGCAGACCCCTAGGGAGTTACATAGACTTCTATTCTCTTGGTATATTTTTTTAAAAATTTAAAGAAAAAAGGCTGAGCATGGTAGCTCCCATCTGTAATCCCAGCACCTTGGGAGGCCAAGGTGGGAGGATCATTTGAAGCCAGGATGTCAAGGCCACCCTGGGCAACAAAGTGAAACCCCACCTGTACAAAATTTTTTTTTAAAAATTAGCTGGGCATGGTGGTGCACACCTGTAAGTCCCAGCTACTCAAGAAGATGAGGCAGAAGGATCACTTGAGCTCAGGAATTCAAGGCCACGGTGAGCTGTAATTGCACCACTGCACTCCAGCCTGGGTGACAGAGCAAGACTCCATCTGGAAAAAAAAAAAAAAAATGTCAAGAGAAAGATACAAAAATTGGGGGATGTTTCAAATACATGCATTTAGAAAATTAATGATTTTTAGTAAAAAATATAATCCAATGTGATTGTGTCAGTCATCATGGAATCAGTTTATCACTTTAACATAACTACAAGTTTATGATGCAGTGTGGTCAGTGTAATCGAGTAATAAGACACATTCAAAGGCAAATGATGAACCTTCTTGCTTTTCAGTGCAGTCCGTGTATTATCCTCATGTGTGTATGTGCACACACACGCCATTCTGAGGACCTCAAAAGTCCAGATTTAAGAAGATGTGGCCCTGGTCAAATGACCCTTCTGCCCCTAACTCCTATGTCTCCATGACTGGCCATAGGAGGTATAGGGGAGTTAAGGGAAATGTCCCAAGACAGTGACATCTGAACTAGGTCTTGAAAGATCAGGGTGACTCCTCCAGGTAAGAAAGGGCATTCTGAGCCAAAAGACCCATCCTGCAAAGGCACAGATGCTTGAGAGAACCTGGCACATTGGCAGAGTCGTCGGCGTGTCACAAGGCTGCAGAGAGCAGAAGGCGATGAGAGAAGCAATGAAGACATAAATGGCCCCAGATGGCAAAGGGCCTTGACTGTTGAGCTGGGACTTCAGTTTGATCCTGAGGACCCCAGGGAGCCAAGGAGTTTTTGAGGCAGGATGAGATCAGTTTTGGAAGGTGACTCTGAGGGTGGCACAGAGGACAATGGGAGAGAGGTGAAGTCGGACCCAACAGAATGTGGCCTGGAGAGGAGCAGCCAGTGGGGAGAGAGATTTATGAGGTGGGATCAGTGAGGGCATGGTAGCCAGATTCTGCTTAGGGACAAAGCAGGGTCAAGTGCGACCAGAAGCTGCCATTTAGGAGCCAGAGAAACACTATAGACCAAGGCCTGGACAAAATCCATATGGGTAGATGATGAATTTGATTTTAGATGTTTTAGATGTTTATATTCCATGTGAGTTACCTGCTGAGAATATCCATTGAAGAGGTCCCCAGATCCCTAGTTCCTTCCTGTGTCTTGAAATTCCACAACCTCAGGGACCCGTGGTAGTCAATGGTTTTCTTCTCTACTTGGTTCCAGTGAAGGTGAGCCTGGATTGGAGATGGCAGCAGGGAGGAAAGAGAAACAGGCCAGGGCTGCTTTTCTCCTAAACCATCTGAAGTATAGCCCAATTTCATTTATTCTCAAGGACCACTCTGTCTAATCTATAAGAGAAAATTGTGTGTGTATATATGAATAAACTGTATATGTATGTAAGCATGTAAAATAAGGTATATATATGTGTATCTTCTGAAAGGATTGTACCCCTAGTTCTTTAACAATTAACAATAATCTTGGTACCAGGCTCAAGCCACTCTCCTGACTACCATGGCTCAGAGGGCACAGGTGGTAGATAGTCAAGAGTCCAACTCACCACCTCCATTTATAGTATAAATCTGTGTATAACCCGACCTGGGGGTGAGGGTCACCAACATGTTAAGGATGATTATCTGGATGGCAGAATTTCAGGTTGTTTTAATTTTCTCTTTAATATTTTATACACAATTTTAATTTTTGTAATAAAAATATTTTTCCTTTAAAAAAGGTGAGCAGCCTGGGCAATATAGTGAGACCGTATCTCTACAAAAAATTTAAAAATGAGCCCAGCATATTGGTACATGACTGTAGTCCCAGCTCCTCGGGAGGCTGAAGTGGGAGGATCAATTAAGCCCAAAAGTTTGAGGCTACAGCAATCGTGCCACTGTACTCCAGCCTGGGTGAGAGAGCAAGACTCCAACTCAATTAAAAAGGAAGAGGGAGGATCAGCCTTACCTTTATGTTATCAGTGGGAATTTCAGAAGGCAACTTAGTTATACCAGAAGCCATAAGATAAACCTTTCATTTGAACTGACAAGTTTACTCCCAAGAATGCAAAGAAATACTCTGCATTCTACTACAACCCAATAATCACATTCCCGAACTTACAAAAATTGCCTAATTAAATTAAGGAGTTGTTTTGATGATTTATATATTTTGAAAAAGGAGATGGGTAGATAGGAAAAAGTTTCACATTCATAGTAAAAAGTGATTTTTTCCCCCCAGGAATTTTGATAATAAAGTATATCTTAATTATATATACATTTTTGTTATTGCAAAATAAATCAATTGACCTAAATTGACCACAGAATCTGAAATCACAGATCAAATCCGAAAAGAATGCAGGTGATCAAAATAAGTGCATTTCTGGGCCAGTGGTGCTCCAACCTGGCTGCACATTAGAACCGCTGGGAGCTTTGTAAAAATACTGATGTGGAGCTCCACCCTCAGGATTCTGATTTAGCTGATCTGGAGCAGGGCCGGACAGCAGTATTTTTAAAACACATCTCTAGATGATTCTAATGTGTAGCTGGAATTGAAAACCACCAGACCATTGAAATAAATTGCCACACAGCACATAATTCATAACTGTTTTAAAAAATGGGATGCTAACTGCACAGCCAGTTCTCAGAGGCACTGTTCCTATGCTGCCATTCAACAGCTTCCCTCTCTTTTACTTTTCATTGAGGTATAGCATCCATATAGAAACATACATGTATTATAAGCAGATAGCTCAATGCATTTTTACCACCTGAACATACCCATATCACCAGCACCCAGATCAAAAAAGAGCCTTACCAGCACCCAGCACCCTCTTGATTCATTTCAACTGTTCAATAGCTTCCCCCCCCTTACATGTTTGGTGTTGATTCTTAAGTAATTGAGTTGTAACCAATAGTAATCCTTATAATGCAAATAATTTTCCTTAATTCATTGACCATATTATAGCTAATTTGAATTATGAAAACTTGTATAGGAGAAATAATTATGAGCATGTATTTAGCTGCAAGAAGTTTACTAAATATCTAATTGCAGGATCCAGTTAAATAAATTAGCTAATGTTCACATGAAACTGTCCGATTTGTATGCTATGGCACAAATAAGATAGGAAAATGGAAGTCCTTCCACAAAAAAAGACTGTTTATTCTATCAGAACCCTAGAATAGCACTGTTAGTGGGCTAACCTGTGCCCTCTCCCTACCCACCCCCTGCTCAACAAATTCATACATTGAAGCCCCAATCCCCAGTACCTCAGAATGTGACCACATTTGGAGATAGAGTCTTTAAAGAGGTGATTACATTAAAATGCAGTCAATAATGTAAGCCCCGGTGCAATATGACTGGGGTCCTTATAAGAAGAGGACATGGGGCCACAGACACACACAGCAGAAGATCGTGTGAAGATATGGAGAGAGGGTGCCAGCTGCAAGCCAAGGAAAGAAACCTTAGAAGAAATGAATTTACCAACACTTTGATCTCAGACACCTAACCTCCAGAACTGTGAGAAAGTGATTTCTGTTGTGAAAGCCACCCAGCTGTGAAACACTAAACACCAGTCTGTGGTATTTGTTCTGCAGCCTTAGCAAACCAATGCAAGCACCGAGACTAGAAGTCGCAGGTAGAGGAAGAGCTGGGCCCGGGAGGGTGACCAGACTAATAGGGGCTTCTGATGAAGGGAGACTGCCAGAGGAGCCTCAGCGGTGGGAAGAGCTGGGCAGGGCCCCAGTTGTCTGTGGCCACCAGAGTAGAGAGGAAACCTCACGTTCGCAACACAGATCCCTCACATACACCTCTCCCTTGACCCACACAGGCGCAGAACCAGGTTCCTCTACCCAGCACCTGCATGCCCACTCAAACGCACAGGGATTCCCACAGGACCTGAGGAGTCCATTCCAGCCAGAGTAATCTGGACCAGTAGGTGGCCGAGAGTCACCAAAATTTTTAGAAAAACAGAAAAGGAAAAGGAAAGCACCAACTCCACCTCCAGAGAAATTTACAGCTGGAGGAGCAGAATTCTTACAATGGGGAAGCAGAGGGGGAAACACTTTATAATAAATGTAATTACTATTGTCAAACACATTTGAAACAGCAGCATATCCAGATAGATGATAGATAGATAGATAGATAGACAGAGCCTTTATAAAAAGTCATACTCAGAGTTCTTGAAAACTAACATTATGAATAATAAAATTGAAAGCCCCATAGAAGATAGAATTTCCATCCATCAGATTGCCCAAGTGAAAAAGTATGATAATATCTAGAGTTGGTGAAGTTGTGGGAGTCACAGATTCTCAAACACTGTTGGTTTGACATAGCAGTTTTTTTATGCTCACATAATATGCACAAAATAAATTTATTACCAAAACATAACAGTTTTTCTAATAAATGTATTTATTAGTTTTTCTAATAATTTATTAGAAAAACAATAGTTTTTCTATGTGCATATGATTTGCCTCAGCAATTCCCCAGGCATAAGCCTTAGAGAAACTCTCACACAAGCACAAATACACATTGTGTTCTCTGCTGTACAGCTTCTAAAAACAAAAAACTTAAAAGCAACTTTGATGCCCATCATTTGTAGGATGGATACATTCATTGCACATATTCCTACAAAGGTCTATTATTTACTTAGGTTGTTGCATATCTGGCTCATTTAAATGAAGAAAGACCACGTTCATTTAAATGAACTAGATATGCAACAATCTAAGTAAATTTCCCAAAATGCATCGTTGAGTGAAAAAGCCAGCTTAAGAAAAGTAAATTTAATATTTACTTAAAATTTTTTTATCTTAAAAAATGTTTTTTAAAAAACTATGAAAAACTGTAGGGGACCGGGTGTGGTGGCTCATGCCTGTAATTCCAGTACTTTGGGAGGCCGAGGCGAAAGGGTCATTTGAGGCCAGAAATTTGAAAACAGCCTGGGCAACATAATGAAACAATGTCTCTACAAAAAATTAGCCAGGCATGGTGGTTCATACCTGTAGTCCCAGCTACTTAGGAGGTTGAGGTGGGAGGTTGAGCCTCCTCAATCTGATAAACATATTTTTCCTTTAAAAAAGGTGAGCAGCCTGGGCAACATAGTGAGACCCTATCTCACCCGAAAAATGATCCCGGTATATTGGTACATGCGTGTAGTCCCAGCTCCTCAGGAGGCTGAAGTGGGAGGATCACTTGAGCCCAGGAGTTTGAGGCTGCAGTGATCGTGCCACTGTACCAGCCTGGGTGATAGAGCAAGACTCCAACTCAGAAAAAGTGAAGAAGGGGGGTCAGCCTTACCTTTATGTTACCAGTGGGAATTTCAGCAGGCAACTTAGGTATACCAGAAGCTGTAAGGTAAACCTTTCAGGTGGGAACCTGAGCCTGGGAGATTGAGGCTGCAGTGAGCTATGACAGCACCAGCCTGGATGACAGAGTGAGACACTGTCTCAAGAAAAAAAGAAAAAGACCAGGAGTGGACTATATATACATATATATATATATGTATATATAAACACACATATTTATATATGCTATAGCCAAAATCAATGGAAAAGTGTGCATAATGTTGATGATAGCAATTCCTTTGGGCACAATGGGCAAAAAGTAGTAGCAAAGGGAACAAAAGGGACTGCAATTTTATCAGTAATATTTTATTTAATTAAAATTGAACCAAAGAAAATGTGACAAAATGTTAATGTTAATTATTTCTGAGTAACGGGTACATGGGTGTTTGCTATGTTATTGATATGGTTTGGCTCTGTGTCCCCAGCCAAATCTCATCTCAAATTGTAATCCCCACGTGTCAGAGGAGGGGCCTGGTGGGAGATGACTAGATCATGGGGGCAGATTTCTCCCTTGCTATTCTCATGGTAGTGAGTGAGTTCTCAAAAGAGCTGATGGTTTTAAAGTGTAGCACTTACCCCAGCTTGCTCGCCCTCCCGCTGCCATGTGAAGAAGATCCTTGCTTCCCCTTCTGCCATGATTGTAAGTTTCCTGAGGCCTTCCCAGTCATGCGGAACTGTGAGTCAATTAAAACTTCCTTCTTCATAAATTACTCAGTCTTAGGTAATTCTTTATAGCAGTGTGAAAATGGACTAACACAATTATCCTCTATAATTTGCCATGGTTTATAACTTTTTCCAAGGAAGAAAACCCTAAAATAGATGGATTGATTAATAAAATGCATAGAACTGAAGGGTACTTTGATAAACTGGAATATTGAGGCAAGGGATCCACCTTGAACACAGTGTGAAATTCCAAAAGCTGAAATGTGAAAGACAAAAACCTGAACACAAAAAAACAGAACATGAAGCTTCAACCTCTATCTCAAAGTATATCTAGAAGGTGAATGGATAGAGAAAATAATCATACGAATTATACAAAACATTTTCAAAGCTAAAAGAAAGTCTGAATTCTTCATATAAAGGAAGCCCATGAAATACTGAAAAGAAATATGGCAGCAAGTGAGGGGTATTTGGGACAAGACATATTGATGAAATAAAAGATAAAAATAAGGAATAAGGGAGGGAGTAAAGAAAAAAATTCAAGGAGAAATGAAAGACCCGTAGTTTAACTTCAAAGGAAGAAGAAATAAATGGACATCAAACTTCTCAAATGCAATGATTATAAAATTTATAAAACATGATGTCACCAAGTTCTGCAGAGAGAATTAATTTCTAATCTAGAATTTTGTACTCAGACAAAAAGTGATTTAAGTACAAAATAGAAATTATTCCTAGATGGACAAGAACTCAGAAAATTTGTCTCCATGAAGTCTTTTTGAAAGATTCTCTAGAGGATATACTCCAACAATACGAAAAATGAGCTGAAGAAAGGGAAATATCAAACAGTGTTGTGCAAAAAAACTAGTAAAATTTGAGCCCAAATGACTACTGAAAAATGGCTATAAAGCTTAATGGATTGTTAAGAAAGAATTCCATCTGTTAAATTCCAGATTTCAACAAAACTTGGGAGTGCGTAGAGGGAGTTGATGCATGGAGAGGGAAGAAAGATACAATAAAGTATCAGGATAGTAATATGTACTAATTAATTCTCAGCATTAATAGAAACATATACCTTTAAATGTGTTGAGTAAAATGTTTAAATACCTGCTTGAAGAAGGAATAAAAACTGAATGAATATTTTTCAAATCACTAATGGCTAAAAAAGAAAATAGTCAACCAAGCTAAAGAAGAAACAGTAAAGGAAACAAGGAAGTGTAATAAAAAACAACAAAACAAGATGGCAGAACTATGACCAAATGTATCAGTAATACAGCCATAACAGGGAGAGATTTTTTGCTTGAACCCAGAAGGCAGAGTTTGCAATGAGCCCAGATAGTGCCACTGCACTCCAACCTGGGCAACACAGTGAGACTCTGTCTCACAAAAAAGGGAGAGATATTTTTAAAAATTTAGTTACATGGTATTTATAAGAGTCCTACATAAAATGAAAGGATAAGAACAGCTTGAAAGTAAAGAATAGGAAAATACTAACAAAAAGAAAATAGATGTGATAGTATTATATCAGATACTAATTAAACAGAAAAAGAGTTACAGCAATAAAAGGTCCAACTCACTGAGACATTACAAAAGTCTTGAGCCTTTCCGCACCTTAATGATATAGTGTTAAAACATAGATGGGAGTAAAACCAATAAATAAGGATAAAAGAACTCATAATACATCCTCTGATTGCAACTAGAATTAATAACAAAGGCAACCTAAAAAATCTAATCACTTAGATAATTTTTAAAAAATTTTTTTGAGATAGAGTCACCAGGCTGGAGTGCAATGGTGCGATCTCAGCTCACTGCAACCTCCACCTCCTGGGTTCAAGTGATTCTCTTGCCTCAGCCTCCTGAGTAGCTGAGGCTACAGGCACGTGCCACCATGCCCAGCTAATTTTTTTTTTTTTTTGAGACAGAGTCTCGCTCTGCCGCCCAGGCTGGAGTGCAGTGGCCGGATCTCAGCTCACTGCAAGCTCCGCCTCCCGGGTTGACGCCATTCTCCTGCCTCAGCCTCCCGAGTTGCTGGGACTACAGGCGCCGCCACCTCGCCCGGCTAGTTTTTTTGTATTTTTAAAGTAGAGACGGGGTTTCACCGTGTCAGCCAGGATGGTCTCGATCTCCTGACCTCGTGATCCGCCCGTCTCGGCCTCCCAAAGTGCTGGGATTACAGGCTTGAGCCACCGCGCCCGGCCTATGCCCAGCTAATTTTTGACTTTTTAGTAGAGACAGGGTTTTACCATGTTGGCCAGGATGGTCTCGATCTCTTGACCTTGTGATCCATTTGCCTCCACCTTCCAAAGTGCTGGGATTACAGGCTTGAGCCACCGTGCCCGGCCTAGAAGATTAAAAACACTCTTCTAAATATCTCTCAGAGATTTAAGAAAAAGAAGTCAAGACTGAATATACCAAATGTGAAATAAATAAAAATCAGACACTACATAATAAAACCTAAGGCATGTAGTCAAACCAGCATCCAAAGGAAAATTTAGTTTCAAATTCATTTGCAAATAAATTAGTGTCATTTGATTGCAGAAACTAGAAACAAGGTTAATAAAATAAATCTAAAGAAAGTCTCAGGGAAGAATTACTAAAAGTAAAATTAGAGGTTAAAGACTAGAATGCAACAAAAAGTCAACTTGATTAATAACAGCAAATTCCAGTTCCTCAAATGTAAGCAAACATATGGATATGATGTTCTACCTAGAAAATCCAAGGCAATTGACTGGAAAACTCCTAGTTATAATACAAGTCAATAAACTAGGCTGGGCGCAGTGGCTCACATCTGTAATCCCAGCACTTTGGGAGGCCAAGGCAGGTGGATCACCTAAGGTCAGGAGTTGAAGACCAGCCTGACCAAGATGGTCTCTACTAAAAATACAATAAATTAGCTGGGCATGTGGCTGGCACCTGTAATACCAGCTACTCAAGAGGCTGAGGCAGAAGAATCACTTCAGCCTGGGATGGGGAGGTTGCAGTAAGCCCAGATCACGCCACTGCACTCCAGCCTGGGCAACAAGAGTGAAACTCTGTCTGAAAAAAAAAAAGAGAAGAAGTCAATAAAATAGTAAGATGCAAGGTGAACACATGAAACTTAAGAACTAGCTTCCCCTTACTCTAGCAATAACTAATTAGAAAATATATTGAAAAAATCCTATTAACAATAATGTAAAATATTATAAAATACCTAGTCATAACTTTAAAAAACCATGCAAAGCTTATATGGAGGAAAACACTAAAACATTTACTGAGGAAGACTAAATAAATGGAGAGACATCCTATTTTTCCACGTTATGGACTCAAAATTGTAGAGATATCAGTTCCCTTCATAAGAATCAATAACTTAGTTCAATGTCAATTCTCCTGGAATTTAACAAGCTGATTCTAAATTTCATTTCGTGAAGTAAAAGAACAAAACACCCAGATTTACTAAACACCCTACCAGACATTAAAAACTATTAAAAAGTGACAGTACTAAATAATGTTGTTATAGAAATGAGAGACATATGAAATAAATTAGAAGTGGAATCCCAGCACTTTGGAAGGCTGAGGCAGGTGGGTGGATCATCTGAGGTCAAGAGTTCAAGACCAGCCTGTCTAACATGGTGAAACTCCATCTCTACTAAAAATGCAAAAATTAGCCGGGCGAAGTGGTGGGCACCTGTTATCCCAGCTCCTTGGGAGGCTGAGGTGGGAGGCCGAGGTAGGGGAATCACTTGAACCTGGGAGGCGGAGGTTGCAGTGACAGTGAGCCAAGATCATACCACTGCCCTCCAGCACTCCAGCCCGGGTGACAGAAACGCTGAAAAAAAAAGAAGAAAGAAAGAGAGAAAGAGGAAAGAAGAAAGAAAGAAAGAGAGAAAGAGAGAAAGAGAGAGAGAGAGAGAGAGAGGGAGGGAGAGAGGGAGGGAGGAATGGAGGGAGGGAGGGAAGGAAGCAAGGAAGGAAAGAAGGAAGGAAGAAAGGAAGGAAGGAAGGAAAAGAGAGAGAGAAAGGAAGGAAGGAAGGAAGGAAGGATGGAAGGGAGGGGTAAGGAGGGAAGAAATTAGAGTTCAGATTTCAGTCTATGACAAAGGTGGTATTGAAACAAGTAGAGAAAAGATGGATTGTTTAAAATTTGAGAAATTGGCCATCCGTTTAGGAAAAAAAATAAATATAGAGTCTAACTTTATATCACACACAAAAGTAAATTTCAGCTAGTTTAAGATCTAATACTTTAAAACTGTAAAACAAAAACAACAACAAATAATTACTGGGGAATAGTCATTTGTTTAATGGTTTTCCTAATCAAGATATAAAACTCAGGTCCCAAAAAGATCAATAGGTTTGACTACATAAAATTTAATTTTTTTGTACTGCAAAAACTACTGTAAACAATTTAAAAGAAAAGATGCAGATTAGGAAAATGTATTTTTAATTTTATTCAGTAGTAGGAACTTAAACAAATTTGCAAGAAAAACACAACCCTATTAAAAAGTGGGCAAAGGACATGAACGGACACTTATCAAAAGAAGACATACGTGCAGCCAACAAACATATGTAAAAAAACTCAACATCACTGACCATTAGAGAAATACAAATCAAAATCACAATGAGATACCACCTCACACCAGTCAGAATGGCTATTACTAAAAAGTCAAAAAACAACAGGTGCTGGCGAGATTGCACAGAAAAAGTAACACTTTCACACTGTTGGTGGGAGTGTAAATTAGTTCAATCATTGTGGAAGATAGCGTGGTGATTCCTCAAAGACCTAGAGGCAGCAATCCCATTACTGGGTATATATCCAAAGGAATATAAATCATTCTATTATAAAGATACATGCATGTGTATGTTCATTGTAGCACTATTCACAATGGCAAAGACATGAAATCAACCAAATGTCCATCAATGATAGATTGAATAAAGCAAATGTGATACATATACACCATGGAATACTATGCAGCCATGTCCTTTGCAGGGATATGGAGGGAGCTGAAAGCTGTTATCCTCAACAAACAAATGTAGGAACAGAAAACCAAACACCACATGTTCTTACTTATTAGTGGGAGCTGAATGACAAGAACACACAGACACACAGGGGCAGGGCATGAAGGGAACAACACATACGTGCCTGTCTGGGGGACAGGGGTAGGGACAGCATCAGGAAGAATAACTAATGGATGCCAGGCTTAATACCTAGGTGATAGGAAGATCTGTGCAGCAAACCATCATGGCACACATTTACCTATGTAACAAACCTGCATATCCTGCACATGTACCCCTGAACTTAAAATAAAAGTTGAAGAAAAGAATTGATTTATGAAAATGTATAAATTAGTAAGAAAACCACATTCTAATAGATAAATGGACAATTCATGGAAAACGAAATGATCACATGGCCAATAAACATTGGGAATGATATTCAGTCTTCTTATAAGTAATCAAGAAAATATACCTTAAACAAAAAGATGAAATACTATTTTTCTCTCATCAGGGTGGCAAAACTTGAAAAGATGGGCAAATCCAGTGTTGCTGAGGGTGAGAAGACAGAAAGCAACTCTGTCCCTAGGCAAAGTAGTCCAGCAGGTCGGTCTCTGGGTGCACCAACCCTGAGGATGCTAAGCAAAAAAGTTCAGGGTCCAGGAAGGACACACACAGGGGACAGGGAGGGAAAAAGAGATAGGAGGCAGGTTGAATAAAAGCTCAACATCACTGATCGTTAGAGAAATGCAAAAAGCAACCAAAGCCCATTACCAGTTTTTGACTTTTTAGTAATAGCCATTCTGATTGGTGTGAGATGGCATCTCATTGTGATTGTGATTTGCATTTCTCTAATGATCAGCGCTGTTGAGCTGTTTCTCATATGTTTGTTGGCTGCATATGTGTCTTCCTTTGGTAAGTGTCTGTTCATGTTCTTTGCCCACTTTTTAATATGGTTGTATTTTTCTTGCAAATTCATTTAAGTTCCTACTACTACATAAAATTAAAAATATTTCTTCCTAATCTGCATCTATTTTCCCTGTCTTCCAGAAATACAATAGAATTTGTACCTTTAGGTGACAGGGGAGGGGTCCAGGACCCTGAAAAGTGAAGGAACAATAGGGTTTGTTGACTAGTTGCCTCAAAGGTAAACCCCTACCTCTTTGAAGCTTCCGGAAATCGTAGATGGATGAGTGGTCTGATTCCTGCACAAAAGAAAGCACACAAAGCTCACTGCCAGTTTTGTCCTTAGAGTGACCTCTCCTACCTCTTCTCAAAGTGATAAAGCAAATGTTCAAACCCAGAGGGACCCTGCAAAGGTAGCCTGGGTTTGATTTTAATCACCCAGCAGCCTGTAGTCACCAAGAAAAAGGAACCCCCCTGTGCCAGTGGGTCCCACATTCTGGTGAGCAGCAGAATCTGAGAGTTTGTAAAAATAGAGATTGTTGGGATCCACTCTCAGAGTTAGTGACCCAGTGAGATAATCTGCCTTTCCACCAAGTCTTCATTTGTTGATGATGCTGTCCAGGGACCACACATTGAGTGCCACTGCTCAGAGTGAGTGCTTCTGTCCCACCAACATGTTGATGTTCTGGATTTACTGGTTTTTCTCTTTGGAGGAAGTTATCACAAGCTGCTACCCAGCGCAGGAAGGCCTGTTGGACCTTTTTCCAATTATCAAGAAGAATTTGTTTTGGATTCAAAAGAGTGTCTCTCTAGGAAGACTGTTGCTGATGAAGAAACCCCCGAAGTAACTTATTTTTCAGTTGAAAAGAAAAGGGAGAAGCGGGGAGGAATAGAAAGAACCCCAGTCATTTCTGTGGCAGTACTGGTTGAACATGCCTGGGAACAGCATTCTCTTAACCCACCTGGGCATAAAACGATCATTCTCTGATATTGATATGTATATGCCATGAAACATTTTTAAGAAATACTCCGGTGTTGCAAACTGTATTAGACAGAATCCTTTGTTTTGGTTGACAAAAAGCAGAAAAAACAACTACATTTAAATAAACTTAAACAAAAGTTAGTGATTGGCTCCCATAACTGAAAATCCCTAGGGTAATGGCTTCAGGTATAACTGGATCCAGGCCACATGGGAAGAAGGGAGACTTGCACCTAGATAATGGGGTGGGTAGTGGGTGAGACCAAGCTGCAGAGGTAGGCAGGGGCTGAATCTTAAAGGGTCTAAAGAGCCACTTTAAGGAGTTGAGAACATATACGTGCATGTATCTTTGTAATAAAATGATTTCTATTCCTTTGGGTAGATACCCAGTAATAAGATTGTTGGGTCAAATGGTATTTCCACCTCTAGGTCTTTGAGGAATCACCACACTGTCTTCCACAATGGCTGAACTAATTTACACTCCCACCAACAGTGTAAAAGTGTTACTTTTTCTGTGCAACCTCACCAGCATCTGTTGTTTTTTGACTTTTTAGTCTGAATGGCGTGAGATGGCATCTCATTGTGATTTTGATTTGCATTTCTCTAATGATCAGTGATGATGAGTTTTTAAAAATATGTTTGTTGGCTGCATGTGTGTCTTCTTTTGATAAGTGTCTGTTCAAGTTCCTTGGCCACTTTTTAATAGGGTTTTTTTTGTTTTTTGTTTTTGTTTGTTTGTTTGTTTTGCAAATTTGTTTAAATTCCTACTACTAAATAAAATTAAAAATACATTTTCCTAATCTGCATCTTTTCTTTTAAATTGCTTACGGTAGTTTTTGCAGTACAAAAAAAAATTAGCCAGGAGTATGGCGGGCACCTGGCTAATTTTTTTGAGGATAAAAGCTCCACCTAAATAAAGGAGCTACATGAACTGCTTTGCCTTCAAGATGCACCCTTCTGGCTGTGGTGTGGGTGGCTGGCATGCGCACGCCTAGAAGCAGGAGTTCAGGTGGGGCAATGTGTGACCAGCGAAGAGGTGGTGGGCATAAGTAGCCCCCACAATTCTGCCTGCTGACCCAGACCTCACAAGACCACCTCCAAGATGATTCATTTGCCATTAACCAAGTCCAAAGGCCTGCCAGAGGACACATTTGCTCAGGGAACCTCACATTTACACTTCTACTACCCTCTTATGCTCTTTAGTCTGAGCCCAGACTTGAACCCAGGTCTACCTAAATCCAAAGCCCATGATCTTAAACTCAACACTGCATTGCTCCTAGTTTTTTAAAGTCCTGTTTCCATAATCTCCTTGAAATGGAAGAGGAGGCAATTTTAAGTGGGGTTGGGTGGGAGGCCCACTGTTCTCTGTTCTTGACCACACTGATGTATTTCATGGCGAAGAACAAACTTTTTCATAAAGCAATTACTCATCAAGTCAAAATTTCTTATGTTCACAGCCTTATTATTTCCATGTACCTTTTTTATCCATACATCTATGATTTAATTCTTCTGTCTAGCGACTCTGCAGCAAGCTCCCATTAGCACCGAAAGCTGTCTACCCACTCGGATGGGCTTGACTCAGGCACCAGATGTGCCCCAGTTTATCCACGTGGCTCCAGGCACTCACATGTTCCTCCAGGTCCCATTCGCAGGCCTCCGGGATGCCTGCAATGGTATCCTGAATTCCCCTCCTAGAGCACCACCGCTACCACCACCCCCTTCCCGGCTCCAAGCACTCAGCCTGCTATAATTAAACAAACAGGGTTATTTGTGACATCCTGGTTTACACATCAACAAGTTATTTTCTCTGATTTTGCTATGGATGGATTTGCTCTGCTTACATTAAACAAAAACAGCTCACCCAAAAATGCAGAACAAGCAAGGCAGAGGAAAGGCGGCCCAACAGCTGCCTCCTTCCCTGTGAGGCAAGATCGAGTCTTCCCTTCCCAAATTCCTGGCCTCGAAGGAGCCGAGCCAGGAGGCCTCAAAGCCACGGCCAAAGACCTCACACCCATAAGACAGCTGCAGAGGGTCAGAGCTCGGCACGGGAAGGGAGGGCTCCAGAAACACAGAAAGGTCAAATGGGAGTGTGTTTTGGAAGATTCCAGACTAAATAGCATAGGAAATATAAATGTGGGATTCCCTAAGCAAATGTATCCTGTGCAGGGCCCTCGTGCTTGGTTAATGGCAAACAAATCACCTTGCAGGTGGCAATGTGAAGTCTAGGTCAGCAGGCAGAATTGTAGGGTGTGCTCACGCCCACCACCTCTTCCCTGGTCAAACACTGCCCTGCCGAAACCAGTTTCCAGGCGTTTCCACACCACAGCCAGAAGGGGTTTCTTAAAGGCAAAGTGGTTCATGTCACTCCTCTATTTAGGTGGAACTTTTTGTCCTCAAGAGAAATCGCAATTCTACGATGATTCTATCAACCTTTTTTCTTTTCTTTCCTTTTTTTTTTTTAGACACGGCCTTTCTCTGTCGCCCAGGCTGGAGTGC
This sequence comes from Macaca nemestrina, assembly GCF_043159975.1. Classification (NCBI taxonomy): domain Eukaryota; kingdom Metazoa; phylum Chordata; class Mammalia; order Primates; family Cercopithecidae; genus Macaca; species Macaca nemestrina. The sequence continues at coordinate 18,793,751 of NC_092131.1, read as the reverse complement.
AGTAGTGTGATCTTGGTTCACTGCAGCCTCGAACTCCCAGCTTAAGCCATCCTACCACCTCAGCTTCCCAAGTAGCTGGGACTACAGGTACATGCCACCATGCCCTGATAAAATTTTTGTATTTTTTTTTTTTTGTAGAGATGAGGTTTCACCGTGTTGCCCAGACTTGTCTTGAACTCCTGAGCTCAAGCTATTTGCCTGCCTTGGCCTCCCAAAGTGCTGGAATTACAGGCATAAGCCATTGTGCCCGGCCAGTTCTCTCAGCCTTTTGAGATGCAGCCACTGCCTATCTCGGCAGCTTGGTCTCACCCCACTGCCCACCCCAGTAAGAGGAACATTCAAGTTTTGCAAATGTGCCAATGGAATAAGGTGTTCCTTCTACCTTGAACACACTCTCAGCAGCCACCTTTATCTGAAGCTTCAAGCCTACACTTTGCTGACTTTCTCTCCACCCTTAGCAAAGCTCGGATCTGGCTGTGTTCTAATCATCTGTCTATACACCATTTCCCTTACAAACGTTCAGCTCCATGAGGGCTGGGACATGTTGACTTTGATCACTGTTCCATTTCAGCATTTGTCGACATGCCTGGCACATTGTAGGTTTCCCACAGATGATGTTTGCTGAATGAATGAGTGACTTTCTTTTGTGTTCAGTATCTCTTTTGGGGTAACCGACTCTGCAAACATCTGGTTCAAAACCAGAAGCCACATGGTAGCTCCAAACTGGAAATACCCCAAATATCCATCAACTGTAGACTAGAAATCGTGGTGTATTCACACAAAGAAACTATAAAGGGGGTGAACTATCTATAACAACACCCCAAAATGTAGATGCATTTCACAAATAAAATGTTAAACGGAAGATACCAGACACAAAGAATTACAAGCTATGGGATTCCACTTACATAAAATACAAAACCAGGTAAAATAAATCTCTGCAGTTAGCAGTCAGGATAGTGCTTCACCTTTTGTGGAAGATAGTGACTAGGGTGTGCTAGCATGTTCTGCATCTTGGTCTGGATCCTGGTTACACAGGCATATTCAGCTGGGAGAATTCACACTGAACTCTACACTTATGACAGGTGCACTTCTCTGTATGTATATTAAACTTCAATGTAAAGTCAAACAAACAAAAAACTAGAAGCTCACATGGAGCTGAGGCAGGAGAACTGGGCCCCTGCTCTCTTGAATATGGTGGGCACCCAGGCTTATACCTTTTCTCCCAGGACCCCCAGTACTGGGATCTTCTTCTTCTGCCTCTGAAGGCCCCAACCCCATGTAACGGAGACACGTGGTTGCTGCAAACAGTCAGACTCAAGAAATTCAGAAAGTCCCACACCCCAGTGAGTCAGGAACTGCAGAGAGGACTCTGGAAGCAAGTGCGGGAAGAGACAAGGGAGAGAGGAATTGCTCTACAGAAAGGAGGGTAAAGAATTTGGATCCTAAGAGATAATCCTGGGGGAAGGAGGTGAGGAAGAACAATGAGATGCACAAAGGGAATCAAGATTGAGTGAGAGGCCGGGCATGGTGGCTCATGTCTGTAATCCCAGCACTTTGGGAGGCCGAGGTGGGCAGATCACTTGAGGTCAGGAGTTCAAGACCATCCTGGCCAATATGGTGAAACCCCATCTCTATTAAAAATACAAAAATTAGCTGGGCGTGGTGGCACACACCTGTAGTCCTAGCTACTCAGGAGGCTAAGGGAGGATAATCACTTGAACCCAGGAGGCAGAGGTTGCAGTGAGCCAAGGTTGCAGTGAGCCGAGATCACCCACTGCACTCTAGCCTGGGTGATAGAACAAGACTCTGACTCAAAAAAAAAAAAAAAAAAATTAAGTGAGATGGGATGCAGCTGGGGCACGATGTGTTAAAACCTCCATTGTCAGGGTGGCCGGGAGACTTTACGATGCAAACATTCAATTAGAAGTCATTGTATGTTGGCAATAAAAACCTCTTTTGCCCCCCTCCCCACAAAACTCGAAGAAAGTAGGTTACATATACACACATGCCTTGTCTGAGTGGGAGTTTTGTCAGGAAGCCAGGAAGACACTGAGCTCCATGTCTGGGCCCCTGAGGCGGTCGGCTGGGGCAATGAGATGGACAATGAAACTGATCTGCCAGCAGAGGCAGCAGGGACACCATCAGAGGGGCTCTGAGCCTCCAGGGAATTCTCACTCCTCCTCGGGATGGTTTTGTACTTGCCCAGAATACAGACTGAGAACTTGAAGCAAATCTTATTTGGATTTTAAGAGGCTAAGAGATCATGGCTGACACCAAGGTCACGCGTTTGTACATTTAAGTAGCTATTAAATGTCTCCCCTCTTAATTATAAATCCCTCCAAGGCAGAAACTGCATATTTATCTTAGCGTCTCCCAAGACCTGAGAGCCAGGTCTGGAATGAATACATCTCTCCAGGTCCCTGAGATGGAGGGGTTGACCATACACTCGCCACACTTGATGTACTGTCCTCAGAACAGGCCTGCACGCCAGTACTTTGTCCCAGCGTCAGCCCAGAGAGAATGAACAGCTGTTCGTTCAGCCAGCCTCACAGCATTTTCACACACGTATCGCACTCAGTTCTTACAGCAAGCCAGGATAGAGAGTATGTGGCAAAGCTCATTTACCAACAAAAAAATGGAATTTTAGGGAGGGGTCAGAATGTCTTCCAGGTACCCAGTTGGTAAATGAGGCAAATAGGACTTGAATTCAGACCATCAGAGAGCAAACTGCCCTTTTTGAGGCCACTCAGGCGTGTAGGATGGGCTTCTTCCCCCAAGAGTTATTCTTTCTGTTGATAACATCGCGCTGCTTTTTTTTTTTTTTTTAACTTTTATTTCAGGTTAAGGGATACATGTGCAGATTTGTTATATAGGTAAACTTGTGTCACGGGGGTTTGTTGTACAGATTATTTTGCCACCCAGGTACTAAGCCTAGTACCCGGTAGTTATTTTTTCTGATCCTCTCTCTCCTCCCATTCTCCACCCTCAAGTAGGTCCCAGGGTGTGTTGTTCCCCTCTGTGTGTCATGTGCTCTCATCATTGAGCTCCCACGAAGTGAGAACATGCAATATTTGGTTTTCTATTCTTGCATTAGTTTGCTAAGGATAATGGCCTCCAGTTCCATCCATGTTCCTGCAAAGGACATGATCTCATTCTTTCTTATGGCTGCATAGTATTCCATGGTGTATTGCAGAGAAAAGGGAATGCTTATACACGATTGGTGGGAGTGTAAATTCGTTCAACCATTGTGGAAAGCAGTGTGGTGATTCTTCAAAGAGCTAAAAATAACTACCATTCAACCCAGCAATCCCATTACTGGGTATATACCAAAGGAACATAAATCGTGCTACCAATAAGCCACATGCATGCATATGTTCACTGCAGCACCATTTACAATAGCAAAGACATGGAATCAATCTAAATGCCCACCAACATCACACTCCTTAATTACTTCCCAGTCTCAAAACACCCACGAAATGACTCCCTCCCCACTCCAATCTGTAACGAGGTTTAAGTCGATGACCAGGGCAGCCAACACAGGTAGACAAAGAGCAGCCAAGTGGCACCTTCAGCAGCTGTAAGGGACCCTGGGCTGTACCTCCATTAAAGCTCTGCCCTCCTCTCCCTTCCTCCCTCTCCCTCCTCCCTGTTTGCCAGCAGCTCACCCATCTCTTGGCTTGGGGTTAGCAGGGCTGAGAAGGGACTGACCAGTCCACAGACTTCTTAGAGTGTGACTGCCCTCAAAGTGACTCTGTTGGGGAGCACACTGGGGACTCATTCATCCTTTCTTTGAATAAATGTTGTAGAACTAGAGAGCTCCTGTGGTGGGCTCTGGGGGGAAAGCAGTGAACCTGACTCTGCCCTTCACCTGGAAGTGTTCCCAGTCTGGTGTGGGAGCTGTCTGAAGAGGGAAGGCTGTAATCCCAGTGAGCCCAGGGGGAAACTGACCTGGCTTTTGGGGTCTCAGGGAAAGTGTCATCTCAACCCATATTGGAGGTTGGCTGGAGCTGGTGGGAGTAAGGGTGAGAGCCCCACACACTTAGTGAACAAAGACCAGTTCAGCCTGGCTGCTCTCTGAGTAGGGGTGTGAGGGTGGAGAGCATGGCTGGTCTCACACAGCTGGCCTCACCCAGTCCATTTGTGGCCAATGGAGTGTGCGTACCTTGGCTGGATGATAGCAGCTACTTCCTGCTGTGTTCTGAATATCTGTGTCCCAACAAAATTTGTATGTTGAAACCTAACCCACAAAGAGTAGATATTTGAAGGTAGGGCCTTTGGGAGGTGATTAGGTCATGAGGGTGAAGCCCTTTTGACTGGGATTAGTGTCCTTATGAAAGTCTCAAGAGAGCTTGCTTCTGCCATGTGAGGACACAGTGAAAAGATAGCCATCCATGAAGAGAGTACTCACCAGACACCAAAAGTGCCCTGGTCTGAGACTTCACAACTTCCAGAATGGTGACAAATACATTTTCTGTTGTTTATGAGCGACCCAGACCATGGTATTTTGTTATAGCAGCCTGAACAAGTAGGGACTAAGACACTTCCCATAGCACAGCGCTTTCAGGCATACGTTTCTTTCTCCTCCTCTTGATCCGGCCATGTAGGACGTGCCTGCTTCCCCTTCGCCTTCCACCATGATTGTAAGTTTCCTGATGCCTCCCCAGCCATGCTTCCTGTACAGCCTACGGAACCATGAGCCAATTAAACCTCTTTTCCTTACAAATTACCCAATTTTAGATATTTCTTTATAACAATGTGAGAATGGCCTAATACACCTTTAATCTCCATTAGCCTCCCCTCAGTTTGGCATCCCAAGGTTTGATTGAAAGTTAGAAACATTCATTTTCTACTTTCTGCTTTTGATGGATCAGGAGCCCAAGAAGCTGGCCCAGACCACTCTGAAAATGAAGTGGTGTCCTGGATCTTGATCGGGTGCAGGAAGAAGCACAGAAGGACCTGCCCCTGGTTGTAAATAACTGGCTGTGGAGCTTTGGACAGGGCAGTGAGCCCCTGGGTTCAGTGTCCTCCTTTTATAAAATGAGGAAAAATGTGTGGATGTCATGTGGGCCATGTGCCAGGGAGAGAGAAGGCACCAAGGCAAGGCCCTGCCTTCATAGACAAGATTGAGATGCAGAGGAAACCAGTGACCCATCTGCTTGGTGACCAGGTTGTATTAGTTTTCTAGGGCTGTCACAACAAGGCATCACAGCCTGGGTGACTCAAACAACAGACACTTATTAATTCACAGTTCTGGAGGCTGAAAGTCCAAGATCAAGATGTTGGCAGGGTTGCTTCCTTCTAAGGGCTGTTGGGGAGAATCTATTGCAGGTCTTTCTCCCAGCTGCTGGTGGTTTGCCGGCCATCTTTAGTTTTCCTTGGCCTGTAGAAGCATTGCCCTGACCTCTGCCTTCATCTCACATGTGTTCTCTCTGTGTGCTGTCTATGTCCACATTTCCCCTTTTTAATCAGGACATTAGTCATATTGGCTTAGGGGCTCACCCTACTCCAGAATAACCTCATCTTAGCTAATTACTCTACAAGAAACCTTATTGCCAAATAAGGTCACATTCTGAGACACTGGGAGTGAGGAATTCAACATAGGAATTTGGTGGAATGCAATTCAACACATAACCCCTGTGAGATCAAGAAAGGTCAAGATCATCTACCTTTCTTACCTTAGTTTCTGTGCTTCTAAAACCGGGGATAATCAAGAAGGATAAATGGGACCATACGTGTGAGCGTCCCTAGCACATCATAGATGCCCGCACAGAGGAGGAGCTCAACAAATGCTGATTCCTTCCATCAGTGACTCTCGGCAGAGATACACAAAGCCCCGGTCCTCATTCCTTTACTCATGGCCTTGGCTCACTCTCCTCCTCCTTCTCACCCAGGAAAGCTGACAAAGTGATTAAGCTAAAACTTAAGCATTGAATCTATTCTCCAAAAGGATGCTTGCCGTTGAAGTCTGTTTGGGGGCATCATTTTTGTACTCCCAAAACTGTGACACGTTTGTGACCCGCAAAGCCCAGCCCCGCCATGAAGATAAAGAATGTGACAGCTGCACCGAGGGTGACCGCTTTTCAAGCACTGCTCAGGACCATCAGCACAGCTCAGTGTGAATAACTGCAACCTCCTTTCTCCCTCTCTCTCCCCCTCTCATCGGCTTCGACTCACAGGCTGTGTAATTCAAGTCATTAATTTTTTCCATTCAGTGCACTGCCAATTTCTTCTCATTTTGTTCCTGGAAATCTCTTGTGTGCGTCTTCTAAATTTAAAATAAATACACTGTACATAATTGGATGCTAACCAGACAACACTGAGCAATCATACTTTCTCATCGATTCTGCAGATGTATTCGCCTCCAACACGGAATAGGAAAGGTCTCTGCGTGTTCTGGATGAAATGGTAAATGGAACAAGTTGTCCTCACGTTCTTCAATATCAGTATTGGCCTTTAGAATATTTCCCCGGTTATGATCTTACTTGAAATGAACAATGAAAGGTTCTTGCACCAAAAATAGACATCCAAATTATTCTAGCTGCTACCATTGTGTGCTCACAGGGTTGAGTGGAAAGAGTCTAAGTGCAGGCCTCAAGAGACAGGAGATGTGGCTGCAGACGTGCCACCAAGAGGGTGGGTCATGGCAAGGAAGCACTTATTTACACTGGCGATTTCAGTATTCTCAGCTATGCAATTAAGAACTTGGCCCAGATCCTTTTTTTTCCCCCAAAGCATAGGATGCATTCTTGAGATATACTCAAGATGATTTTGGAAGTACAGAACTATGACATTAAATAGCATCAGATCTTGTGGAAGAGACAGAAAAACACCCCCCAAAGAATCCATTTGCTCACCTGCATTTCCTAGCCCTCTTGTTTGCATTAGGTGAGGCCGTATGACTAGCTCTGACCAATGAAATGTGTACAGAAATTATGTGTGCCACTTCCAGTCTCAGATGGCGGGAAGCCTGTGCACGGTTCTCCAAACTCTCTCTTCCTCACACATGGTGGCAGAGAGTGCCTTGCATTACAGATTACCCAGTTCTAAGATGGTGGAGCCTTCATCAGCCTAGCCTGCTGAGTGACTGGGCAGAGGAGAATCCCTACCAACCTGTGTAAAACACATAACATGAGTTAGAAATAAACATTTAATGTGTTAAGACACTGAGATTTTTAAACATAGAATATAATCCAGCCTGACTGATATTCTCATATTGAAAAAGTCATCTCTTTTTAAATTCTACCTAATTCTTCTGATTTCATCACGGAAAAAGTCTCTGTTGGTGATAGTACATCTTTAACATTCTTTTCTTTTCTTTCTTTCTCTCTCTCTCTTTCTTTCTTTCTTTCTTTCTTTCTTTCTTTCTTTCTTTCTTTCTTTCTTTCTTTCTTTCTTTCTTTCTTTCTTTCTTTCTTTCTTTCTTTCTTTCTTTCTTTCTTTCTTTCTTTCTTTCTCTTTCTCAGGGTCTCACTCTGTCACCAAGGCTGAGTGCAGTAGCATGATCACAGCTTACTGCAGCCTCAACCTTCCGGGCTCATCTACATGATCCTGCCACCTCAGCCTCTCAAGTAGCTGGGACTACAGGTGTGCAACACCATGCTCTGCCAATTTTTTGTATTTTTTGTAGAGGTGAGGTTTTGTCATGTTGGCCAGGCTGGCCTTGAACTCCTGGACTCAGGTGATCTGTCTGCCTTCGCTCGGCCTCCCAAACTGCTGAGATTACAGGAATGAGCCACCCTCCCTGGCCCTTTTATTCTTATAATCTCACCTTTTAACTAAAAGAGAGCAGACCGGGCTCAGCATTTTTCAGCAGGCAATAATACCTGGTATATTGGTTTGTTAAGTCTACCATAATAAAATACAACGGAGTGGCTCGTTTAAACAACAAAAATTTATTTTCTCATAGCTCTGGAGGCTAGAAGTCTGAGATCGAGGTGTCAGCAGGTGTTTTCTGAGTCATCTTTCCTGGGCTTGCAGATGGCTGCCTTCTCTGTGTCCTCACGGGGTCTTTCCTCTGTGCACGTGCATGTCTAGCCTCTCTCTCCTCTCTCTTTCTCCCTATCTGTCCTAATCTCCTTTTCCTATAAGGACACCAGTCTTACTGCATTGGGGCCCACCCACCATATTTTAACATAATTACCTCTTTAAAGCCTTTACATCCAAATACCGTCACCTTCTGAGGTTCTAGGCTTTGGGACTTCAACATATGAATTTTGAGGGAACATAATTCAGCCCATGACACCCAGCTAGAGTTTTAGGACATTATCTTTCACTTGTTTTTGGAGATATAAATGTTGCTTTCTATTAATGCAAGACATGCCAGTTTTCCATTTATAAATTTGATGCAAATTTTTCATAAATATACATGTATTTAAATAGTAGGAAGCTTGATTTAAAGTAAAACATAAGAATTAATAGTATACCAAAAATTGTGAAGGGAGACGCAAATGGCTGAATTTGGGGAAACATTGCCTGGATGATTTCTTTTTTTTTTTTCTTTTTTTTTTTTTTTGAGACGGAGTCTCGCTCTGTAGCCCAGGCTGGAGTGCAGTGGCCGGATCTCAGCTCACTGCAAGCTCCGCCTCCCGGGTTCACGCCATTCTCCGGCCTCAGCCTCCAGAGTAGCTGGGACTACAGGCGCCCGCCACCTCGCCCGGCTAGTTTTTTGTATTTCTTTAGTAGAGACGGGGTTTCACCATGTTCGCCAGGATGGTCTCAATCTCCTGACCTCGTGATCCGCCCGTCTCGGCCTCCCAAAGTGCTGGGATTACAGGCTTGAGCCACCGCGCCCGGCCGCCTGGATGATTTCTAAAGCCCGTTCCAACTCTTAGTTTCTTTCTTATATTATTTTAATTTTATTGCTTATGCATCCATTTAATTGAGTGCCTGCTATGGTTTGAATATGTCCCTCAAAGTTTCTGTGTTGGAAAATTGTCATTGTCACAGTATTCAGAGGTGGGACCTTTAAGAGGTGATTAATAGATTAATGCCATTATGGAGGGAATAGGTTAGTTATCTGTGGAGTGAGTTCCTGATAAAAGGATGAGTTTGGCCTGATTTTCTCTGTGTCTCCCATACTCACTCTTCCACCACATTATGATGAAGCAAGAAGGTCCTCACCAGATGCTGACACCATCTTTGTGGATTTCCGAACCTCCAAAACAGTAAGAAATACATTTCTTTTATTTATAAATTACCTGGTCTGTAGTATTCTGTTACAGCAACAGAAAATGGACAAAGAGGGTGCATACGAAGTTTCACATTAGTGTTGGACATTAGAGTGATCATAGAGTCAGATGAATGATACCATCAGACCAAAGAAAGAAAGAATTCAATTCTACCTGGGAGAATCAGAAAAGGCTTCCCAGAGGTGGTGACAAGCAGTATATTTTGGACTTTTCAGCCACACACAAACATGGTCTCCTCATTCTTGACTCAATATTTCCTGAATTTTGAATGTGTACAAAACACTGTGACGATGCACCAAGAAGACACTGTGACTTTAAGAGGAGAAAAGAAGCTAATTAGTAGCAGAGAAGACCAGACATAAAATCATGACTTGCATTTAGGGTTGTACTTCTTCCAGAGATGATTTTAAACATGTTTGGTTTTTTTCCCCTTGATTAGAAACTTTACATTTTCCTAGAATCTAGTTGTCTGATGTGAAATACATATTGGAAAAATTCAGGCATAATTGTGAAAACATATTTCTTAATCAAATGTAACCACAGGAGGAAAACTATTTCATTGAATGAACTCCTCTGAGGAGACAGAGTTTGTTTTCGGAGTAATTCATTAAATGTTTTAACCATTGGTCCCTGTCTTGGTCATTCAGCAAAGCACAAATATTTTTGGAGCTCCTACTAGATGCAGGAACTGTTCTAGATGCTGCAGATACTGTGGAGAGTAAGACCAACAAGGTTCCTTCTCCTGGGGCTTACACTTACACTATGGCAGGGAAATTGACAATAAGCAAACAAATAGATGAGAGAGGATCAGACAGAAATAAGCACTCCAACAGAATGAACATAATGTGATGAGATAGGGATGATGGGAGAGCATACCTTGGACTAGGGGAGTTGGGAAAACCTCTCTAAGAGGCTGATCTTAAGATGAGATCTAAGTGATGAGAAGCAGCCAGTGAGAAGAATATTACAGATTAGGGAGGAGCTGGGCATGGGCCTCAAGGTAAGGAGGAGTATGTGAATTTCAGAAACAGAAAGCGGGCCTGATTCTGCAGCCTGTTGGGCAGAGGAGACTGGCAGGAGGCAAGGTCAAGGTCAAGGAGGAAGGTCGGGGTGAGATCACGCCTAGAACCTCGTAGGCCATGGTGAGGAACTGGGATTTGCTCAGGTGCAAGGAGAGCCACTGGAAGTTTCTGAACAGGAAATGGCATGATCTTGTTCAGCATAACATCTGCCTGTGTGAACATAGAGGCTAAAGAGTCCAACTGCCCAGCTCCAAAGCTTAGCATCCCCACCTACCAGCAGCCAGACAACCTCTCCAAGTTCAATTTCTGTACCTTGGGGTCAAACCCAGCTCAGAAGATGAGAAACAATGCTGTACAATTTCTCCACAGCAGGAGTTGGCAAACTTTTTTCTGTAAAGGATCTGTTGTGGGTTGAGTTGTAGCCCTCTAAAATTCATATGTTGAAGTCCTAACCCTCAGTACCTCAGAATATGACTTAATTTGGGAACAAGGTCATGCTACACTTAACTTGTTAAAATGAGGTCATTCTGGAGTAAGGAGGGTCCCTAAGCCTATATGACTGGTGTCCTGATAAAAGGGGAAATTTGGACAGACAGCACACAGGGAAAACGTCATGTGAAGATGAAGGCAGAGGTCAGGGCCACACTTTTATAAGCCAAGGAATGCCAAAAATTACCAGGAAACCACCAGCAGCTGGGACAGAGGCTTGACGTAGGTTCTCCCTCACAGCCCTCAGAAGGAAGCAACCCTGCCAACACCTTGATCTTGGACTTCCAGCCTCCAGAACTGTGAGAAGATAAATTTCTGTTATTTAACCCACTCAGTCTGTGAGACTTTGTTATGACAGTCCTAGCAAACTAATGCAGTGCTTCCTTAGTAAATATTTCGGGCTTTGCAGGCCAGATGATCTCTGTCATACTACTCAACTCTGCCGTTTTAGCACAAAAGCAGACACAGATAATACAAACAAAGGAATGCAACTGTGTTCTAATAAAGCTATTTACAAATATAGGCAGTGGGCAGGCTGGACTTGGCCTGTGGGTTGCAGTTTGATAACCCCTGTCCTACAAAAATGTCTACTTCATTTTGCCCACCAAAGGCCGGCTATTGGGTAACTTCACTTTTTTTTTCATGGAGACCTTGCCTCTGTTTGCAATTTAGTAATAATAAGAAGAACTAATATTTACAGAGTAATTAATTTGTACCTGGCTCCATGGTAAGTGCTTTATTGAATTTCCTTACTTAATACTCCCAACAACCTAATGGCATAGGAATTGCTGTTTCCAACTCCATTTTACAGATGAGCAAATTGAACACAAGTGAGTTAATTGAGTTGCCTAAAATCCCACAGCAGGATTCAACCCCGGCAGCCCGACCATTACTCTAGTAAAACATACATAGAAGTAACTTTCCACTGCCTCAAAAAAAAAAAAAAAAAAAAAAAAAAACATTTTCTGGCTCTTTCCTCTCGTGCTCATCTCCTAGCCTTTGGCATTTTTTTCTTTTTCCAGCATAAAAATGTGTTTAAGTCATTTCCCCTCCAATTAAGATGTGCAATCCTTTCCTTCCTAGGGAGCAGTCAGCTACTGCAGATGATTTTGGAAAAATTATTCATTTGTCTTATTTCTGCATGTTGGAGCAATTATTCCTTTTTACTTATGATCATTCTTTTAAAAACAATACCATACCTTTAATAGTCCCATCAGTATTGTTACTTTTGCAAGGATGATGGGCTGATAGAGCCATATGAATAAACTAGTACATGGAAACTCTGAGGTTTGATAAGAGCAGTTGATGAGCTGTGAACAGTGGTCAAGTTTTGCTGTTTCATTTCTTCAGCCTCGTTTATTCACCTGTTTCTCTTCATTTCTACTGGCGCCATCCCAGACCAGTCCTCTTTATTTCATGGCTGGATTGTTGCAAGTTTGTCCCTATGTCCCTGAGCTATTTTCTTTCTCATTTTTTCCTGTCTGGTATATCAGATTCATCTTCCTAAAATATCTCTTTAGTCCTATCACTGTCCTTCTGGAGAACTCCCAGTGGCTCCCCACTGCCTCCCAAATCAGGCTCCTCCAAGTGACCCCCCACCCTCACAAACATGGCCTTTTAGATTTATGTGAGTATGGTATTACTTTCAAGCCAAATGTGTTTTGAGTTGCAACAGAGCATCTCTGATTTGTATAAAACATTTCTCATGCCAAAAATGTCAGCATCACCCATAAGAATTCATGAACTTAAAGAAGCAAACAAAATTAAGGGTATATAAAAACAATCCATTCCACCAAATTCACCAATCAGTAGTGATATGTGGCATCCACACAATAAGCATCCTTCCTACCAGATGGGGAGAAAGAAAATTGAACCCAAAATTCAATCCACACAAAGGAAATATTCCACCCAGTTAGAAGGCTTTTGTCCACGTGTGAGCCAAGAAAGCACTGAATCCATTTTTGAAATATATGTTCTATTAATCAGGATAACACAGCTGCCATAACAAATAGGTCTCCAGATTTCAGTAGCTTGACATGCTAGTTTATTTCTTGCCCCCACAGCAATGAATGGGTGTTCCAAGGCAGGCATTTTTGGTTGGTGGACAGCTTTCCTCCACGTGGTCATTCAGGGTTCCGGCCCTCTTCCCTCTCTGGCTCCACAAGAAGAACTCATTGTTGTCAGTTTCACCTGCTGATGGAAGGGAAAAAGGTCTGTGTGGAGCAGGCATGCCTGCTTCTTAACAAACCTATCCCAGAAATAATACCCATGACTGGAGCTTGACCCTATTGGCAAGAACAATGGCACCTGGACATAAGGGGGTCTGGGAAATGAGTCCCTGGTTGGACAGCCACTTCTGAACAATGGCCTCATACTATGGGAGGGCAACTGTGGATTGAGGTGGACAGCTAGGTGTTCCAGCTATATAGAGAGGCCGTTAATATCAAGTTCAATGGTAACTTGATCCTCAGGCTAAATATAACTTGTCCAGGTTATGACAGGCAGGCAAAACCTGAAAAATAAAAACAAAGCTATTATTCCTAAAAATTACTTTTTATTACACAATTTTACCTGGTTAACTCCCATTCATTCTCCAATCTCAGCCCAGTCATTACATTCTCAGTAGAGCCTTTCCAGATATTTCTGCCTAAGCTGCATTTCTGTTTTCTATACACTTCTAGCCCCACAAACTCCCCATCTGTAACACAACATGTGTGCAGTTTTACATTTGTGTGTACATGAAAGCCTCTCTGCCTCGTTAGACTCTATGTTTCATGAGAGCAGGTATATAAATTGTTTTTCTGACTACCTTGTTCCCAATGTCTAGCACAGGAGCAGGCACACAGTAGGTTCTCACCACATAATTATTGATTGAATAAATTAAATAACATTTGTTCATTGCAGAAAAAATGGAAATACAAATACACACACAAAAAATGGACCTTTAAAATCATCTATAAGCTCTTATATGGGTCAGCTATTGCTGAGTTAATGCTGTGTAACAAACATCCCCCCAAATCTTGATGACTTGCAACAACAATGTTTATTTCTCACTCAAAGTTTTGTGAGTTGGCTGTGGTGGCTTGACTTTGGGCTTCAGGTCTGGTCCAGACCTGACATAGATCTTTTGCCATGACCTAGGCTAAGAGATCAGTAACTACCTGGGGTGGATTCTTCTCATGGTGCTGGACAGTAGTGCAAATGATCAAGCCAATCCATGTACACGGTTAAAATCTCTATTTGGATTTGGTATATGTTTTCACTGTCCATATTCAATTGGCCAAAAGCAACATGGCCTTGGGAGACAAAAGAAGGACTCTCCTTCAGTGAACCTTGACAAGAATGGAAAGGGGTGGAAGAAAACAGGGCAATCTATTGTGTTCCCATCCTAACTTTGTGCTCCATATGTTTAAATATTGTGTGTGTAGCTGTATACATAGATATATTTTTAATGCTAATCATACTGTCTTCTAATCTTCTAAAGGCAGAATATTTAAAGTTAGAGAGATCCTGAGGAGGAGACACAATGGGAGGCATTATCAATATATGAGCTCGAGTGTATACAGAGTATTTTATTAATTCCTGCAGTGACTTACAAAAAAAAACCTGCAAAAAATCTTTCAATCTAAACTGTGTTGGAACTATGCCCTGGCTTTATTTATAGCTCCTTTTAAAAAATGAATGAATCATGACTCATTAATAAGTGTAGCAGGAATAACAAAACTGGGACTTACTTCTTGTCTTCAAATATTGCCATGCCTAAACCATTCTAGAAAACATACACATATGCAAAAGCATTTCATCACTGCTCAGGCTGGTTCTGGTGCTTAACAATTCTCAGAGACTAGAAGTCCTTTCATCTCTCAGCACTTTAAGTCTTTCTCAGTAGACAAGGAAAACAACAGGCCATCCCTTATGAACATTTCCTTCGAATCACCTTTATGTACCTCGTGAGTGACAGGAGCTGATTTCTTCTGTAAACCAACAATAACCAAGTACTTAAAAGTCACTCTCTCTTTCTCTCTCTCTCTCTGCTGTCTCTCTGCAAGCTTTTGGTGTATTCAAATACAACTGATGCCTTAAATCCTGACTTATTAAATAAGAAGGGAACGGTTTACTGTGATCTTATGTGGAAGCTGCTCAGATGTCAGGTGAAATGTGAATGAGAAAATCAAGGAGAAAAGACCTTTTAAGTGCCTCTTGGTGCGTTCATATTTGAAGGGGGAAAATGTACTTGTTCAAACATTTATGTTGCTGTATTTCCATTTCTACCACAAGTAGATTCTTCCACCCTAAGATGTCCTCATATTATTTTTGACATATTTTTTTTGGTCTTGAACTAAAAAGTATTGAAGTTGAAATAAAGTTGAAAAAATGAAATTAAAAAATCACATATTTCTAATTAAAATGGATATAAAACAAGACTCAAGGCTCAAGCTGATGACTTGAACTAGAACTTAAGGATTTCAAGCAACCAAGAGCCAGCCCAGGTGGTCCAGCCTCTCCCCCGTAGACATGTGCAGGACAGCACCTGGCCCCATGCTCTCCCTCAGTCCCCGCTCCAAAAACTTTAGCCTCCTTCCCTCAGAGGAGGAACTGATGTTAGGGTTGCACAATTCTGTTTTGAGACATCAGACAGCAAAATGATGTTGTAAAGCCGGTAAAACAATCACCCATCTTCCCAGACTCTCCTTGGGTCTATTTGCTTGGAATCTGGCATTTTCATTTCGCCTGCTTGACAGAGTTCCCCTCTCACCTTCTTTCCCAGGACTCATCTGTTTCTGCTCTGCCTGCCCACCCCCTGCATTTGACCACCCACCCACACAGGTGGTCTGCAGTCGTTTGGGGGATATGCCACCCAGTTAATCCAAAAAGCCAGCAGTTTTGAAAAAGATGCCCCTCTTCCTGGGCCTTGACTCCTCTTTCACGGCCGCTAATTCCATTACCTGAGAAAAGGCAACACCTGGAAAACCAAGGTGGGTGTGGTCAATATCAGAGCATGCAGCGGGCTGGACAGGGGTTGGAAACCAGCTCTTAGAAAGTGGTATGATTTGGATCTATGTCCCCACCCAAATCTCATGCTGAATTGTAATCCCCAGTGCTGGAGGTGGGGCCTGGTGGGAGGTGATTGGATCATGGGTGTGGTTTCTCACGGTTTAACACTATCTCCCTTGGTGCTGTTGTAGTGATCGTGAGTTCTCATAAGATCTGGTTGTTTAAAAGTGTGTGGCACCAACCCTGCCTCTCTGTCTTCCTCCTGCTCTGGCCATGTGAAGTGCCAGCTCCCCCTTCACCTTCTGCCATGATTGTAAGTTTCCTGAGACCACCTCAAAAGCCAAGCAGATGCCGGCACCCTGTTTCCTATGCAGCCTGCGGAACCATGAGCCAAACAAACATCTTTTCTTTATAAATGACCCAGTTTCAGGTATTTCTTTATATTAGGTTGCTGCAAAAGTAGTTGTGGTTTTTGCCATTGCTTTTAATAGACTTGTGAGAAGAGATTAATACAGAAATTGTGCCCTGTTTCTGCTTGAGCAGTGTTTTGTTTATTTCTTTCTGCATAACAGACCAGCCCAACATTTAGCAGCTTAAAACAATAACACTCATGTTTAGCCCTCTCCATTCTGGAGGTTGACCAGACAGCTTTTCCGCTGGTTGTATTTATAATCTCTTATGTGTTTCTAGCCAGATGGCAGCTGGGGGTAGGGTCGTCTGGGGGCTCAGCACTGAAATGCTGGGAGCCCCTCCCTCTCTACAGAGTGTTGAGTCCTCTCCTTCCCACTGGGCCTCTCCAGCAGGAAAGCTGTACTTTCTACCTGGCATTCAGGGCTCCCAAAAAGCAGAAAGGAGAGCTGCCTGTATGGTCTGAATGTTTGTGTCTCCCCAAAATTCCTATTTTGAAACCTAATCCCCAGTGTGACAGTACTAGGAGACATGGTCCTTGGCAGATGATTAGGGCTGAGTGCGGAACCCTCATGAATGTGATTAGCGTCTTTGTAAAAGAGGCCAGAGGGAACTTGTCTGTAGTTTCCACCATGCGAGGACACAGCAAGAAGGTGTCATCTAGAGCCGGGCACAGTGGCTCATGCCTGTAATCCCAGCACCTTGGGAGGCCAAGGTGGGCAGATCATGAGGTCAGGAGATTGAGACCATCCTGGCTAACACGGTGAAACCCCATCTCTACTAAAAATACACAAAATTAGCCAGGCGTGGTGGCAGGCACCTGTAGTCCCAGCTACTCAGGAGGCTGAAGCAGGAGAATGGCGTGAACCCGGGAGGCGGAGCTTTCAGGGAGCCAAGATCGCACCACTGCACTCCAGCCTGGGCGACAGAGCGAGACTCCGTCTCAAGAAAAAAAAAAGAAAAGAAAAGAAGGTGTCATCTAGGAACTGGAAAGTTCCCACCAGATACCAAATCTGCTGGTGCCTTGATCTTGGATACTGAGCCCCCATAACTATGAGTGATACATTTCTGTTGTTTAAAAGCCACCCAGTTCATAGCATTTTGTTGTAGCATCTGGAACTAAGACACTGCCAGACCCACTGAAGTCTCAGGCTCAGGGTCAGCAACGGTGCACTGCCACTTTACTTGGCTAATGCTATGCCAGGGCCAGTCAGAAGAGGGTCAATAAACTCCATCTCTTTTTTTATGAGACGGAGTCTAGCTCTGTCGCCCAGGCTGGAGTACAGAGGCACCATCTCGGCTCGCTGCAGCTTCCACCTCCCAGGTTCAAACAATTCTCACGCCTCAGACTCCTGGGTATCTGGGATTACAGGTGAGTGCCATCATGCCCGGTTAATTTTTATATTTTTAGTAGAGATGGGGTTTCACCATGTTGGCCAGGCTGGTCTTGAACTCCTGACCTCAAGTAATCTTCCTGCTTTGGCCTCCCAAAGTGTTGGGATTACAGGCATGAGCCACTACGCCCGGTCTAAACTCCATCTCTTGTTGGAGGGGTGGGAAGAGAGAGACAGACGAAAAATTTCTGGCCCTCTTTGATTTGGAAGGACTTGTTTTCAATGCTCTTCTGCAGTGGATTTCACCTAGTCCTGGTCCTTTGTGCTTGAGCACATTTTTCTTGGGTTGCGTTCTTATTCTTGGCTTTCAGTATGTTATATCACTGAGTCCTTGGCCTGGTAACTGGCTTCACTACTCCATGCTTTCAGTTCATTTGCTGCCATTTCTTTTGCTTGGAAGATGGCACAACATGTACATGGTGTGCATGTGTGTGCTTGCATGTGTGTACATATGTATGCAGGTAGTCACTGGGGAACAAAACAAATGATACAATACATCAGGAAAGAAACGATTCGAGTGCTAGGTGACATTTAGTCTCATCTGACACTGAAAATTCTGGGACTTCAAGCAGTTTTCAGAGTTAATGTTTATTAGATCCATAAGAAAACGTAAACAAAGTGAGAGATATTGGAGCATTTTTAGTCAGTAATTACTGCGTCCTACTGGTTTCAGGGATTGCTTTGAGTGGAGAACATATTGCAAAAGGAAATTCCCATCTCACTATCCTTTTCATCAAGCCTATTAAGCTAATGATTTTATTTTAACAATGCCTTTCCCCACAGCCAGTCTGCCTTGGCTATAGACTGCCAGGCATGGTTACTAAACACCCAGAGACTCAAGCGATTTTAGCAAATTCTATTTTTAAGTTCTCTTGCATAGTCTCCAGGGCCATGAGGTGGCTAACATCAGCTCCATAGATTCCAGAATCTTCTGCTCCCACTAGTCTGAGTCTTGATTTCCTTCAGGTGCCTCTGGAAGTTTCTGCCCAGGACTTCGATCTCTGAGAGCTGGATACCAAGGGGGAGCTGTCCTTCAAGGGGAGAAGAGAGCACTCCTAACCCAAGATGGGACCCTCAGGGAGCTGTGCCAACGTGGGCAGAGTCCTGAGTGCTTCCAAGTGGCCCTGCTTCTCTTTTCCTGGCAGCTGACAGGCTATTTGCCACCATGCCCTTGCCGGCTCGGCTTGTGGTCACAGATACATGTGTACCAGGTTTCTGAGTGTAAAGGTTCCACCTGAGCCAGGTGAAGGCTGATGCCCTCGGGCAAAATTTCAAAATAGTCAAGCTTATTTATTGGTGGAATTATCTCCCTTTGGGGGATCATTTTTCCTCTGAACCTTCTCTCCCAGTGCCCCACTTGTTACTCTCAAAGTCCCCACCTGGCCCACCCTCACTTTCCAAGCCTTTCCTTTTAGTACGAGGTTGCATGGCTCTCAAATGCTCCCTGGTCCATTCCATTACAGCCCCCACCCCATTCCTCTTCCACCCTAAAGCTTTGCTTGCGATTCCTACTTCCATTTGATATTTCAGCTGGGGTTCAAGGCAATGACCGGTGATTGGCAGGCTAAAGAGCTCCAGGGGCAGACATATACGGTGAAAATTCCAAAGGGGTCAACATGGGTGGGAAGGAAGGATGATTCCCCTCTGCTCCCCTACCCTAAGACAGCCCACCTGGCAGCCACTCAGGAAACAATAACCATCATTCCAATGGAGGTAATTACCCCAATCAGCTCCATCTCAGCGACATGTGTGAGAGAAATTCCCCTTAGGAGGAAGCCAGATCTGTCTTCTCTCAGTCCACTGGACTTACAATCAGGAAGAAAACACACAGATACATTCCTGGAATTTATTTCTTACAGAATTTGAACTCTCCACTCTGCCTTGCTCCCACCACCAAACAGGGTGTGTGTCAGGGCAGCTGCTGGTCCAGAAGGTTGTCTTTCTTCCAGCTAGAGGCGTGAGCTTTTCTTTTGGGCAGACCCAGCCCCATGCCCAGGTGCGCGATTGGACCTTAGTGCCCCCACCTCCCCTGAAGTGTCTGTCCGCCTTCCGAGAATATTCTCCCCAGCTGAAATCACATAGCTCCAGTCTGACTGTCATGTGGTTTAAATAAAAGTTTATCATTTTTGCCTACATCAGACCTCATTTCAGAGAGGACTTGAAGCAATTTACAAAAATACACAACATCAAATTGAAAAATTACACATAAGTAAAAATCAGATTCAAGGAAAATGTAAATAAAGTGATATTTTGTTTTATGAACAAGGGAAAGTCAGAATTCAGATATAGTCTGGAGAAGTGGTTCTCAGTCACAGCTGCATATTGGAATTACTCGGGGATCTTTTAAAATGGACATCTCGGTCCCAGTCCTCAGAGATCCTGACTTAGGATGGGGTGTGGCCTGGGCATTGGGATTTTTAAAAGCTAAGTGATTCTAACTTGCAGCCAAGGATGAGAAACACTGGCCTAAGTGGAGCCTGCTGTTATTACAATGAAAATACAGATTTAGTTGTGAACTTCTCAGCAGGGAAAGCAAAAAGGGAAACTTGATCAGTTTCATAATACACATTGTCCCAAAGACAGGAAAGCTTTCTCTGCCTCTGAAGTCTGCAGGAAATCACTGAAACATTTTCTGGATAGTTGTGTGTGCATGCACGTATTTCTTGGGTCATTTATATGCATTTGTATATCCCTTTTATGCAAATGGACTCATACTGTATTTGCTCTTCTGCAACTTGCTTTTTTCTCTTTTTTTTTTAAATTATACTTTTAAGTTCTGGGATATGTGTGCAGAATGTGCAGTTTGTTACATAGGTATACATATGCCATGGTGGTTTGCTGCACCCATCAACCTGTCATCTACATTAGGTATTTCTCCTAATGCTATCCCTCCCCTAGCCACTCCCCGCAATAGGCCCCAGTGTGTGATGTTCCCCTCCCTGTATCCATGTGTTCTCATTGTTCAACTCCCACTTATGAGTGAGAACATGTGGTGTTTGGTTTTCTGTTTCTGTGTTAGTTTGCTGAGAATGATGGTTTCCAGCTTCATCCATGTCCCTGCAAAGGACATACACTCATCCTTTTTTATGGCTGCATAGTATTCTAAGGTATATATGTGCCACATTTTCTTTATCCAGTCGATCATTTATAGGCATTTGGGTTCGTTCTAATTCTTTGCTATTCTGAACAGTACTGAAATAAACATATGTGTTCGTGTGTCTTTATAGTAGAATGATTTATAATCCTTTGGGTATATACCCGGTAATGGGATTGCTGAGTCAAATGGTATTTCTAGTTCTAGATCCTTGAGGAATGGCCACACTGTCTTTCGCAATGGTTAAACTCATTTACACTC
Organism: Macaca nemestrina; assembly: GCF_043159975.1. NCBI lineage: Eukaryota > Metazoa > Chordata > Mammalia > Primates > Cercopithecidae > Macaca > Macaca nemestrina. The sequence continues at coordinate 18,772,900 of NC_092131.1, read as the reverse complement.
CCACCAACAGTGTAAAAGTGTTCTTATTTCTCCACATCCTATCCAGCATCTGTTGTTTCCTGATTTTTTAATGATTGTCATTCTAACTGGCATGAGATGGTATCTCATTGTGGTTTTGATTTGCATTTCTCTAATGACCAGTGATGATGAGCTTTTTTTCATATGTTTGTTGGCTGCATAAGTGTCTTCTTTTGAGAAGTGTCTGTTCATATCTTTAACCCACTTTTTGATGGGATTGTTTTTTCTTGTAAATTTGTTTAAGTTCTTTGTAGATTCTGGATATTAGCCCTTTGTCAGATGGATAGATTGCAAAAATTTTCTCCCATTCTGTAGGTTGCCTGTTCACTCTGATGATACTTTCTTTTGCTATGCAGAAGCTTTTTAGTTTAATTAGATCGCATTTCTCAATTTTGGCTTTTGTTGCCATTGCTTTTGGTGTTTTATTCATGAGGTCTTTGCCCATGCCTGTGTCCTGAATGGTATTGCCTAGGTTTTCTTCTAGGGTTTTTATGGTTTTAGGTCTTACATTTAAGTCTTTAATCCATCTTGAGTTAATTTTTGTATAAGGTGTAAGAATGGGGTCCAGTTTCAGTTTTCTGCATATGGCTAGCCAGTTTTCCCAACATCATTTATTAAATAGGGAATTCTTTCCCCATTGCTTGTTTTCATCAGGTTTGTCAAAGATCAGATGATTGTAGATGTGTGATGTTATTTCTGAGGCCTCTGTTCTGTTCCATTGGTCTATATATCTGTTTTGGTACCAGTGCCATGCTGTTTTGGTTACTGTAGCCTTGTACTATAGTTTGAAGTCAGGTAGCATGATGCCTCCAGCTTTGTTCTTTTTGCTTAGGGTTGTCTTGGCTATACAGGTGCTTTTTGGTTACATACGAAATTTAAAGTAGTTTGTTCTAATTCTGTGAAGAAAGTCAATGGTAGCTTTATGAGGATAGCATTGAATCTGTAAATTACTTTGGGCAGTATGACCATTTTAATCATATTGATTCTTCCTATCCGTGAGCATGGAATGTTTTTTCATTTGTTTGTGTCCTCTCTTATTTCCTTGAGCAGTGGTTTGTAGTTCTCCTTGAAAAGGTCCTTCACATCCCTTGTAAGTTGTATTCCTAGGTATTTTATCCTCTTTGTAGAAAATGTGAATGGGAATTCACTCATGATTTGGCTCTCTATTATTGGTATATAGGAATGCTTGTGATTTTTGCACATTAATTTTTTATCCTGAGACTTTGCTGAAGTTGCTTATCAGCTTAAGGAGATTTTGGGCTGAGAAAATGGGGTTTTCTAACTATACAATAATGTCATCTGCAAACAGGGACAATTTGACTTCCTCTCTTCCTATTTGAATACCCTTTATTTCTTTCTCTTGCCTGATTGCCCTGGCCAGAATTTCCAATAATATGTTGAATAGGAGTGGTGAGAGAGGGCATCCTTGTATTGTGCTGGTTTTCAAAGAGAATGCTTCCAGCTTTTGCCCATTCAGTATGATATTGGCTGTGAGTTTGTCATAAATAGCTCTTATTATTTTGAGATACGTTCCATCAATACCTAGTTTATTGAGTGTTTTTAGCATGAAGGGGTATTTAATTTTATTGAAGGCCTTTTCTGTGTCTGTTGAGATAATCATGTTGTTTTTGTCATTGGTTCTGTTTATGTGATGGATTATGATTATTAATTTGGTATGTTGAATCAGCCTTGCATCCCAGGGATGAATCCCACTTGATTGTGGTGGATAAGCTTTTTGATGTGCTGCTGGGTTTGGTTTGCCAGTATTTTATTGAGGATTTTTGCATCGATGTTCATCAGGGATATTGGCCTGAAATTTTCTTTTCTTTTTTTGCTATGTCTCTGCCAGATTTTAGTATCAGGATGATGCTGGCCTCATAAAATGAGTTAGGGAAGAGTACCTCTTTTCTATTGTTTGGAATACTTTCAGAAGGAATGGTACCAGCTCCTCTTTGTACCTCTCAGAGAATTCAACTGTGAATCTGTCCAGTCCTGGACTTTTTTTGGTTGCTAGGCTATTAATTGCTGCCTCGACTTCAGAACTTGTTATTGGTCTATTCAGGGATTCTACTTCTTCCTGGTTTAGTCTTGGGAGAGTGTATGTATCCAATAATTTATCCAGTTCTTCTAGATTTTCTAGTTTATTTGCCTAGAGGTGTTTATAGTATTCTCTGATGGTAGTTTGTATTTCTGTGGGATCAGTGGTGATATTCTCTTTATCTTTTTTTTATTGTATCTATTTTATTCTTCTCTATTTTCTTCTTTATTTTTCTGGCTAGTGGTCTATCTATTTTGTTAATCTTTTCAAAACACCAGCCCCCCCAGATTCATTGATTTTTTTGAAGGGTTTTGGGTTTTTCATGTCTCTATCTCCTTCAGTTCTGCTCTGATCTTAGTTATTTCTTGTTCTGTTAGCTTTTGAATTTGTTTGCTCTTGCTTCTCTAGTTCTTTTAATTGTGATGTCAGGGTGTCGATTTTAGATCTTTCCTGCTTTCTCCTGTGGGAACTTAGTGCTATAAACTTCCCTCGAAGCACTGCTTTAGCTGTGTCTCAGAGATTCTGGTACATCGTGTCTTTGTTTTCATTGGTTTCAAAGAACTTATTTATTTCTGCCTTAATTTCTTTATTTACCCAGTAGTCACTCAGGAGCAGGTTGTTCAGTTTTCATGTAGTTGTGTGGTTTTGAGTGAGTTTCTTAATCCTGAGTTCTAATTTGATTGCCCTGTGGTCAGAGAGACTGTTTGTTATGATTTCCATTCTTTTGCATTTGCTGAGGAGTATTTTACTTCCAATTGTATGGTCAATTTTAGAGTAAGTGTTATGTGGTGCTGAGAAGAATGTATATTCTGTTGATTTTGGGTGGAGAGTTCTGTAGATGTCTATTAAGTCTGCTTGGTCCAGAGCTGAGTTCAAGTCCTGAATATCCTTGTTAATTTTCTGTCTCATTCATCTGTCTAATATTGACAGTGAGGTGTTAAAGTCTCCCACTATTATTGTGGGGAAGTCTAAGTCTCTTTATAGGTCTCTAAGAACTTGCTTTATGAATCTGGGTGCTCCTGTTTTGGGTGCATATATATTTAGAATAGTTAGCTCTTCTTGTTGCATGGATCCCTTTACCATTATGTAATGCCCTTCTTTGTCTTTTTTAATCTTTGTTGGTTTTAAGTCTGTTTTAGAGACTAGGATTGCAACCCCTGCTTTTTTTTTTTTTTTTTTTTTTTTCCCTTCCATTTGCTTGGAAAATATTCCTCCATCCCTTTATTTTGAGCCTATGTGTGTCTTTGCACATGAGATTGGTCTCCTGAATACAGCACACCAATGGATCTTGGTTCTTTATCCAATTTGCCAGCCTGTGTCTTTCAATGGGGACATTTAGCCCATTTACACTTAAGGTTAATATTGTTATGTGTGAATTTGATCTTGTCATTATGATGCTAGCTGGTTATTTTGCCCATTAGTTGATGCAGTTTCTTCATAGTATTGAGGGTCTTTACAAGTTGGTATGTTTTTGCAGTGACTGGTACTGGTTTTTCCTTTCCATATTTAGTACTTTCTTCAGGAGCTCTTGTAAGGCAGGCCTGGTGGTGACAAAATCTCTCAGCATTTGCTTGTCTGTAAAGGATTTTATTTCTCCTTGGCTTAATGAAGCTTAGTTTGGCTGGATATGAAATTCCAGGTTAAAAATTCTTTTCTTTAAGAATGTTGAATATTGGCCCCCACTCTTTTCTGGCTTGTAGGGTTTCTACACAAAGATCTGCTGTTAGTCTGATGGGCTTCCCTTTGTGGATAACCTGACCTTTTTCTCCGGCTGCCCTTAACATTTTTTCCTTCATTTCAACCTTGGTGAATCCGAGGATTATGTGTCTTAGGGTTGCTCTTCTCGAGGAGTATCTTTGTGGTGTTCTCTGTATTTCCTGAATTTGAATGTTGGCCTGTCTTGCTAGGTTGGGGAAGTTCTCCTGGATAATATCCTGAAGAGTGTTTCCTAACTTGGTTCCATTCTCCCCGTCACTTTCAGGTACACCAATCCAACATAGGTTTGGTCTTTTCACATAGTCCCGTATTTCTTGGAGGGTTTGTTCCATTTCGTTCTTTTTTCTCTAATCTTGTCTTTGTGCTTTATTTCATTAAGTTGACCTTCAATCTCTGATATCCTTTCTTTCACTTGATCAGTTTGGCTATTGACACTTGTGTATGCTTCATGAAGTTCTTGTGCTGTGTTTTTCAGCTCCATCAGGTCATTTATGTTCTTCTCTAAACTGATTATTCTAGTTAGCAATTCCTTTAACCTTTTTTCAAGGTTCTTAGCTTCCTTGCATTGGGTTAGACCATGCTCCGTTAGCTCAGAGGGGCTTGTTATTGCCCACCTTCTGAAGACTACTTCTGTCAATTCATCAACTCATTCTCCATCCAGTTTTGTTCCCTTGCTGGCAAGGAGTTGTGATCCTTTGGAGGAGAAGAGGCTTTCTGGGTTTTGGAATTTTCAGCCTTTTTGGACTGGTTTTTCCTCATCTTCATGGATTTATCTACCTTTGGTCTTTGATGCTGGTGACCTTTGGATGGGGTTTCTGTGTGGACATCCTTTTTGTTGATGTTGATGCTATTCCTTTCTGTTTGTTAGTTTTCCTTCTAACAGTCAGGCTCCTCTTCTGCAAGTCTGCTGGAGTTTGCTGGAGGTCCACTCCAGACCCTGTTTGCCTGGGTATCATCAGTGGAGGCTGCAGAACAGCAAAGATTGCTGCCTGTTTATTCCTCTGGAAGCTTCATCCCAGAGGGGCACCCACAAGATGCCAGCCGGAGCTCTCCTGTATGACATGTCTGTCAACCCCTGCTGGGAGGTGTCTCCCCATCAGGTGGCACAGGGATCAGGGACCCACTCAAAGAGGCAGTCTGTCCCTTAGCAGAGTTCAAGTGCTGTGCTGGGAGATCTGCTGCTCTCCTCAGAGCCAGCAGGCAGGAATGTTTAAGTCTGCTGAAGCTGTGCCCACAGCCGCCCCTTCCCTCAGCTGCTCTGTCCCAGGGAGATGGGAGTCTGATCTATGAGCCCGACTGGGACTGCTGCCTTTCTTTCAGAGATGCCCTTACCAGAGAGGAGGATTCTAGAGAGGCAGTCTGGCTACAGCAGCTTTGCCCAGCTGAATTGGGCTCAGCCCAGTTTGAACTTCCCAGTGGCTTTGTTTATACTGTGAGGGGAAAACCGCCTAGTCAAGCCTCAGTAATGGCAAACACCCCTCCCCCCACCAAGCTCTAGTATCCCAGGTCAACTTCAGACTGCTGTGCTGGCAGAGAGAATTTCAAGCCAGTGGATCGTAGCTTGCTGAGCTCCGTGGTGTGGGATCTGCTGAGCTAGACCACTTGGCTCCCTGGCTTTAGTCCCCTTTCCAGGGGAGTGAACTGTTCTGTCTCACTGGCATTCCAGGCACCACTGGGCTATGAAAAAAACAAAACAAAACAAAACAAAACAAAACAAAATTCCTGCAGCTAGCTTGGTGTCTGCCCAACTGGCTGCCCAGTTTTGTGCTTGAAACCCAGGGCCCTGGTGGCATAGGCACCCCAGGGAATCTCCTGGTATACGGGTTGTGAAGACTGTGGGAAAAGTGTAGTATCTGGGCCGGAAGGCATTGTGCCTCACGGCACATTTCCTCACGGCTCCCCTTGGCTAGGGGAGGGAGTTCCTGACCCTTTGCAGTTCCCAGGTGAGGCAACACCCCACCCTGCTTTGACTCTCCATCTGTGGGCTACACTCACTGTCTAACCAGTCTCAATGATACGAGCCAGTACCTCAGTTGGAAATGCAGAAATGACCCACTTTCTGCATGGATCTCGCTGGGAGCTGCAGGCTGGAGCTGTTCTTATTTGGTGGTCTTGCCCACAGCTCCCTTGCTTTCCTCTTTACTAGCATGTTGTCACACACAGATTTTAAGAACACTTCTGGTAGATCTGATCCAAGAGTAACTCAGAAGAACATCAGTGGCATCCATTCTCCCCTTTGGTAATTTTTAAGAAAAATAATGCTGCTGCCTCTCTCTTTATAAATGGTCACTGTTTTCTCCACTCCATCCCGTATTTTCTCCACATTTTTGCCTTCTTGGTAGCATTAGCAATTCTCAGAACAGAGAATAACCTAGAAATCCAGGTTTGATTAGCAAGTGATACCTCTAAAAAGTGCTTGCAAACCTCCTTTTATGGACCAGGGATGTTAACAGAAACTGTTTGACAGTTCTTCCTTTCCAGGGACAAAACTGATCTCATAATCTGTGACCATTATTCTGAAGTGAGAATCCATCAGGCTCTGCGTGTGGCTGTGAGAATGAACTTCCTATCCAGGGAGAGATCCGTCAGGGAAAGCCAGCCCCTCTATGGGGCAGATGATGTCAGGAAGTGGTGGTGGGGTATCATCATAGCCATCATTTTGCCTCGCTAAAGAAGGTATCAAAAGGGGACAGAACACATCTCCCTTTGGGGGCATTTGTCCCGGGTCCCTTATATGTGGGCAAACCCCTCTTCACTCATTCCTCTGGGAGTGGGAGCGAGCATGCTTGTGACAGCTGTCTAGACAAAACCTCTAAGCCGAAAGGGTGCAGACACTGTTAAATGTCACACAGCCTTGCCGTAAATGAAGATCAAAAGTTGCTCCAAACCACCTCTGTGCCTGATAGCCTGAAACCTGTGTCTCATCATTTTTCAAACAACCTACATAGGCCTAGCACAGAAAATGGAGCTTTTCCTATTTTTCGGTAAGACTTTAAAAGCATCCCTACGACAAGGATGGAAAATAAAAAGCTGACCACTTCTCCATGCTCGTAAGAAGGTAAACTCCATAGGGGAGACATGGCATGTTTTGTTCAGTTGGCACATGTCAGTATGACTACGACAACTGGTAAAATGCTGAAATACTTCCAGACCAATTAACACTCACTGTGCTAAGCAAGGCCTCAGAAATCTCCAGCCACTAACAGAGAGGGTTAGTGACTGGCTCACTGGGGGCCAGCGGAACCTGTTTCAGCCCCTTGACTTACATATGTTCTGGTTGGCCGTTGCTGGAGCCCTCGTAACTACTGATATTCTGCAGACCGTCCCTATTGCAGCCCAAGCATCTAGCTGTGCCTGGTAAAGGCCCTGATATGGTTTGGCTGTGTCCCCACCCAAATCTCATCTTGAATTGTAGCTTCCATAATCCCCACGTGTTGTGGGAGAGACGTGGTGGGAGGTAATTGAATCATGGGGATGGTTACCCCCATGATGCTCTTCTCGTGATAGTGAGTTCTCATAAGATCTGATGGTTTTATAAGGGGTTACCCCCACCTTTTTTAAAAAATTAGACAGAGTCTCACTCTGTCACCAGGCTGGAGTGCAGTGGCGCAATCTCAACTCACTGCAATCTCCACCTCCTAGGTTCCAGCAATTCCCCTGCCTCAGCCTCCCGAGTAGCTGGGACCATAGGCGCGCTCCGCCACACCCGGCTAATTTTTTGTATTTTAGTAGAGACGAGGTTTCACCATGTTGGCCAGGATGGTTTCGATCTCCTGACCTCAGGATCCGCCCTCGTCCTCCCAAAGTGCTGGGATTACAGGCGTGGGTCACTGTGCCCGGCCGGTTTTCCTCTCCTTTGCTTGGCACTTCTCTCTTGCCTGCCGTGATGTAAGACGTGCCTTTGCTCTTCCTTTGCCTTCCACCATGATTGTGAGGCCTCCCCAGCCATGTGGAACTATGAGTCCATTAAATCTCTTTTTCCTTTATAAATTACCTAGTCTTGGGTATGTCTTTACTAGCAGTGTGAATGGACTAATACAGACCCCCCCAATATATATTTGCTGAGTGAGTGGATAGGGACACCCATATATTCCAGCCACCTTTTGGTAAGTGGTTTATGGGGGTGGGCACAGGCCCTGACTAAAGAACTGGATGTTTTGCCAAGGAAGGGACCTGAGCTGAGAAGACTCATTTACTCTCGAAGACTTAAGACAACATCTCTCTTGGACCAGAGAATGCTGGTGAGCAGCCCAGGCACAAATCGCCCCAGTGGGTGCCGGACTCTGCCGATACTTGGGCAGGACTGACAGCACACTCATAGCAGCCAACACACTGATATTAAAATCCCATCTGATTAGTTAAAGCTCACCCTGTGAGTGCTGATATTTTTCAGGAAATAGGAAGGATGTCTGCCCCCCTCCACACCCACCCCCTGCCCTTTTCTCTTGGTTTTCTTTTTTAATAACACATTCAGAAGTGGTTTAATGGCTGTTGAAGGAAATTATTGCCACAGCAATCAGGGCTCTCTGTGTGAAACACCTTCAATAGTCCGTGGCCTCCCTCGTGAGGCAGGGGGATATTTGGATATTAAAATGCCACTGAGCTACATCTGCCGACAAGCAGCCACTAATCATCTCTTAAGGCAGCAGGGGACGTACCCCAGGTCCTCAATTCACCAATACTTTCCTTAGGCGGGTTGCAGCCAGATGGTGGTTTCCTAGGCAAGGACAGCAGAGAACGAGGAATAAAGAAGTGGAAAAGGATCTGGCAAGAGGCCAGCACAGAGAGAACCGTTTGCTCATCCTCTCTGCTCCAGGTGAGAACAGACCTGCATGCCTCGCATTCGCAAGGTCCAATTTTCAGTTAAGTGGTGCCTCAGAGGAAGCATGTGACCTTACTTGCAGTTACATCCAGACTATAAATTCTTTTTAAGTGCTCCTGTAAGTTGAGCAGCTTCTATATGCTGGGTTGGGAGGATGAAGTCATTGGCCTTCCTGGATTCTCCTTCCTGCTTCTCCGTCCTCTTCTGAGCCTGGGACGCTGGCCTGCCTGAAAGGCCCCCTTATCCTCTGCCTTCCACTGGAGTTTGGACAGCAGGAAGAAGCAGCCAGAGTTAGGAGGGTGGGAAGAGAGTAAAATCAGGTTTATTCTCCAGTTCATACCCTGTAGAGATACCACCAGGGGTTGGCAGTGTATTTCCTGGCATCAACCTCCACTCCTATTGGATGACCCTCCCCGTCATGCTACCTGTATGGAGCGAGGGTTCTGGATTCTGACAACTGTTTTCTCCTTTGCCCTTCAGGCTAACAGCTATAACAGCTACCCCCACTCCTCCGCCCCTACGCACCATTGCCAGCCAGGTACTACGTTGTGTCTTGTGAGTCTCCCCATCCCTGCTGCACCTTTGTAAGTGGTCTCCTAATTTCTCTCTCCTCCAGTCACCCAGTTTGAATGTGCCATCTGTTCCTTGCTGGGCCCTGGCTGCCACCCAGTTGCATGCAGGTCTTTCTGTACCTTCTTGGAGACCTTCATACCACTCCTGCAATGTCATCATTACAGTCTTCCTTTACAGAGAAGACACCACGTGACTCACCCAAAGGCACTCAGCTGGAATTTGTGACTCTAGGCATCAGAAGCACATCAGTCTAATTTCCAAGTGTAGGCCCTGCTCACTGCCCCCCTAGGATCTCTTAGACCTTACAGGGGTCCTCAAATCCTTACTTCAATCTTCTCTCAGCACCAGCTGTTTTATGAACTAAACTTTGCTTACTAGCCTTCGGATCAAAGCACTTCAACACCTTTGATTTTCTTTGAGCCTCAGAACATGAATTTACTTGGATCCAAATCATTCCCACACATACCAAGAATCTACAGATGAAAAGGAATCCAGCGAGGGATCCGTTGGCAGGGGATCGGTGGCCTTGCGTCATCCTTCAGTGTATGGCACACCATGAGCACCCAGGAATGTCCTGGGGAGGCGTGGCATTGTCCCAGCAAGTAGAGCCAATGTGTCTACAGCTTGGGCTACAGCAAGGTCATTCTGCCTGGTTCAAAAGTCCACTCTTCCTTTTAATACATGGCATGACCCATCTATATTAGGGTAAAGCATACCTCCTGGAGAAAGCAATATTAAGATACAGTAAAGAATATGGTTTTTCGTTTCTTTTTCTCAGATGTAAGCATCTGATTTGAACATTCTAGGCTGGCAGATCACTCTGCCCCACGCAGCCATCAGGAACCCTGGTACCTTTCAGCTTGTCTCTGCATGTCTGGGAGCAGTGCTGCTTAAGTGTGGACCATAGGCAAGTACCAGTCCACAAACTGCTTGGTAGAAGTCCACCATGAATTGAGTTGTGACATGGATAATACGCTTTTGGAAACTTTTACCACGATTTGACATTGTCATGACATCCAGGCACATGACCAGTGGACTCGGCTCATTGAACAGGTTGTAGACCAAAATTTGGTCCATGATAGATGGGAATTGGAGTTGGGTGGAAATCATGTTCTTCAACACAGGTAGTTTGAGGAGTCTTACTTTAGAGTCTGCTAATCTATCTGATCATTTCTGTAGCCAGCAAGAAGGGGAGAAGGAGCATGGCAGAACCACTCTGTGTCTTTTGTTGTTGTTGTTTTTGTTGTTGTAGAGTACCTGTTCCATTTTTATAGCATGAGAACAGTACAATCTACTATTTATTCTGCAGTAACCCGTTTCAGTATTTGAGAATGTCTGTGATGTGCAGAGAGATGGCCTATATTTAGTCTCATCATCCACTTGATTCTAACATGATCTCTGTCCAAAGTTCCATTTCTTGGGCTTTGATATTTATTACTAAGTGCAAACGCTGCCTGCTTTTCACCTTGTCTTATGCTTTCTGAGCAGGTTCAAACCAGAAAGAAAAGGTGAGGCTAAAAGCTCAAAGCGAGTAAGTGTGAGAACCACAAGGAAGCCCACCGCTCCACAGTAGATGATCAAAACCACGTCCTCACGTGGTAGGTGGCACCTGGAGAGGGCATAGTCTGTGGGTGTGATGCTACCCATAGTGAAACTGGGGTTGTTTCTGTTCCTCCAACTGAAAGACGGGAAGCTGAGCTCGGGGATTCGTCCCCCGTGGTGCACCTCGCAGGTGCTGTGCATGTGGCCGCTGAGATCCAGGTGTAGCTGGAACCAACACAGCAGCTTTTGTGATGCCTCCCAAGAAAGCACATCATAGTTCTCCTTTAATGGGATGTTCTTTTCCTCCGGAGGAGCAACATCTTCCCCAGAACAGTTAGCGTCGCTTCTCCAATACAGAGGATAACGCTCTCGGGAGCAATTCAGTCTGTAAGAAACTTCAATAAGCTCTGCTTCTGCTTCAGAACAGATGCCACAGCTGTCCTCCTTCAGTGCCATGCTGTTGACCATCACAAAGTGAATGCCTTTCAGAGGCATTCAGCGAAAACAGCCTTTCAGAGATGAGCACTTTCTCAATCTGTTCTATCTCGTATGTGTTCATCTCACAGTGGAAGCCAGTGTCATGGTTTCCAGCAACTACCTTCAGTTGCACATGACTTGGGTGTCTGAACATTTTCTGAAACTGCTCCACATCATCCGCCCAGGCCTCAGGGGTGCTCCACTTCCCTTCATCAAAGGCATCCTCCAGGATGAAGACGACTTCTGGCTGCAGCAACCACAGAGCTGTCTGGAAGACTCTCTCCACCTGCCATTTCCTTCGTAATTTGTCCAACCAGTTACCTAGGAATTCCCCAAGCAAGTAGGTGTCAGCCAAAGACATGACTTTGAGCACAGGCTCATGCATGGCCTGTTCACCATCATAGGCTGTGGTTTTCACTTCAGGCCAATTGCACCAGAAGATCACTAAGTAGTAGATTAAAAATTCACAAAACAGAAGCACAGCAAAGACGATGAGTTTCAACAGCAATCAGCTCTTCCTCTTTAACCGATGAAAATTCTGTCTTCCTAACCTCAATCTGCTCATAGCCATTTCTCAAGCAACTAACAAATCCATCAAGGGTTCACCACGAGAAAACTGCAGAGCCCTGGGTAGGGTGATGGCATTCAGATCTTAGCTGGATACCGTAATTTTTCAGGAAAATCACCGATTCACCTCACCTTTTAAAGAGAGAGACTGATATGAAGGTAGTTGGCTGCTGCTCCCCCAAATCAGGATGCATTTGTAACAGCCACGCTTTCCTGCTCTGCGCACAATGCCAGGCAGGTGGGGAGCACAGGGCACGGTGCAGGAGCCCTTTCACCTGCGCCTGGCGACAGCTTCAGCAGACTGAACTCGGTGTGCACCCACCACACTCTGTGTCTTAAGATGTCATCCTGGGGATGGTTCATCCTCTTCTCACAATATGCAAGTGAGAACTTTTCAATATGGCCGCTGCCCCTGACACAAGGAATGTTGGGAAACCTGGTCCTCCACTGTTCAGCATGCATCCGCCACTGAACCCTCACCATGGACAATGAGAAGAATGGATTTTGGTGAATGACTACTTTTTTTTTTTTTTAATCACGTCACCCTTCCTTATCACATTTTTTAAAAATCACATCACCCTTCCTTATCACCCATTCCTGAATACAGCCCACTCAAAATCAAAGCCACCATTTCTACCAAAAAGTGTGATCAGTAGTCTTTCCTGTACACTCTCAACTCTCAGTTGGAACATGCAGGAATAGGAAAATGCTGGACCAGCATCTAAGACCTGCTTACTATTCCTCCCTCTGCAGCAAAATGACTCTGTGACCTGGAGGACATTGTCTCATCTCTGTCCTTCAGTTTCCTCCCTTGATGATCAGGGATCATAATATTTATCAAGCAAAATCATTTTTGGCCATGTACACCATACGTTAATAGTGATAGCTAACATTTATTGAGTGTTTGCTATGTACCAGGTGCTGTTCTAAGTATATTGCATGTATTAATTCATTTAACCATCACACCAACCCTATAAGAAGGGTTCTATTATTGTCTTCATTCTACGGCTGAAAAAAAAGTGAGGTACAGAGCAAGTAAGGAACTCGCCCAGGGTCACCAGAGTCCAAGTTCATAATCACTGCCTTGCTACTTCCTTAATAGAGAGGTAAAAGATTTTCAGAGTATTTTATCCTGTTTTCCTTGAATTTCCTGAACTTCCACTTTAATTTATGGGCCATCTGGTTTGTCTCCCTGTGAGATGAAGGATTCTTTCTAGGAAGGGACCATTGATTTTCCGTCCTCATACCCCCAACCACAACCTGTTCAGCCTGGTGCTTTCATGTAAGAGTTTAGTGAATGTGTGTGGGTGAATCTTGGTAAATACAGCAAAGCAATTTTTATTGGATTCATGATGCCATCACGGAAATGGCATAAATTTACCATCACCACACCTGAATTCAATCCCTCTTCTCCTGGATCCTAGCTGTGCTAGACTGAGCAAATTACTTATCCACCTAACCTCATGAAGCATTCTTTTTCTCCCCGTTAACATGGATGTAATATAGAGAAAAAGTTTAGTTCTTAAAGCCAAGGTTTCCTGTGGCAACTTCTGCCACTTACGGAATCATTCATAACACTGAGGAATATATCACTAATGCACACCTTCCCCAGCAGAGATTGGTATGGCTGGAACAAGGGAAGGACCAAAGTGGAAAGCCGTGCTGGCTCCTCTGTGCTGTTCAAAAGAGGGACTTGGAGAGAATGTGCCCCTGATGAGCAGACATGCTAATGAGCTTCCAGGTAAGCCTAGAGGTGAGTAGGGCTGGAGAACTCACATTTTTATCTTGCAAAAGTGACTGGGAATCAAATGGGAAAGAGGAGATGAAAAGGTGGAAAAGAAAGGGGACCCAGAAAAGTGAAGGGTGAGGGCTTAATTGGGAGGAGAAAGGCCACACGGGAGAGAGTCCTCTTGTTGGAAATGGCCAACTAAATGCCAACAGAGGGATGTGTGATATTCAATTTCTTTTCTTGTTTTGCGGTGAAGCATCCCCATTCAACATTCTAAACCTTCAGTATAGTTTTCTACATACAAATGCTTTGAGTTAATAATATGTGTTGTGTAGTGGTGAGGAGGGGAGGGAGCACTCCATACCTGGGTGATGTGATCAGAAACAGGCTGCAACATGAGAGGAACAGCAAGAGAATTTGCAAGAAGCCAGAGGAGCTTGAAGCCAGAGATCAATGGGAAAACATAAGCTCCCACCCCCCACATATCTCCTAGGAGATTAGAGGAAACATGGCTGGCTGTGATTGCACACACAGCAGCATTGGAATCAACTTAATTTGTTTGTTTGCTTGTTTTTGAGACAGAGTCTCAGTCTGTCACCCAGACTGGAGTGCAGTGGCACGATCTCAGCTCACTGCAACCTTCACCTCCCGGGTTTGTGTGATTCTCGTGTCTCAGTCACCTGAGGCACAGACCACCACGCCTGGCAAATTTTTGTATTTTTTGTAGAGACAGGGTTTCACCATGTTGGCCAGGCTGGTCTTGAACTCCTGACCTCAAGTGATCTGCCCACCTCAGCCTCCCAAAGTGCTGGGATTACAGGCCTGAATCAATTTAATTTAAAGCTCAAAGGGCAGGGGACCTCTGCTGGCATCTAGGGTACAAAGGTATACTAATATCCAAAAGTCATTTCTAAAAATGTAAGCAGCCTGTATGGCATGGCTACCAACATAAGAATGAGATGCCAGCCATATACCATCATGGTAATATGATAAACATCAACGCTGCCAATACCTACCTCCTAGAGCTGCAAAATGGTAAAAATACAATGACATACATAAAAACTCAACATATGTAAAATCCAGCACACCAGTACTCTCTCTTCTTCAGGTAGGAAAGGGCCAACAGGATCCAACGATCTGGGGGAGATGGAGTGGGAGACAGAAAAATGGAATTTGAGAAGGAGTTCAGAGTTCTGCCATCCTCCATCCCTGCCATCAGGTGCATTTTAGAGGCAGAGGGAGAGGGAGGACCCCCCCCCGACTCCTAAGGTGAGAGGAGAGCCAGCCTGGGGCCTCCAGCATGACACAGACAGCAAGCGGATGCTGGGGGGGTATGTTTCACCTGTGAACTTAGTGTCAAGAGGTGGGACTTTTGAGGTCTGAAGATTTATTTAGAAAAAAATTCAAAATAGTTTAGGGAAAAAAGAGGATTTACTGGCTCCCAGAAATTGAAAATGCCAAGGAATGTAAAGTTTTCAGGCTCAGTAGGATTCAGGAGCTCAGTCCACGACACCCATCCCTCAGCGACCCTGTCCTCCATTTTGACTTTCTCCTCAGGTTCCATGTGGTGACAAGATGGCTGCCCATCACCCAGCCCATATCTCCCTCATGGTTCATGTCACTGGCCCATCCCTGAACCATCACTGTGGCCAAGGAAACAAAATACACCAGTTAACCTTGGCCATTGTCTGGTGCTTACATGCTCTCTGGCTTCACATCATCCTATTCTCCCTCTTGCCTACTCTGCCTCAGCCACATGGGCCTCCTTCTTGTTCCTCAAACAGCCCAGGCATGCTTCACCTCAGGGCCGTGGCCATTGCTCTTCCGTCTACCCAGAGTATCTTCCCTCAGAGGTCTGTGTGGCTCCTTCCCACTTCTTTGGATGTCTGCACAAATGTCACCTTCCCAACGAGGACCCCTGGATTTGAACTCACACTGATACCACCTGCTGCGCACACTCACATATTCCCTATTCCTATCTCCTGTCTTATTTTTCTCTAGAGCAGATACCATCATCAGACTGTAACTAAACAAATAAGTAAAATAGGCAGTGTGTTAGTCTTCCTCCACCCCACGCCGGTAGAAAATAAATTCCATGAGGCCAATGACTTTTGTCTATCTTGTTCACCACTCTATTCCCAGAACCTAGAATAATGCCTGGCACAGGCTGGGAGTGGTGGTGCACACGTGTAATCCCAACACATTTGAGAGGCCAAAGTGGTAGGATTCCTTGAGCCCAGGAGTTTGAGACCAGCTTGGACAACATAGCTAGACCCTGTGTCTACAAAAAATAATAATAATAAAAAATTAGCCAGGCATGATGGTTTGTGCCTGTAGTCCCAGCTATTCAGAAGGCTGAAGTGGGAGGATCGCTTGAGCCCAGGAGGTCAAGTTTGCGGGGAGCTATGTTCACACCACTGCAGTCCAGCCTGGGAGACAGAGCAAGACCCTGTCTTAAAGCAATAATAATAATGTGTGGCACATAGAAAGTTCTCAATAAATTGTTTAATAAATAAATAATAAGGTCACAAGCTCCAGATGTGGAATGTCGGTAGGGGCTGCACTCAAAAGCCAGGGATTGAGGTCAAGGAGATGTGATTGCCTGAGTAAATGTGGGGAGAGGTAGCTACCAGTGGGAGAGTGAATGGCAACTTGGCCTCTGAAACAGATGTCCAATTTCCCTCCCTGTCCACAATCCACACACAAGCCATTCCCTGGCTTCCACCTCAGAGTCACAGCTGGAGCTTCCTAAAGCAATTCCCCCTCTTAATGTAGCACCTCGGAGTGCAGACCCAACCTCCTTCCAATCCCATTCCCCAAACTAGCACTGGGCGCCTGGCCCCACGTGGACAGGGACTCTTCAGTCTTGTTCTATCCACCCCAATCCCTTTATTCCCCTTCCCTCCACCCCACTCCCCTTTGTGGCTTTTTACATGACAATCAATAGCAGCCGGGCTTTGGGGATATTATCAGAGCCCTGATTGCAACCTCTAACATTATAATTCACAGGGTTGTGGGGAGCATTAGTACATCCAGGATAAATTAATTCAGTGTAAGTAAGCGCTTTGAAGCCGGGCACATCGCTCGGCTTTTGAAGCTTAAGCCCTGTTTAGATTACTTGATTAAAGTGGGTTCAAAGCTTCGGCGATCAATATATTTTGCTTAAGAGCAGTGTTGCTACAGAAGCAGATTTAATTGCATCCCGGTGCCCTGCCTTGCAGATAGCTCTTTAGAATATAATGAGATATCACAGAGCCAAAAATTGAGGGTGGGAGGGAAAGAGGAGGGACAGTCATTCAAGTTACCACCCTGGAAAAGCAGGCGACACATAGTTGGATGATGTGAGCATAAATAATCCCCCAAAATGAGAAGTTGGGGAAAACTAAAGATGGCAATCTCTGCTTATAAAATCTTGACACACAAGACACCAGAGGACAATCTCGGTTATCTGGCTGTTTTGAGGATGGATTCCTGGGTTGCGACTGGGGGAAACAATTAGTCCTCAATAATGTGACATTTTTAGGATTACAGGCTGGCACTTAATCAAAGTCAATGTGGTTAATGAGGGGGCTGACCGGACGGACCCCACGAGGCAGGGGACAGGTGGCATCACTAATATCAGGACAGTCATCTGAGTCTGCAGCAGGAGCCTGGACTAGGAGTCCAGGATGGATGGGAAGAGAGGAAGTAACATGTGTCACATGCCTACTGTGTGCTAGCTAGTGCTCTGGGAGTTTAACGCTTTTATTAGGTTGGTGCAAAAGTGATGGCAATGATTACTTTTGCGCCAACCTAATATTTTATTTAATTGTTAAAGTAAATTAAATAAATACAACTGTGCCCATTTTCCAGGGGTGGGTTGGTTGGGAAGGGAGTAAAGGCAGAATTTGAGCCCCTGTTTCCCTGATTCTTAAAGCCATACTCTGCATCAGTTCTGGTCTCCATTCAGGCACTACCTACCTGTGGGAACATCTGCAAGTCATTTAACCAACTGGGCTATAGTTATCTCTATTGTAAAATGGGAGGGAGCCTAAGCCTCCCCTGACTCAAAATCTTTGGTTTAGAATAAGTCTGGCCTGGGAGTCAAGACAGCCTGGGTTTCTGTCTTTGCAATATCAACCAGCCGTGTGATAGGATTATCGTTTCACCTCTCTGCTGCATTTACCCATTTACGATGCCAAGTCGTGGTGCTTACCTGGCCATGTGGTAGCAGTCAATGGGACGTCAGATGAGGGAGGCCTCTGACAAGCTGTAAATAGCACACAAGTGAATCTATTTAAAATCTTTAAATGAGGTGGGCCACAAACTCATCTCCTTTAAAGAGCAGAAAATTCTCTATGCCATCACGCCCTGACGTAGTCCAAAGACCAGCTGACCATGTGTATTAGTCTGTTCTCATGCTGCTAATAAAAACATACCCGAAACTGGGTAATTTATAAAGGAAAGAGGCTAAGAGGTTTAATTGACTCACGGTTCTGCATAGCTGGGGAGGCCTCAGGAAACTTACAATCATGATAGAAAGCACCTGTTCACAGGGCAGCAGGAGACAGAATAAGTGCCCAGCAAAGGGAGAAGCCCCTTATAAAAGCATTAGATTTCGTAAGAACTCATTCACTACCACGAGAACAGGATAGGGGAAACCACCCTCATTACTCAATCATCTCCACCTGGTCCCTCCCACGACACATGAGGATTATGGGAACTACAATTCAAAATAGATTTAGGTGGGGATACAGCTAAACCATGTCGCCATGGGAGAGGAGCCCTCCACCTACCGACAGTCACACTTTCCTCTGTCCTTGCAGTTCTCTCTTCTCATGGGTTCCAAAAGGTTCACCCCTCAATGCTGAATCTCTGTAGGAAATCCAGGTAGCCTCATGCCTTTTCCTTTCCAAGTCAAGCCCGATTACCTTGGAGGACAGGGCTGGGGTAGGAGAAAGGTGTGAGGAGAAGTGGCCTCCTCAGCAAGTGTCCCACGGAGGTGGTCTGCATCTCAAACACATTCTTTCTTTCACAGCCTGAGGGAACTGACAGAGCGTGGGGGCTCTGGAAGCCTCCCTCCCTTAAGTTTCCATGTAAAATATTTTTATTTATGTTACAACAACATGATACAGCACCATATGCCCATGAATCAGACCCAGTATAGATTCTGCAGATTCGCCTCACATTGGAGCTGAGCTGAGAACAACAGACTTCAGAAAACTCAGAGGAGGACACATGCCCCAACTCGGGGGAAGCAGGAAAGGGACTGACTGCATTTGTTTTTTGGCTCCCTGGGTAGAGGTGAAGGTGGGAAAGCGAACTAATATTTCCTGGAACTCTCATTCAGACTTTCAAGAACATTCGTATTGGCCATCAAATCCCCTTTCAGGCTTTGGGAAACTCACCACCTTTTTGAGCATTGGTGGGTGGTATCATTGGTTCTATCTTTAAAAGCAGAAATTGCCAGACACTTGCTTTCCCAGCCTCCCTTGCAGCTAGGACATGGGCACATGAGAGAGGCTCTACCCATCAGATATGCTTAACCAGAGTTTGCATCCAAGGTTAGCAACATAAAGAAGCAAGAATGGTAGAAGATGCAGCAAGATGGAGTTATTGGGGTTGGGGGGGGCAGTGACAGTGACCTGAAGCTAGGAGTAGCATCTGGTGCTGGTGGCAGTATTGCATATGGTACTCAGTAGTGGTGGAGGGAGTGTCCTGCAGACCAGTTTTGCAGCACGATTGGGGCATTGCTCCTGTGTGCATGATCCCAGCCTGGTTCTCCAGCCAACTGCAGCAATTCTGTGAGCTCTCTTTTCATGCATCCCTTTGGTTAAGTTTTCTGTGGCTTCCTCTTAGAAGCTCTGGTAGATGCAGAACAGAAATCAGAAAGCTGGGGCAAAGTCCTGGCTCCACTGGGCCATGGTGAGATGGGGCCCTTGCACTCTACAATTTTTGAGTCCCATCCTGCACTGACACACCATGGTGGGAGAGAAAACCTCCAGAACATGCACAGCATCCTCAGGCATGACACGCAGGCTCTTCAGTCAGACTGGAGTTTCAGTCCTCCTACCTCCGCTACCCACTGTGTTCCTTGGAGACTTACATCATAAAGCCTCAGTTTCCTCCTCTAAGAGTAGAACCTAAGAATAGTACCCATCACATAGAGTGAGGTAAAGGCTAAGGTGATAATCCATGTAAGAGACTCAATAAATTCTAAATCTAAGTCAGCACAGGAATTGATTGACATAAAGATGTCCTGAGCACTCTTCCTAAAATGACTTCCCACAAAACAGTTTAAGCTTTCATGCTTACTTAAAACAATAATAATACGCATGCCACTTACTTTGCTTTAAAATTACATTTTAGGGCTGTTAGTAATTTTTCACATTTTTAACTTTGAGCTTTACAGCTACCTGTCTTAGTCCATTCCAGCTGCTGTAACAAAATACCATAGAATGGGTAGCTTCTAAACTACAGAAATTTATTTCTCATGGTTCTGAAGGCTGGGAAGTGCAAGACCAAAGTACCAGCACGTTTGGTGTTTGGTGAGGGCTGGCTTCCTGGTTCATAGACAGCATCTTCTCACTGTATCCCCACATGGTAGAAGGAGCAAAGAAGCTCTCAGAGGTGTATTTTATAAGGGCACTAATCCCATTCCTAAGGGCTCTGCCCTCATGGCTTAATCACCTCCCAAATGCCCTACCTCCTAATATCATCCCCTTGGGGGTAAAGATTTTGACATATGAATTCTGGGGGGACATGAACATTCAAACCATAGCATAACCTACACAAAGCAAATATTCTTATCCCTGTCTTAGAGCGGTAAGAGCCAGGGCTTAGAAAATAAAAATAATAAGATAAATAAATAAATAAAAGCTCACCCAAGTTCTATTACCTTGGAAGAGCAGGGCAGGATTAAAAACCAAGGTGTCTTTATGTGAATGTAGTTCCTAACTGTCCCTGAAGAGGTATGCACTTCAAACAAGAAAATTATTTTTTGGCTCCAATGATTTGTGCCCTTGTAGTTTCCCAGAGTCCCTGGAATCTAGCCATGGCTGAGAGCAGTTCTGCCCCTGGACTTCCCAACCATGTGAATTTGAAGCTCCCTGTGTTCACTTTAGTTAGTTTGAGTTGGTTCTTCTCACTTGCCACCCAGAGCTCCAACTGGTTCAGAAGCTTCACCCTTCATGTTGTCTGCTTTCATCCATTCTATTTGACAACCATTCACTGAATTTTTGCGATGTGCCAGGGACCATGTCAGGCCCTGGGGATGCAATGATGAATGGGGTACAGTCCCTGCCTTCAGAATGCAGCCACCCCATGAGCTAGGGGTTGCCAGATGCTCCTGCTTCTGTTTTCTAGGCTAGGAAACCTAGGCTCAGAGAGATTGAAGGACTTCACTCAGGGTCATAGCTTTCTAGTGGCAGAGCCAAGAAAAGAACCCCAGCAGAGAATTTTCTACAGAGAACATTACTTCACCATTGGAGTCCACAGCTGATGGATGAGGGCACAACTCAACCACAAGTCTCAGGGGTTGCTTCTATCCTTTGGAATCCAATAAAGACTGAAAGAATAAATAAGTTCCAGAAGGGCTTAGAGGAGCTCACATGAATGATGGAGCCAGAATGAGTTATTACGGGGCAAGTCAAAGAGGCTCACATCCCTAACCTTTAGAAATTGACTTCACCGAAGGCAACTACTGTGTTCTTCCCATAAAGAATCTCTTGCTACTACTGTCAGAGACAGAACAAAGGGACAGACCAAACTTTATTCTGTGCTCATTTAGTGGGTCTCATATTTCAAAGGTTTTGGTCTCTGCCTCCCTCAAGAAATAGGATCCAAGTGCCTCAGAACTTATAATCAGGAAACTGAATCCCTTGCAGGGTAGAAGCAATGGTAGGGGAGAAAGGGATTTGCTCCTGAGGTGAGTCAAATAAGCACAGAAATTCCCTACTTGGGCCCTTTCTTATAGCTCCAGAGGTAGTGCCTATAGTTCGAATGAGAACAAAGAAGGAGGTGGTCACAGCACAAAGCCACACATCACACTGCCTAGCCATCACCATGGCAACAGCAATGTCCCTGGGAAGCCGGGAAGAGGAAGCTGCTCCTGCCGCCATTTTCTGCCTAACAATCTGAGTGGCAGCCTCTAGGTGATGGGGAAACTGGGGAGAGAGCCGGCCAAGTTTCCAGGCTCACTTCTGTCCAGAGGCCCCCTTGTGTCCCTAAGTGCCACCTGACCTCCTCTGTTCCTTGTCCATACCCTCTTGAACACTATTCCTTCAATAGCGGTCTCCTTTCTTCTCCCTCCCAGCAGCCAGTTAGTGACCTACTTTTCAAACTTAACACTTCTCAGAATATCTGAACTAAATGAAGCCTCAGGTGTCATCTATTTCTACTGCTCCCCCGTTTTCTCCCCCATTTTTCAGAGGAGGACAGGAAAGCCAGGCACATGGTGTGATTTGTCCTGTGTCTTTTCTAAGAGGCGCCATGACCAGAACACATTACTGTGACTCAGACAATCTGTAACCTACAGCACCTCATTTTTCACTCCCCTAATAAAGTCCCATGTGCCAGGTTGAACTTCCCTCCTTCCCCCACCAGGTCTCCTCAATGGCCAAGGTGGAGGAGCCGCAGCCAGAGACCTGCCCCGCCACCCCCCGCCAACATGCTGCCTGTGTTCCTCCCCACAAGTTTGCCATGGCAGTGGTTTTAGAAAAGAAGTCAGCTGGAGAGCCAGCTTGGATGACAGCACAGACTTACATTTCAGAGTCTCTAAAAGAACTCCCTAAAAGGAAGGGCAATGGTGGATATTTACATTGTAATGTATTAGAATCAGCTTTAGATGGTTTCAAAATGTTAAAACTCTCCCTATATTCTCAGCCTTTTAAGAGAACAACTATTTCCATTTTTTCCATCCAGTTTTCATTATTCATAGAAGGCTCTGTGAGCGAAGTGATGTAGCAACCATGTGCCCAAACGGTCTCAGTCATGTGACGAGTTCTTCTCTGTAGAGGGACTCTAGGAATCCATGCAACACAGACAGATGGGCCACACAGACCACTTTCAAAATAAGAGTCCCTTCCTCACTTACCTTCTATGATGACAAACATCTGCCTGAGCCTGAGGCTGAGCCTGAGAGTGGCCGAGGTGCCTGCGACCAGTGGTTCGCAGCCTTGGCTGCGCATTCGAGTCACCTGGACGTTAGTATTTTTATAAACTCCCCGGGTGCTTCCCATGTGTGCTAAGGTTGAGCCCACTGCTCCAGGGGTTAGAAATGGTTCCACCAATTTTCAGTTAGCGAGTGATAGGGAGGCACTTGGGGGCCAACTCTTACTTGTCGGAAACCCCTTCTACTCCCTACAACCTTTGCAGTGACTCGACCTACAGTGAGAATAACGCTGATGAATACAAACTGTCCAGTGGGAAGATCACAATGTGACAGAAGTTTTTATTTGCTTTTTAGTATATGTTATTTCTTATAAAATATAATACATTTATTAATATTATATAAAATAGAACAAATTATAGAAATAAATAATTGTATTTTATTTTAAATTATATTTTTATTTTACCTTCTTTTGACAGGTGCACCTACAAATAAGTCCCAATTTGTAAACTAATGAGGAAGTGAAACATGTTCTTTTTTTTTTTTTTTTTTTTTTTTTGAGACGGAGTCTCGCTCTGCCGCCCAGGCTGGAGTGCAGTGGCCAGATCTCGGCTCACTGCAAGCTCCACATCCCAGGTTCACGCCATTCTCCTGCCTCAGCCTCCCGAGTATCTGGGACTACAGGCGCCCGCCACCTCGCCCGGCTAGTTTTTTGTATTTTTTTTAGTAGAGACGGGGTTTCACCGTGTCAGCCAGGATGGTCTCGATCTCCTGACCTCATGATCCGCCCGTCTCGGCCTCCCAAAGTGCTGGGATTACAGGCTTGAGCCACCGCGCCCGGCCGAAACATGTTCTTAAGTTAGGACTGAGCCAAAGGACTTGACCACACAACGCTATGACACTAAAACCTCTTGAGGCCAGGGGTCTGAAGTACTGGGACAGGGTCCAGGAAATCCCATAAGGCAAAGAGACTATAACGTCTGGCCTGGGGCATTGGTACCTTTCTCCTGCACTAGCCTTGAGGCTCCACTGTCTGCACCCTGGGGTCTGGCAGATTAAATCCTTAGACACCTTGTTTCAGAGGATGAGTCTGGGCAGAAAGATCCAAGCTCATCATCCACATGGGAGAGACTGTCTCATGGTGAAAGGAAAGTCATTTCTGAAATTTGACATCCCTCCAATTGTATATAACCTATTTTCTCCCTACCCTATAATTTACTTTTTAAAATTTTTATTTGTTGTTGAAGTGAAATTCACATAGCATAAAATGAATGATTTTAACATGAACAATCTAGTGGCCTTTAGTATATTCACAATGTTTTGTGACCACCACCTCTATCAAGTTCCAAAACACTTCTATCACCCAAGAGAAAACTCTATCCCAGTAAGCAGTTAGTCCCCATTCCTTTCTCCCCCAGCCTATGGCAACCACCAACACACTTTTTGTCTTTATGAACTTATCTATTCTGGACATTTCATATAATTGGAATCATGTACCATGTGACCTATGCTTCTTTCATTTAGCATAATCTTTTTGGGGTCCATCCAGGTTGTAGCATGCATCAATACTTCATTGCTTTCAATACCTGTATAATACTCAATTGCAAGAAAATACCACAATTTCCTTATCCATTTGTCCACTGAGGGATGTTTGGGTTGTTTCTACTTTTTGGCTGTTGGGAATAGTGGTGCTATGAACATGCATGTATATATGTTTGTTTAAGTATCAGTTTTCAATTCTTTTGTGTATATCCCTAGGAGTGGAATTGCTAGGTCATATGGTAATTTTATATTTACTTTTGGAAGAACAACTATACTTTTTCCCCAACTTACTTTTACAGAGGAAAAAAACAGAAGCATAAAGAGGTCCTTCTGTTCATGGGGAGCTGAGATTAGGAGTCTTGACTTCTTGTCTCCTCTTCTTCCCGCCCCCTACAAGCCCTGCTATTGAAAATGTTAACATCATGCTCGGTCCAGAAGTTTGTGTTGTTGGCTGAGGTTCCTGCATATCCTCTAAATTATGATGCTCTCCACAGAACTGTTGCCTTAAAAGAGACAAGATTAGGTGAAGTTCTACTGATTTTGGCAGTCCATAGGAAGCTTCCTCTCGTTTCCAAATCCCACACATCTGCACATTTTATTGCTCATGTCTTTCTCCCAAAAGAGGAAGGCGGAGAAAATGCTTGTAGCTGAAAGTTCTGGCACAATGTATGTTTGGCTGCTAGAGTCACAAAGATGAATCATGGTATACACACTTTGTCTACAGGGAGACATAGACCTATTCATTCAACATTCAAGGAATAAGTATTGAGTATGTATTAGCTCATTTAATACTCATACAAACCCTAGGAGGTTAAGTAATCATATTATTCCCACTTAACAAATGAGGAAATGAGGCAAAGAGACTTATTAATTTGCCCACGATCACATGGATATTAAGTGGAGATGCTGGGATTGGAGCCTGGGCAGGCTTTTGATAGCTCTTGTCCCTGAGTCAGTGCTCTATGCTCTTTGGGATGAGGGCAGTCTAACTCAACACCACTCGTTGCACAGTGACAGGATCCTGTGACCACCACCAACCTACCCAGTTTCCACCTCCCAACTGTCTGCCTTCCTCATTTGTCTAATACTAGCAAAGACCCGGCAAGGTGGCAAATGCTCATCCTGACGCACAACCAGCTCCCTGCTGCCCAGCCCTGAGGGATCCCATGCAGGTGACTGGAGACAGATGAGGCAGAACTGGGCTGCCTGCAAGGATGAGTTCAGGGCCAGTCAGACTCTCCTCTCCCTCCTCTGCACAGTGGCTTTTCTTTCCAAGGCACCTGCTCCCTGCATCCCTGTCCTTTTCCTTCAGACGAGCCCCGTAGCCATCACTAGGCTGAGCCTCCTTTACAATCCAAGAAAATCTTCTGGTGAAATGCTGCTCTGGATTCCCTACTTCAGCACCTCCAAAATTTGGGGTTCCTCGGGAGCAAGGACCAAATCCTAATTACCTTTACATTTCCTAGAGCAAATATTTATTGAACCAAATTACATTTCTGGCCAGATGCAGTGGCTCATGCTTGTAATCCCAACATTCTGGGAGGCCAAGGCGGGAGGACTGCTTGAGCCCACGAGTTTGAGACCAGCCTGGGCAACAAGGTGAGACCCCCATCTCTACAAAAAATAAAAAAGTTGGCTGGGCCTGGTGGTGCACACCTGTGGTCCCAGCTCCTTGGGAGGCTGAGGCAGGAGGATCACTTGGGCCCAGGAGGTTATGCCACTGCACTCCAGTCTGGGCAGCAGCAGAAGACCCTGTCTCAAAAAAAAAAAAAAAAAAAAAAAAAAAATCTGATAACCTTTAAGAAGTGAGGCAGTTAGAAAGAGGAAAATGAAATATGGAAAGGCAAGATAAATGAGGAGGCAGAAGAAAGTCGAATTTAAGACTGGAAAGGGATATTAGAGATGGCTGAGGACGGCACCGCAGCTATGTTGCATAGGACTGGAAGATTTCTGCTCCTATTCCTGTGACAGACATTAGTAGTCAATCATAGATGTCTCTCCAACTTTCCGTTTTCAGTTTTGGACTATTCTCAACACAGCACACCACTACAGCAGAGATGATACTTGAGCTGAAACCCAATGCCATCCCTAATTTCTTATTTCAAAGATTAGGAAACTGGAGCCCAGAGATTTGCTTCAGATGGCTAATTACAGGCTGGTCCCAGTATCTGGGTCCTCTAATGACTGAGCCCCAAATTCCCCACACTGGTTTCCAAACCTGAGGGCCATGTAGGGTAGGAAAGGGGACAGAAGAGATGAACAATAGCAGGTGTTAAGCTACTACCTAGAACACCAGTATGAATTTTGTTTAGAAAACAAAAATCTCATTTATTGTTTGAGCGCATATATTTTCAAAAATAATAGATGGTCATTGTAGAAAATTTGAAAACATCAAAAAGTAAAAGGAAAGCAATAAAAAAAAAAGTAACCAAAGATAATTGATGTGAATATTTTGGTTATGGTTTTTATATATTTTGGGGGTAGGTGAGTATGAGTGTATGTACATAAAAATACATATTTTAACAAAATCTAAATATATATGTGTATTCATATCACATATATTTGTTATCTATCTTTTTTTTTTTTTTTTGCTGTTTTTCCAGAATTGCTGCTGCTCAGACAGTGATACAGTGAGATGTAGGGTGAGGAGCAGCTTCAAGCATCAGGGAGTGAGATTGTCAGGTGAGAGTGCCTCATACTTTGATAGTATTATAATTTCTTGTCTAGGCCTGTGAAGTCAGAAGCACATCTTAACATATTAATGTTTTAGCCCATTAACCAAAGACACTTTTAAGCATTAGCATACTCAATGCTGTGGTATATGTGTAGGGGAAACCAGTGCTCTTTTATTTGGCTTCAAGAAGTGTACATCAGTACAAATTTTCTGGAAGAATACATGTCAATATGTAACAAAAACTTTGGAAAAACACATGTCCTTTGTTTAAGCAATTCTACTTCAGGAAATTATTTTAAGGAAATGAGGAATATAAAACAAAAAAATGCACACTGAAGCTTTCATTATGATAGCAAAGAATTAGAAATAATTTAAACATCCAACAATATGATGGAACACAGTGCAGCCATTAAAAATGTATTAAATAAGAATATCTAAAGGTGTATGTTTGTACCACATTGCTAAGTAACAACATGCAGATTACAAAGTCGTGTGCCCAGCACAATCCAATTGTTGTATATATGTAA
Organism: Macaca nemestrina; assembly: GCF_043159975.1. Classification (NCBI taxonomy): domain Eukaryota; kingdom Metazoa; phylum Chordata; class Mammalia; order Primates; family Cercopithecidae; genus Macaca; species Macaca nemestrina. The sequence continues at coordinate 18,745,587 of NC_092131.1, read as the reverse complement.
TTTGTCTGGGTACATGCATTTGCATGTCTGTATGTGTATATGTGTAGGACTGTGTGTGTGTGTGTGTGTGTATTAGGCTGGAGGTACATATCTCAAATGAGCAGCTTTCTCATGAACAGCAGGGTGAGATTATAGATGAGTGTTTTTCTTTGGTCTCTTCTGTATTTATCATATTTTCATCAATGAATATGTATTACTTTGGTAATTTGAAATTTTAAAAAATGTTTTAAAAAAGCACCAGCCCATTTGCCACCTGACAGATGGGAAACTGCTCAAGCACGGAGAAAAACAATTGCTTTAAAGTTTTAAAATTAATATTTTTTAAAAAATGAGATTTGAGTCCACAGAGTGAACTTTAGACAAGTTAATCAAGGTGCCCCTGGGGGATCAGACTCTAGCGTAGTTTTAAATAAATATCACTAATTTCCAGTCACTATCTGATAAAATGAATCTGAAGGGTTTAAAATAAACCCTTCAGATTCCAAATCACATCGTTCTAAATGGACACCTTGGCTCTTCAATCCTGTTCTTTTAATCGGCCTCTTCTCTGTGATTAGGCAGGCCCCATCTGCCATTTTGCATCAGGCCAGCTTATGAACAATTGTCTAGAAAATGTGTAAAATACATAATAAAGCACGATTAACTGAAAACCTTAATTAATCAGACATTTTTGGCTTTGCTTTTTAGGAGAAAGATCAAGGGAAGAGAAAATGTGACAGGTTTAAAAATGACAAAAAGCACTAAGGCTCAACTTCACTTGCGTGCTTCTGCCTGCTCCACTTTCAAACTAATCCTAAAATGCAAGCAAAAAGAAGCTCCGAAAAGCAAATAGAAGAAAATTAACATTGCCCACGATCTCATCCCGGTGATTTAGCCACCGGGTATGTTTTTGTGCACATGCTACCAGTCTTTAATGCATCCAAAACACATGCACATATATGCACACACACACACACACGTACATCTGGTAGGGTGACTGCAAGGGTTGATCCTTTCCACACAGAAGTTTGTAACTGGAGTAATAATATTTCAAATATGTCGACAATATTTAGTTTCTGGAGGTACAGGCATCATTTCTCTTTTGAGGCAGACTTCTATTGTTTTCAGGGAAAGCCTCAGTCTGGGTTCTTTTAATTGCACAAATGTGAATGACTTACCTACAATACCAAGAGAAAATGGCAAAGTCACCTTAAACATGACCACAGCTGTTTAGTCTGACACAGTTACTAACAGAAACGGGGCTGTTCTTTAGTCTGACTGTGCTCTTCATGCGTTAGAGAAACAGTTTTTATCTAAACAAAAATTTGGGTTGGACTGTTGATGTTCCTTATGTTGTGTTATTTACAACTGGATTCGGGAATTGGGCTGACAACTGCTGTGTTTGCTTGTTCTAGGTTAGAGATGGCAGACTAAATCCTGAGTGCCTGAATGCACGTGGTAGGTGGGTAGGTGGGGAAGTTTTCCCCTAAAGGAAATAGATCCTTCCTCTTTCAGTCATCCAGAGCAGGCGTGAGGGTCACTTCTTGGACCAGGGAAGGGCTACCTTATCTCATGGGGTCTGGAGGAGGGCTGGTGAGGTCCCTGCCCTGTGGAGGCTTCTCAGGCACCAAGCACAGAACCTGAGGAAGGATAGTTTTGGGCAGGTGAGTACCAAAGGGATGTTAAGTCCTTAGACGCAAAATTGTTCGCTGTACTTGAGTGTGTGTTATTCCCCCAAGCATTCAGCAAAAATTTGCTACACATTTGAGCTGGGATTTAGGCGCGTTTAGGGCAGCTAAGTAGCAAGTGGCCTAGAAAAGAAAGCTACTCTCCAAGACAGCCGGAGGTGACCTGCAGGCCTTCAGAACTGTACTGCAGCCAAGCTAGAACTGCCAGAGGAAGTGACAGCAAGCAGGTTGGGTTTGCGAAATGGTCAAACATTCCCCAGCGCTTCCCAGAATGACCTTGGGTGGAAACTGGAAGAAGAATGGATTTTCTGTCATCTTTGAGGAGGGGAGTTTGGAAGAATTATAATTTGGATATTTAAAAAGTGCAAGCTTATTTTGCACTCCAGCTGGGAAATAGGTGGTATATACTACATATATATATACACACACACACACATATATCTGTGTGTATGTATTTTATATATATGTGTGTGTGTATGTATTTTATATATGTGTGTGTGTATATATATATTTAAATATATATATATATTTTAAAAGGGGGTCATATGACATTGTATTTTGTAACCTGTTTTGCTTAAGAACATATTATAAATTTTTCATAACATTAAATCCTCTTTTTTTTTTTTTGAGACAGAATCTTGCTCTGCCTGGCCTCCAGAGTAGCTGGGATTACAGGCACGCATCACCATACCCAGCTAATTTTTGTATTTTTAGTAGAGACAGAGTTTCACCATGTTGATCAGGATGGTCTCCAGCTCCTGACCTCATGATCTGTCCGCCTCGGCCTCCTAAGGTCCTGGGATTACAGGCGTGAGCCACCATGCCCGGCTGCATTAAATACTCTTAAACAACATTGTTTCATATGACTGTTACATATTCTAATGCATGGATGTACCATAATTTATTTCCACTTTTCATTATGATAAGTGATACTACGATGAATAGCTTGCTAAATCTTTGAATATACCTACATCTATTTAGACTAAAATCCTTGAAGCAAAATTCCTAAGTCAAAAGACATGCACTTCCAACATTCTGCCACATTGTCCTACCCAAAGACTGCATTTCTACCAGCAACCTTAAAATCTTAGCAATCCAGGCTAGCATTACTATTAAAAATAATGTGTGACTTTTGATGGCAAAATAAAAAGAGTATCTACTGGCAGTGGTATACATCTGCCTGCATGCCAGCAATCAGAGAGTACATTCTCTGTGAAGAACTTAAAAACAAGAACAAAACCTACTGAATTTAGTTCGTCTGTTTTTTATTAGCACCATATGTGAGCAATAGTAAACATCGTTGGTGATAAACACTCCTCAAAAACATATTTTTTTGGTTTAAGTTCTGAACAGTTTCTGTGGTTATTGTTGAACTTTAATAAGATAGATGTAACCTTCACATTAGTGCATTTTTATGACATTCTTTAATATAAATCGCATTCTGCATAGGAGTTAATCTGGAAACTCCCAGTGAATGTGGTTGCCCCCAGTACGGGACACTGGTGAGGCAGCTGCTCAGGTGATTTTCAAGGTTAAGTTCATGATGGCTTGAAATCATTTGAGTATACTTGGGGCACAATCATATCCCCACCCTCTGTGGTATCACAGATGGTTGTGTTTAAACAGAAATTTAAAGTAAACAATGATTTGAAATAAATGATGACAGCATGGTGATTGCAATGACAAAGAAAGAGAATGACCTCATCCCATGTGACCACCTGAAGTTTTAATTTATGTCCAAATTTAAAATGAAACAACATGCAAACTGGGAGGTGTCGTAAGTTTTGTTTTGAAAATACAAATTTTAGTTTGTGCTTGAAATATTTTGTTGAATTTAAATATGATCTCTAGTCGGGCACGGTGGCTCACGCCTGTAATCCCAGCACTTTGGGAGGCCAAGGCAGGCAGGTCACGAGGTCAGGAAGTACGAGACTAGCCTGGCCAACATGGTGAAACCCCATCTCTACTAAAAATATAAGAATTAGCTGGGCGTGGTGGCGCACAGCTGTAATCTCAGCTACTCAGGAGGCTGAGGCAGGAAAATTGCTTGAGCCGGGAGGCGGAGGTTGCAGTGAGCTGAGATCACACCACTGCATTCCAGCCTGGGTGACAGAGCCAGACTCTGACTCAAAAAAAAAAAAAAAAAAAATCTCTAAGGCCAGGTGTGGTGGCTCATGCCTGTAATCCCAGCACTTTGGGAGACCAAGGCGTGCAGATAACTTGAGGCCAGGAGTTCAAGACCAGCCTGAACAATAGCAAACAGCCTGAACGTCTCTACTAAAAATGCAAAAATTAGCCAGGCATGAGTTACTCAGGAGGCTGAGGCAGGAGAATCGCTTGAACCCAGGAGGTGGAGATTGCAGCAAGCTGAGATTGTGCCACTGCACTTTGGCTTGGGCAACAGAGTGAGACTCTGTCTCAAAAAAACAGATATATGATCTCTAAGGTTGAAATTTGTTCTTCTTTTAAAATGATTGATAAAGACTAAAGAACTAGTCAAGAAAATGATCACTGAACGGTTATTAATTACTGAATAATTATTTTCATGAAATACTATTATATCACTACCATGATCTGAAAGTCTCCCTAAAATTCATATGTTGAGATTCTTACTCCCAAGGTGATGGTATTAGGAGGTGGAGCCTTTGGGAGGTGATTAGGTCAGGAGACTGGAGCCCTCGTGGGGGACTGGTGCCCTTATTAGAGAAACCCCAGAGAGCTGCCTTGACCTTCCATTGGTGAGGACACAGTGGGAAGACAGCCTCTTTGAGTGATGAAGAAGGCCCTCATCAGACACCAAATTTGCCAGCACTTTGATTTTGGTATTCCCAGCCTCCAGACCTTCAGAAATAAATATCTGTTCTTCATAACGAATCCTTTGGTTTTTTCTTTGTTTTTGTTTTTTGTTTCTTTGAGACGGAGTCCTGGTGTGTTGCCCAGGCTGGAATCCAGTGGCATGATCTTGGCTCACTGCAACCTCTGCCTCCTGCGTTCAAGCGATTCTCTTGCCTCAGCCTCCCAAGTAGCAGGGATTACAGGCACGCACCACCATGCCCAGCTAATTTTTTTTTTGTATTTTTAATAGAGACGGAGTTTTGCCACATTGGTCAGGCTGGTCTCGAACTCCTGACCTCAGGTGATCTGCCTGCCTTCGCCTCCCAAAGTGCTGGGATTACAGGCTTGAGCCACCGCGCTCAGCCCTAGTCTATGGTATTTTGTCATAGCAATTCCAAACAGACTAAGCCAATGAGACTATAAACAGCTGTTGACTATATAGTTGAGCTTTTTTTATGTGTCCCATAACCATTAATTTATTTTTAAAATCTTTAAACCTATATATTCTATATACAAAGTTTAATAAAGAATGTTTTCAATGACCACATTTCTGGCCATTGTTATTATTTGTTTCATTTCATGATTGTTACAGAAAATACAATATATTGTTGCCATATAGAGAGGAGGGCGGTAGTTAATGAATGATCTGTTCCAGGCAGGACTGGCTATATAATTTCAAGGGCCTCTTGTAAAAAATGATGAAGAATTTCTTTTTTTTTTTTTTTTTTTTGAGACGGAGTCTCGCTCTGTCGCCCAGGCTGGAGTGCAGTGGCCAGATCTCAGCTCACTGCAAGCTCCGCCTCCCGGGTTTACGCCATTCTCCTGCCTCAGCCTCCCGAGTAGCTGGGACTACAGGCGCCCACCACCTCGCCCGGCTAGTTTTTTGTATTTTTAGTAGAGATGGGGTCTCACCGTGTTAGCCAGGATGGTCTCGATCTCCTGACCTTGTGATCCACCCGTCTCGGCCTCCCAAAGTGCTGGGATTACAGGCTTGAGCCACCGCGCCCGGCGATGAAGAATTTCAAGATGGCAACAGTCGAGCATTCAACCAAGTAGGGGTGCCTTTGAGCATGGGCCCTCTGCAATCCACGGATCACACACCCAGAGAGCTGGCCTTGACTCTGAGTGCTCAGTATTCGGGGAATGCCATTGTCCCCTGGTTGGTTTCCTTTCTTGGCTCGAGGTGAGGCTGTCATATCAGCAGCCCTTCCACCCTAACTGTCAGCAAAGAGCCGTTGCTCAGCATGATGGCTCCAAAGCCCCTTAGATTCTCCATCACCCCAACAGGTAAAATCAGATCCAATTCCCCAAGCCACACCAAAGCACCAAGGCAACCATGAACCCAGAAAAGTTTGTCTCCCAGAACTGCCCCCTCCTAGATCTTTTTTTTAAAAAATCATTTTACCAAATGAGTGGTTTTAACTGTACCCCGAAAGAACGAACTCTTGTTCTCTTGTCTGGGGTCTCTCTGGGGCTGAGTTTTATGCTGAATCTGTACTGAATACTGGGAGGTAAAGTTGGCCTACTTACCTCCTCCCACACCACTGCAGGAACATCTTTGAGATGGCTTGGGAATCACAAAACTGCAACTATTTGAAGATAAAGGGATGGTGATCAGGGTTGCTTATCTTTTCTCAAGTGCATATGAGGCTCCGTGTCCCAGACAAAGGAGAAAAGCAAGGACCAAGAAGCCCTCTCCAGCCCTGCAGGGTAAAAGGGCTCCTTACACAGTGGGCAGAGCAGCCCAGCCCAGGAGCAAGCCCTGATTTGGTGAGTGGGAGAGGCTGTGAGAGAGTGAGCATCCCATGGCCTTGATCATCCCATCTATAATAAAATGCTCCATGCTTGATAGGTTGCTAGTAAGAAATAACTAATACAAACCCACTTGGGGTGCTTAAAGTGCATTCGACACAAATTCAAACCATACAAAGGAATGTGCTTCTAGGGTTTTCTTGTGGAGGCTGGGAGTAAATGACCCACGCCTTTGCAAAGAGGCTGCCAGAATATTTGAGACAAGAGTCTTGTTTTTATTCACTGACAAAAAGGGATCCAATCCTTCAAGTGAAGAATCCCTGATGTGCTGGATCAATGGCTGCTAACGTGCCTGTTTGGAGCTGGTAGGAAGTTTAAAAGGGATTTCAAAGATTTGTAATTGTAATTTAAGATAAGCCAGTGATGCAAATGAAGCTGACATTTAACTCCGAGTGGCTGACTGCGAACTGTGGTCTCCGGGTCCGCTAGTACCACGTGCACACAGACCCCTAGCACACTCCTTCTCTGCACGACACAGTGAGGGTGGAGATCCTCTCTGGATCTGTGCATCAGGCCTGGGCTAGCTGTGTCCTGCCTCACAGGTGGCAGAGACTGCCACTCAGATATGGGCCTGGCCCTAAGCCTGGTGTTCCTCTGGTATTTGGATGAATTTGCTCCTGCAAAGGAGGAAATCGGGGTGCTGATTTCTGGAATGTCTGCTCCAGGTCGAGAAGTAGCCTTGCAGTGGAAGTCCTTACAGACAAGTGAAGGTGCTGTGATTTGGTGTGATTTCAGGATCCTTTCTCAATGAAGTTCATAGCATGGTTCAGTAGGACTAAATTCTGACCGTATCAACAACACTAAGACCTTGGGCAAGTTCCCTTCTGGGCTTCATGTTCCCTGTCTGTAAGACGAGTGTAATCACTATCTACCTCAACACTTGGTACTAAGTGCTTAATAATGGTTAGAAGAAAAATGACACATTTTTTTTTTTTTACTTTAAGGCAGAGGGAATGTAATGAATGCCACTGAACTGTACACTTAAAAATGATCAAAATGGTAAATTTTATGTATGTTACTACAATAGAACATTTTTTAACTAAAAGAAGTATAAGGACTTATATTTGAGCCATGATGAAGTAATAGGGATTGGATTTACTCTCCTGCCTTAAACAACTAGACGAAACATATGAAACAATACTTTTCAGATATTAGAAAATAGGTAATACAGAAAGTAATCCCCAGGGGAAGGGAAACAGGGGAAGTAATTTCCAGGTTACAGAACAAGAAGGGAGAACCCAACGAGAGCCTGATGGTCTTCCCGAGTTGAGGAGACAGAGTTGAGAATTTGAGAAGGCCAAGGAAGCTAGAATTTACAAGGCAGCATGCCTTAGAGAAGAGCACTGTGCAGAGAGGAGAGAGCTGCACACAGAGAAAGTCCTGAAGATCTGCAGAGGGTTTCCCTTGATTGGCTACTGACCAGTGCATGCAGGTGAGAAAATTACCTGAGCCGGAAAAAAAGCCAACAAAAAGGAGCAGGATGAATAATCCCTGAGACTCACTCAGGGCTAGGAATAGCTCATGTTCCCACCAGCCAGAATAGAAAAACATCATAATATACAGAGGAGTATTGTTTCAATAACAAGAAAAATGTATCCCTAAAGTCTGCTCTGGTGCCACCTAACAAAGCTCAAAAGCAAACCTCAAAAGGATTGAAGAAATGTAACTGCCTGCCAGAACAAAGGTCAAGAATATTTGAAGGAAAACAAAAATATCCAGCATCCAACAATACAGCATCTAGTATTCAGTAAAAAAAATTACCAGGCATGCAAAGAAGCAGGAAAATATGCCCCAAATGAAGAGAAAAATTGATCAACAGAAGCAGACTCAGACATGACACAGATACTATAATTAGTAGAAAAGGACATTAAGCCAGTTATTGTAATTATTTTCCATATGCTCAAGAAAGTGGGTAAAAGCATGAGCGTGCTAAAGAGAGACACAGAAGACATTAAAACAAGAACCAAATAGAACAACTAGAGGTGAAAAATATAATGTCTGCAATAAAAATACACTCCATAAGATTAACAACAGATTAAACATTGCAGAAAAATACGAATAAACTTAAAGGCGGCAATTGAAACTATCCAAAGTGAAACAGATAGAAAAATGACCCCCTAAAATGAGCAAAGTGAACAGTGAGCTATGGAACAACTTCAAGCAGCCTAATGTATATGTAACTGGAGTCCCTGAAGAAGAATGAGTAGGAACAGAAAAAATATTTGCAGAAGTAATGGCCAAAACTTTTGCAAATTTGAAGAAAACTATAAATTCAGGCTTAAGAAGCCTAAGGAATTCCAGGCACAAAAAACAGGAAGAAAATGATACCAAGGCACATGAGAAATTGACTTGCCTACAACTAGTAGTAAAGAGAAAATCTTAAAAGCAGTCGGGGTGTGGGGAGGAAGTACACTTTACATACAGAGGGGCAAAAGAAAGGATCACAGCAGATTTCTCACCAGAAATAGTGTTAAGTTAGAAGACAAGAGAGACGTATCTTTAAAATCCTGAAATAAAAAAAGCTGTCAACCTAGAATTCTATACCTAGCAGAAATATCTTTCAAAAATGAAAGCTGGCAAACTAAAAGCTGAATGAATTCATCTCCAGCAAACCTGCACTACAAGAAATATTAAAGTCCTTTGCACTGAAGAAAAATGATACTAAAGGGAAACACCAAGAAATGGAGCATTAGAAATGGTATCTGTCTGAGCAAATATAAAAGACCTTTTCCTTTACTTTAAAAATACATTTAAACACTAAAGCAGAGGATCTCTTTCTCCTGCCATTTAAATTGTCTGTTTTCTGGAGTAGAGAATTCACAGAACTATGAATCCATGATGTGAAATTTCAGCTTCTAGCAAATGATTGAAGCCAATTATTTACCTCTCTAGGACTCAGTTCCCCTCACTTGTCAACAGGGGACAAGATGATTTAAAAAGCTAATAAATAACACAATCCTTTGCAAAATTAAAAGCAGCATACAAACATCGCTGGTCTTCCTTTAATTTTGCAGTCCCTTCCAAGAAAACAGCTTCTCATGGTGATGTTGAGGCCCGCCCCGCTGGTGCTGATGCTGAGATCTGCTTCCCAGGCAGAGGCCTGTGTCTCCACTTACCCTCAAAGGAGAATCTCCCTCCCTCCTTAGGGGTGGGGGAGAAGCCCCAAGAACACACTTTCCCTTCCAATATAATCCCTTATTCTGGTACCTCTCACCCAATACTCTGGCAAAACCTAGCAGTGCCCCAGTGGTTCTTGCTAGCCTTGCCCAGTGAGGGATTTGGGCTCATGGAATAACAGTCTTTTCTGGCTGGGCATGAAGCAAGAAGTTGAGCCTCATTCAGAGTGGCAGCAGGCCAGACCTTCCTGCCTGTTGGCTCTTCCTGTTTGCTCAGGCCAAGGCAGCACTGGGTTGACCCACACTGAGGGCCGCACCAGTGGGCAGAGGGCCAGGCCCAAGTTTGAGGTTTAGGAGTGGTGAGTCATGTTGGGGTCACGGCCTGGGCTGGGAGAGGCGCCACCACTCCAGCAGACTGCTCAGAACTCTGTCCCTCCGGCTTTCCTTTCAACAAATGTTTGCTGGGCACCCACTTGTATACCCAACTCACAGTCAGGTGCTTTCTATACATTGTTGAATTTCTTCTTTACCATGGCCTGTGAGGTTGGTCTTTATATTCCCATTTCACAGGTGTGGAAACTGAGGCTCAGAAAGGTGAAATTGTAGGTCCAAGTGCACACAGCCAACTGGAGACACAGCTGGATTCAAGCCCTTTTTGAATCTGTATGTCACTCTTCCCGCACGACCTGGATGTTTGGATACTCACAGGGCACAGGAGACCAAGGTGGCTTTGGAAGCAGAAGCAGGAGAGTAACAACAGCTAACATTTATAGAGGGGCTACTATGTGCCAGCCACTGTGCAAACTCCTCACAAGAATGGTCTCATTTCATCCTTGAAGGGACCCTGAGAACTAAAGACTAGTATTTTCCTCATTTCACTTGTGCAGCATTGCATAGTATGGAAGGGGTGACTGGGCTGTGCAGTAGATCCAATACTTTGTCCCAAAGAGACCGTGGATTGTACGTTGGTTCCCCCCAGGAATGAACCTGGAGACGATGTAGTTTAATTGGGAGGGGATCCCAGGAAGCATTGAGTTGGGGAAAGTGGGTAGGTGGAGAAATAGGAAAGAGCAGGAAGCATGTAAAAGGTATGATGTGGAGCAGGTTGCTACTATGGAAAATGGGGACTTTATTCCTCCTGGGACCTTTGGGAAACAGCATGGGGCAGTGCTTCTCAAAGCTGAACATGCACTCGAAGCTCTCTGGGATCCTGTTAACATCAGACTCTGATCCAGAAGCTCAGGGTGGGGCCCAAGACTCCGCATTTCTAACAAACTCTTAGTGAAGTCAGTCCTGCTGGTCCCTGGACCACACTTTGAGTAGCAGGGCTGTAGCACACATCTCAGAAGTGTTTCGCCAGGAGGTGGAGGAGGCTGGGATTGTGAAACTCCAGCTTCCATCTATCCTTGGCTGAAGGCTGCCGGGAGTGGGGCTCCTCTGCTCTCCCGGCCTGCCTGACCCACCTGGGAAAGGCCTTTAGGTAACCTGCTGTGTGGTGGGCAGTCCTTTGGCAGGTATTGCAATGTGAACGCCAGGGGGCCTGGGAGGGCCCTGACAGCTTCGACTCCACCATGGGATTGCCCTGGGCGCACTGGCCTTCTAGCTCACAGGACCCCCGCCCGCCCCTCGGTAGGAGGGAAGCCTAGGTGTGCATGTGTTGAGAGCAGCTGAGCCGGTGAGGAAGAGCCGCTGCTCAGCAGGGGTCCCAGGAAATACCTACAAAAAACCCTCTGCGCTGCTCCTAGAGCTAGTCTGGACCTTCGGATGCCTGAGTGGGGTTCCTCCCCACTCCTACAACCACTCTTGAACACAGAAGTTGGGGGCGGCAGCTTTAAAAACCCTCCAGGCATCAGTGGGGGTCTTGGCAGGGACTCAGCCAGAATCGCCTGATAATAGTCCTGTGGGCTTTGTGTTCATCCTGGGCCTGGCCTGGTGGGATCCAGGGAATGCGCCAAAGAGGCTTCTCCTCACGGCGTGGGACTCCTGAGGAGGGTGGCAAAACATATTCCTGGCTTTAGACCTGCCCATTGGTCAGGGCGCAGTCCTGGTCTCTTGGCAGACATCAAGCATCTCCCAGGCCCAGGGAGTGATGGCATGAAGTCTCCACAAATGAAGGGGCTTGGGCAGCAGAACAGAGGCTGCCTCAGCCAGCCCTGGGCAGTAGGTGGGGCAGGGCTAAGCGTGCAGGTGAGAGAGAGCCTGGCACCTGCGTGGAGAGCCACCCAGGGACAGGCCAGGAGGCAGGGATGACAGCTGGGGTGGAGCCTCCCTCACTGCCTCCTGGCCCTTAAAAGATGACTCAGCAGCTTTTCTTTAGCTGTGCCCCCAAACACCTGGGTTCAAGTCTTAGCTCTGTCACTTAATAGCTGCGAAGCCTCAGGCAAATTACTTCACCTGTTACATCTCAACGTCATCACCTGTAAAATGGGAATAGTCATCCTCCCATCACAGGTCATGAAGGCGACAACACTGGCAAAGCACTTCATGCAGGCTGCGCTTTGTGGTAAATGCTCAACAAGTGGGCATTATCATGGAATAATAGGATATTCTTTTTCTTTCCATTGTATTTACTTTTCAACTCAGGGGACAGGGCTCTTTAGTAAAGTGGATAAAGTGCCAGACTGCTAGCTTACTAAGGCATAGGAGCTCTGCTCTGAGAAGAGGTCAATATTAACAGAAGAATGATGTGTTTGTCATGTAAACGCGCTACCGGGAAGAAGCTAGGACACCTAATAAAGCCAGAGTAGGATGTGGGAATTCTGGAATGGAGCCTGTGTCCTGGGGCTCAGCTTTGAAGCAGGGAAAGAAAAGAGCAAGAGGAGACCACAGAGAACGGGGCGGGGGAGGGGGGGGCGGGGGGGAGGTTCCAGGATGCCCACTGGAGGGGCCTCTGTGTGACCAGCAAGGTGTGTTGACAGCAAAGGTAAACAGTGTTTAGCACTCTCCTGGCTCTGTGCACATAGGTGCCCTGATCAGGAGCCAAGCCACTGGGGTTCAAACCCTGGTTCCTCCCTTAACATCTGTGTTTTCTTCAGCAAATTACTGAGACTCTCTGAGCCTCAGTCTACTCATCTGTAAAATGAGAATAATAAAATTAGCTGCCTCGCAAGTTTGAAGAGAGATGACGCACATTCATATCTGTAAAGTGCTTGCCACAAGCTCTGGCATTCAGCCAATGCTCAACATATGGGGGAACCTCAAAAAGTCTGTGGGAAAAATGGAGTTAAAAAATAAAAATTTAAAATATAAATTTTATTTTTCAACATGAGCTCCATCAAGCTCAAGGCACTTTTGTAAATGATAACACCAGCCATTTAGTACATCCCTAAGAACAGAGGGTCTTGGGAACCTAACCATGTCAGTGCAGTCTTTTTTACATTATTACCTGAAGAAAAATGAGTGCCCTTTACAGATTTTATAAGATTAGGAAACAAAACAATATCAGGAGGGGCCAAATCAGGACTGTAAGGTGGATGCTTAGTTATTTCCCATTGAAACTCCCACAAAATCGTCATTGTCTGATGAGAAGAAGCAGCAGGAACATTGTGGTGGAGAAGGACTCTCTGATGAAGCTTTCCCAGGCGTTTTTCTGACAAAGCTTTGGGTAACTTCCTCAGAAAGCTCTCATATTAAGCAGATGCTGTCATTCTTCAGCCCTCCAGAAAGTCAACCAGCAAAATGCCTCATGCATCCCAGGAAACTGTCACCAGGACTTCTGCTCTTGACTAGTCTGCTTTTGCTTTGGCTAGACCACTTCCCCCTTTTGGTAGCCATTGCTTTGGTTGTGCTTTGTCTTTAGGATGGTACCAGTAAAGCCATGTTTCAGTTCCTGTTAGAATAATTCTTCTTCTTCTTCTTCTTCTTCTTCTTCTTCTTCTTCTTCTTCTTCTTCTTCTTCTTCTTCTTCTTCTTCTTCTTCTTCTCTTTCTTCTTCCTTCTTTCTCCTCCTCCTCATCCTTCTTCTTCTTCTTCTTCTTCTTCTTCTTCCTCCTCTTCTTCTTCCTCTTCTTCTTCCTCTTTTCTTCTTCTTCTTCTCCTTTCTTCTTTTCTTCTTCTTCTTTTTTTTTTTTTTGAGATAGAGTCTTATTCTGTTGCCCAGGCTGGAATGCAGTGGTGCAATCTCAGCTCACTAAAAGTTCCACCTCCTGGGTTCAAGTGATTCTCATGCCTCAGCCTCCTAAGTAGCTGGGATTACAGGTGCATACCAGGCTGGTCTTGAACTCTTGGCCTCAAGTGATCCACCCACCTCAGCCTCCCAAAGTGTTGGGATTACAGGCATGAGCCACCATGCCTGGCCTCCTATTACAATTATTTAATGAAATGCTTCAGGTTCTTGATCCCACATGTTTAAAATTTCCATTGAAAGCTCTGCTTTTGTCTTCAGCTGATCTGGGTGCAGTGGTTTGGGCACCCATTGAGTGGAAAGTTTGCTCAACTTTAATTTTTCAGTCAGAATTGTGTAAACTGAACCAAGTGAGATGTGTATGGTGTTGGTTACTGTTTCTGCTGTTAATTATCAGTCCTCTTAAATCAGGGCATAAAGTAGAATTATTTATCCATTTATTTTAATTAATTAATTAATTAATTTTTGAGATGGAGTCTCACACTGTCGCCCAGGCTGGAGTGCAGTAGCATGATCCAGGCTCACTGCAAGCTCTGCCTCCCGGGTTCACACCATTCTCCTGCCTCAGCCTCCCTAGTAGCTAGGACTAAAGGCATCCACTACCACACCTGGCTAATTTTTTGTATTTTTAGTAGAGACAGGGTTTCACCGTGTTAGCCAGGATGGTCTCAATCTCCTGACCTTGTGATCCGCCTGCCTTGGCCTCCCAAAGTGCTGGGATTACAGGCGTGAGCCACCGCGCCCAGATGATTTATTTATTTTTAATCAGAAATTGATGTGGATGGTCTGCCGCTGCAGGCACCATCTTCAACATCCTCTTGTCCATTTTTAAAACAGATTATTCATTTGTAAACTGCTGACTTCTTTGGGGCATTGTCCCCATAAACTTTATTTAAGGCATCAATGAATTCACCCAAGTTTTACCATAAATTTGATGTTTGTTCTTGCTTCAATGTTGGCAGAATTCATGTTGCTGTGAAACGGGCTGTTTTCAAACTGATGTCTTATTCTTCTAAGTGCCTCAAACTAGATCCTTTTCAGACATGTTATAACAAGTCAGTAAGAATTTATTTTGGTGCAAAAAGTTTTTGAAATCCACGCATAGTTTTTTCATAATAAGCATTTTCCATGAGCTTCTTGAAGACCCTTGTAGGTATACTCTGTGACTGATTTGTCTTGACAGCCTTTGAAACCTTGGATGATCTCTGTTCCTCTTGTGCCTCAAATCTTTCATCTGCCACAAATGCCCCCTATCCAGGTGAGGGAGAGTTCAGCAAACAAGAAGTATCATTGCTTACCATCTTTTACTCCAGGACCTGTGATTTCCTTGTCCCTGTGTTTGTAAAAAGAGGGCTCCTACCAAAGGCAGGAACACTAGGTGCAGAATGGAGAGTCCAGCAGATGGAGTTGGGCCCTTCAATAACCCCCTTTCTCTGCTCCCACTGGAGGAATTCCACAGCAACAGGAGGGAGACTCGGTCACCCTGTGACCCCACTCCACATAGGAACCCATGAATAGTCCCAGATGGGAGCAACACATGATGTTAATCAAGAAGCTGGAAGTGAAACTGAGTCATCTGCAAAGCGCCTGGAGTAGTCCCGTATTGACTACAGATGCAGAAAGGAGTGATGTAACATGACTAGCTTGGGTTCCTGCAGAACTGTCTGCTTCCCCATGTAGCAGAGACGTGAAACAATTGTAGAGAAGATGCAGGCTAACGTGCTCCTGTACCCACTCTCAGCTCTTAATCAGTTAAGGGGAATGTCTCTGCCTTTTTAAATTTATCCCACCTTCCCCCACATGCCTGAAACACATGTCAGGTGGCCAGGGATTATACTTATTTTGAGTTTGTCTGTCTGTTTGTTTGTTTGTTAAAGACAAGGCTTCTGTTATAATTATCCCTCCCTCCCATCTCCCAAAACGTTCTTGCTTTGGGTCTTTTATGTTCATTTCAATATGTTGATTCAGACCTTGCTTGCTTTCAAAAGAGATGTGAGGTATCTCACTGTCGCACCAACATTGATGAAGCAAAAGAGAAGAACAAAATGTAAAGAAAGGAAAGGAGGAAAAAAGCTCCCAAGAACTCTTGGCTGAGAAACGTGATAGTAATGACATACCCCAAACTTCCTAGCATTGTGAGAAAAATGGGAAGCCTGATATTCCACCTCTCTGTCAATGTAGACCAAAACCCAAACTGATTGTTGGCTCTGAGCTTTGAGAAGATTTTGTCACGTGTCACGGGGACTTTGGCTCAGGGTCCTTGAGTAACATCATAAACAATATCCTCAAATGTACTTATCAAACGCAGAAGGGCTTTTTTATTGACTATTTCCTATGTCAATTCTCAAAACAAGCCAACTGCGTACTAAAGCAGGTTTCCTTAAGGGAATTTAGGAGTCTACCTTATAATAAATAAAGCCAAAAATTAAATACATGTTATATAAAAAGTTTGTTCATAATATAATATTGTGATTAGTACTTATGGATGATAGGTTACCCCAAAACTTTAAGATAAAGTTTCTTTTCAGGAGTAAAATTAGGAAGAGTTTGCCCATAACGGCAGCAAGATTAGCCACCCATTAGCCTGAGTTGACACCCATAAGACAGTCCAAGAGTTACCGGTGGTTGAATTAGTTTGCTAGAGCTTTTATAAGTAAGTACCACGAAAGGAGTGGCTTAAACAATGGAAAGCTATTGTCTCGCAGTTCTGGAGGTCAGAGGTCCAAGGTCAAGGTGACTGCAGGGCCATGCTCACTCTGACGGGGTTATGGAAGGATCTATTCCAGGTCTCTCCCCTAGTTTCTGGTAGTTCCTTAGCTTCTGGCAACATAACTCCAATCTCCACATGGTATCCTCCCTGTGAGTCTGTGTCCAAATATCTCCTTTTAATAAAGACACCAGTCATATTGGATGAGGGCCCAAACTACTCCAGTATGACCTCATCTTAACTAATTACATCTGCAACAATCGTATTCCCAAATAAGGTCGCATTCGGGGCACTGGGGGCTAGGATTTTAACATATAAATTGTTGGAAAAGGGACACAATTCAATCCGAAACAGTGGCCAAAGATATGGGTGAAGCCGAAAATGAAGTCATAGGGACCAGGCAGTACTCTGGGGTGGGGGGAAAAATTGACATGTTACTGAGCCAAAACCCAAGCACATGTCTTGTGTCCAGGCTGAAGGAAAACCTTATAATCAGAACAGCAAGCGTGCCCCTGCCAAGAGGGAGTCCACACACCAGGGGAATCCGGACACTCTGTCCTCCGGGGTACTCAGCTGCCAGGCAGGGAGCTTCCATGGCTTTGATACAATCTCTCTGGACATCTTCCAGTTCCAAATTTGGAACTCACCAAACTCATTAATTCACCTTCTCAAGGACCCTAATGCTCAGAACCACCATGTTGCACATTTCACATCATAGTATTCCTACTGCTGTTAGAATAAAATCCGAACCCCTTCTCATGGAGTCTGGAAGGTCCTACATAATCCACTCTCCAATTTCATCTCCTAGGACTTTTTCTCTTCTCTTCTGAGCTCCAATCCCATTATTCTTCCTCTAAGTTAATTCTTACCTTAAAGCCTTTGCACTTGCTAAGTCCTGTGTCCACAATTCTCCACCCCGAGATAGTCATAAAGCTGACACTTTTTGTTTCTAATTTTGAACTCACTAAACTCATTAATTCATCTGCTTGGTGACCCTAATACTGAGAACCACCGTGTTGCACATGGCACATCACAGTAGGTTCGGTATAGATGCTGTCCCTGGCATTGCACAATGTACACCCTGCATGACCTACAACGTGGACCTAGGGTCAGAGTTCCTTGGACTGCATAAGGAGCACATTATTCCTGAAAAGGATTCTCCTGTTTTAAATGAACCCTTTGGCAATCTGGTTTATTCATCAGTCTTTTATGCCTTTGGTTAATGGTAATCTGCTCTGCCTCACTCAACCTTTGAGAGGAACTGCCAAATCTAGAGACCAGTTCCTTGGAGACACTAATTCAGAGAATAGATGGGAAAAAGCAAGCAGGAGAGGAAGACTCTAGAAAGGGGATACAGCAGTGGAACTGGTGGAACAGGTGGAGAGGAGAGAAATGTGGCATGAGCTGGAGGTAGAGAGATTGTTTGCATGTACTTGGCAGCGGGGGCAGGGAGTAGCACATTAAAGGCTTCAAAACAGCACTGGGTGCCAGAAAATTGGAAGAGGAAAGGTGATGTAAGAAGCTTTCATGGTGCTTCGGTCTTTGTTTATTATTTTAAAAGAGATACAAGTTAAGGATTGGAATTCCTGGGTGTTGCTCACTTTTTGTTATTGAATTACTTTTGGCTATTTGATGAAACTCCTTTGAAAGTGATTTCATATACCACAGGGTATCCAAGAAAAGAGGCACATAGGCAATTTTAAACTTTCTAGCAGCCATTTTTTTAAGTCAAAAAGAAACAGGTACAATTAATTTATTTAAATGATATCTTTTATTTAACATAACAGATCCAAAATGTTATTTCAATATATCATCACTATTTTTAAAAGGTATAAATGAATATTTTACATTCGCTTTTTCACAGTAAGTCTTTGAAATCCAGTATCAATTTCATACTTAGAGCACATCTCAATTTGGACTCCACATTTTAACTGCTGTATAGGAGCCACATGTGGCTAGTGGCTATTATGTTGATCAGCATCATCACAGATACAGGGGCTGGGCTATGCAGTTCTGGGATTCTGAAGGGTGAAATAATAATAATAGCCATAATAATAACAACAGGCATTTACTGAGTCTCTTAGATATGCCAAATGTTATATTACTTCCCTTTCTCATGCATCCTTTCATGTAATCCTCTTAACCCACATTTGGGCACTATTATCATCCCATTCTACGGCTGCAGAAACAGAGCCTCAGAGAGGGTGAGTGCTTTGCCTAAGGTCACACAGCTGGTAAGCAGCAAAGCTGGGACTAGAAAACCAGTCTGTCTGTCACTAACCACTGCCTCGATAACTTAGGTCAGTAAAGGAGCCAGCCAGCAGCCAGACTTTTCTCAGCCCCTTCCTTAGAGTCCATGCACAAGGGGTGACTGTTTTCTGATTAGCCAAGCTGCCATGTTGCCTAACAAACAGACTGGAAAGAACATTAATTGTACAGCTCAGCATATTGTGTGATTGACTGAGAAAAGAACAGCAACAAGATGCTCTGCCTCTCATCAACTGTAGGAAGCTGCAAATTCAAGGCCGGTGACCAGGTTCACAAAATGCAATTGTTCTCAACGACACTTAACAAAGAGCCAGGGAGAGAATCGATTTTCATTAAAAGCTGGCCAAGGACATCGATCGTCTCCCCAGTGATGATCTGAGAATTTTGACTTAGCCATGCCAAGAGCGTTGGTGCAGAGACGTTTTGATGTGATTTCTCATGTGGAAATAGGCTCCAGCACGGCGAGTCACCACAAAACAAGCATGAAGCTAAGGACGGGGCAGCCAGAGCTCGGCCCATGCCTCTCCCGCTCCACCTCCATGACCTGTAGACAGAAAGCAAAGGAGGAGGACCGGCTGGACTGGGAGATGATAGACCCTGTGGGGCCTGTCCCTTCCTCTCTGTTCCTCTTTATCCAGATACTTTAGGATCCTTTGGAACTGTGACATTTCTGGGCCTCACATTCAGGGGAAGGAGGATGATTCCTTCAGCCTGGTGGCCAGAGAGGACCTGGACATGGTTACGGCCTAGACCAGACAAGCCAAAGCATCCACCAATTTATCCCTGCGATCCCAAGATGGGCAGTGAGCAATGCCTCATGCCCCTGGAGCTCTCCTAGGTGGGAGGGAATATCGTGCTGTCAAATGCTCCTGAATGCATTTCCAACTCCTGCTCCGCCCTGCATCTTGCTGTGGTTGGGGAAGAGGGTGCAATGCTCTCATTTATAGTATGCAGGCTAGGATCTGAGCAGGAACTCTTGTTCATCCATCTGTCTATCCAAAAAATGCTAGCTGAGTGACTGCTGCAGCCAGATGCTAAGGCAGGTCCTGGGAATAAACAGATGTACAGGGCAAAAAGCTTGCCCTTTAGGAAAACATGACAGGGACTGGGAAATCAATAGCCACAGAGAAACATAGCGAGTGCTAGAATAAAAGCATGTTAACCACAAGGTACCTTGGTAGCAGGGAGTGGAGAAGTTGAACACAGAGGGAAGACATGAAGACATTCCAGAAAGGCAGAGAGGGTGGTCCATGCAAAACAACAGAAGGCACTAGGAACATCCTAGGAACTGCAGCTTACCAAGCAGCTGAGGTTCAGAGTGGGCCTGGGAGGGGATGGGAGATCAGGCTGGAGGGCTGGCTGGTAGCTTAGCCAGAGCACAGGGCACAGCATAGGACTTTGGGCAGGGGGACGGTGTCAGATGGGTGATTGGACACTCACCCTGGCTGTAGTGGGTTGTGGGGGAATGGATAAAAGAGGAGCAGGACCAGTGTGCTGGCTTGGGGGTTCCTGGTGCCCTCAGTTTCCTTCCTTGGTCTTCATCTGCTCAGGTAGGCTTAGCTCTGCATGTGTATGAGTCCATTCTCACACTGCTATAAAGAAATACCTAAGACTGGGTAATTTATAAAGAAAAGATGTTTAATTGGCTCATGATTCCTCAGGCTGTGCAGGGAGCATGATGCTGGCATCTACTCGGCTTCTGGGGAGGCCTCAGGAAACTTACAGTTATGGCAGAAGGCAAAGGGGGAGCAGGCACTTCACACAGCCGGAGCAAGACAAACAGAGAGAGAGGGAAGGTGCCAAACACTTTTAAACAACCAGATGTTATGAGAACTCACCATTGTGATGCCATTACCTTTAATGGCAAAAACCGCAATTACTTTTGCACCAACCTATACTGGGTGTGATGGTTAATTTCCTGTGCAACTTGACTGGGCTAAGGGATGCCCAGATAGCTGGTAAAACACTATTTCTGTGAGACCATAGCTGGATGAGATTAGCATTTGAATCAGTAAATTAAATAAAGAAGATCCACACTCACTAATGTAGGCAGGCGTCATCCAATCTGATGACAGCATGAACAGAACAAAAAGGAAGCGCAAATTTTCCATCTCCCTTCTTGAGCTGGGACATCTGTCTTCTTCTGGTTTTCAGGCTTTCAGACTCAGACTGAATTACACCACCAGCTTTCCTGGGTCTCTGGCTTGCAAACAGCATATTATGGGACTTCTAGGCTTCCATAATCGTGTAGGTCAAGTATCATAATAAATCTCTGCTTGTGTATCTAAACATCTATCTATCATCTATCTATCTATCTATCTATCTATCTATCTATCTATCTATCTATCATCTATCTATCATCTATATCTATCTATCTATCTATCTATCATCTATCTATCTATCTATCATCTATCTATCATCTATATCTATCTATCTATCTATCTATCATATCTATCTATCTATCATCTATCTATCTATCTATCTATCTATCTATCTATCTATCTATCTATCTATCTATCTATTTGTTATTGGTTCTGTTTCTCTGGAGATCACTGATAATATACGTAGAGTGTCTCCTTTTCCCTGGTGAGGCCTGACTTGTACAAATGGAGAAAGGGGAAGCAATTAATGCAAGTTTTCTAACTGCAAAAATCCAACAGAGCAATGATATAGGTTCTCACAGAGGTTACTACTGCAGTGAGGATGGAACTTAGCGATGCTTAAGAGGTGGAATTGATAGGACTTGATGACAAAATTTGGTGAGAAAGGGCTAAATTTTTTGAATTTTTTGTAGAGACAGGGTTCTGCCATATTGCCCAGGCTGGAGCAAATTTCTTGTGGAAAAGAGACAGCGCTATACCACTTGCTGGCTCTGAATCAAATAAAAATTTGGTGAAATGGATGTATCATTGCCAACTATCTGTTCAGCCAACTGAGGACGTGAAAAAGAAACACACACCTTAAATTTAAAACACCTTAAGTATCCAAGTGGGAGGCACCGTACTGGGGTTCAGCATAAAATACCTTCTGATGCCTGCCCCTAAGCAGCTCACCTCCATCAAGAGAGCCAACATGTGGATTTAGAATCCTAACAGCCTGTGATGACAGCTACCAATAGAGACAGGACTTTGGTGGTCTGAAACTTGGTGAGAGAACGATATGACTTGGGCCTTGAAGGACTGACAGAGACTTTTCAGGAGGAGAGAGGTAGGGAGTGAATAGAGCATTCCTGGAGAGAGAAAAAATGTGAAGAGGCCCCGAGCCACAAAAACCTGAAGAGTTTGGTGACTGGAGTCATTGAGGATGACCGCAGTTCAGGTGGGTCTGAGAAATGACAGAATGAGAGGTGATTTGCAAAGAGAATTCTCATGGTACTGCAGAGGAACATGTGGTCAGTAGAGACCAGCAGCTGTGGTCATCATGTGGGCAAGAGGAAATGGGACTTGACCAGGATGGCGGCCAAAGGAGTGGAGGACAAAGGATGATTGAAGGTGATTTTAAGTACAACTGGCCAGACTGGGTGTTGGGTTCCATGGAGGAGCTCACAGAGCCGGAGGGACTCAGGATGATTTGAGGCTTCTTAGAAGGGTTGATTTGGGATGGACAGGTTGGCTTTTTGACAGCACCTCGTAAACATGAAAGACGAATGTTATATACAGTGTGTTTATGTTATCATTAAGTTACAAGTCATTAGAGAACTTCTGCTTTTGCAACGTAAAAAAATTAACTCGGGTGTGAAATATATATCCCTCCTTCTGAATTTTCTTAGTTGCCAGTTGACATTTTCATTCTCAAGGGGATTAGTTACTGCCAGTAAAGGTGGAAAAATATAGAGTTGTTTCCCTCCTACTGGGTCTGATGAGTTAGATGAAATTTTTAGTCTAAGAGAAATGGTCTAGACTGGGCATGGTGGCTTTTGCCTGTAATCCCAGAAACCTGGGAGGCTGAGGTGGGAGGATCACTTGAGGCCAGGAGTTCAAGACCAGCCTGGGTAACACTGTAAAATTCCATCTCTCCAAAAAAAAAAAAAAGCCAGGTGTGGTGGCACACACCTGTATTTCCAGCTACCTGGGGGTATGAGGTGGTAAAATTGTCTATGTCCAGGAGGTCAAGGCTGTAGTGAGCTACAATCAGGCACTGCAGCACTCCAGCCAGGTGACAGAGCAAGACCCTGTTTCAAAAACAAACAAAAAACAAAACAAAAAAGAAACAGAAAGGAAAACAAGAGAAATGGCCTAGTAGAAAGCATTAAGCACCAAAAGGCATGCTTTTTGTATCATACAACAAGACTCTTGTGAATTAGCGTGCATGAACACTTTCCCTCTTAGCTCAGAGCAGAATTTGCTGCCATGGACCACGTTCAGGCAGAAGGCTGGACGTGATGAGTCCTTGCAGGTCTATGCAGCATGTTCAGTGAATAAGAGTTTTGGAGGAAAGGCTAGCCTGATAATCAACAGAAGGCTTCATGCAGCTCTCTGCACACCCTTGTTTGGCCATGATAGTGGCAGGAGGGTTATTAAGATAAAGTAAGAGCATCCTCTACCATTCAGGTTCTCCAATCTTTTGCTCTTAGAGCAATTTTGAGAAATGAGTGATAAAAGTGAGGTGGCGGGGAGAAAAAGCAGGGAGCGGGGCAGGGGTGGGAGACAAATGTTTGTTTATAAGCCAAGAACATCAAGCATCGTGCAGAAGAAATGTCCCAGATTCGTTTTATCACAGAGCTGGTGCCAGGCAGCAAGGATTAGTTCATTAAGAAATAATCCACCCATTGGAGGGATGGCTATGTCTGCAGATAGTGGACAGGCTCTTATCCAATGTCTCATCAGCTAACAGGTGAGAAGAGGGGAGACTGGCAGGAGAAGAAGACAAAAGCTGGATTCATCTTTCAACCAAGACACTTATGTCTAGAAAAGACCAACAACTACTAAAAAGTTTGGGGAAGGATATACCAGCTGCCAGTGAGATGCCCATTAATCAGCACAGCTGGATTTTTGGACATGATCATGCTTGAAGGTAAGAGCCAAATTTTTTATCTGTGTCTCCAGCACCTAACGAATTGTCACATAGCAGTTGCTGAAAAGCAAGTGTGAATTGACTATGACAATGAAGGAGAGAATCCATTTAAAAACTTTTCAGGCCAGGCGAGGTGGCTCACGCCTGTAATCCCACCACTTTGGGAGGCGGAGGCGGGTGGATCATGAGATCAGGAGTTCGAGACCAGCCTGACCAACATGGTGAAACCCCGTCTCTACTAAAAATACAAAATTAGCTGGGTGTGCTGGAGTGCGCCTGTAATCTCAGCTACTCAGGAGGCTAAGGCAGGGGAACTGCTTGAACCCAGGAGGCAGAGGTTGCAGTGAGCCGAGATCACGCCAGTGCATACCAGCCTGGGTGACAGACAGAGAATCTGTCTCAAAACAAAACAACAACAAAAAACAAAAACAAACAAACAAAAAAAAGACTTTCCTTTCTAAACTATTTCTTTAATTTCTTTATTCTTTCATGTTTTTTGACAGCCTTTTTAGTCTACTGAAGTTCTGGATGCTTAAATATATATGCCATGTTGGGTAAAGGGGCAACTATTTAAAATTAAGTAGGTGCCAGAAGTTACCAAACTCCTGATCATCTTTTTAAAGGAAGCTAATTATATAAATTCATTTGACTATACTTAGAGGCTAAGTACATGCTAGATAGGTCAGTCCCCTAAACAGGCATGTACATAAACTGAAGAAATACTACTAGGCATTATACCGAAACTTCCAGGTTGCAAACAGAAGACAATATCTGCACACTACAGATCCATGTATTAGTTTGTTCTCACACTGCTATAAAGAACTACCTAGACTGGGTAATTTATGTAGAAAAGAGGTTTGACTTAAAGTTCCTCAGGCTGTATAGGAAGCATGGCTGGGAGACCTCAGGAAACTTACAATCATGGCAGAAGGGCAAAGGGGAAGCAAGCATATCTTCACATGGCAGCAGGAGAGAGAGATAGAGAGCAAAGGGGGAAGTGCCACACATTTTTAAGCCATCAGATCTCATGAAAATGCACTTACTATCATGAGAACAGCAAGGAGGAAATCTGTCTCCATGATTCATTCACCTCCCACCAGGTCCCTCCTGCAACACTGGGAATTACAATTTAACATGAGATTTGGGTGGAGACCCAGAGCCAAACCATATCAATCCAGAGCCTCAATGTCACCCTCTGGGTGAGAATCTTGGGTGGATTATTAATAGTTTGTAAGCTCTTGGCAAGGAAGCCAGCTTGGGCTAAGACAGAGTAAAGGAATGAATGAATTGTGGTTTCTTTTCATGTACGGGGTATGTTCCTCAAGACTTCATATAATAACTGCATAAATCAAGGCTAATTCCCCCATAGGAATAAATTAGAATTTACATTATTTCAATTTTTATACAAAAGTGAAATTTTATTCCTTTTGATTGCTTTATTTCAAATTTACATACTTTATATTAGCATACAGTATGACTTTATTTCCTTTCTTATAAAGGAAGACTACAGACTTATACCTGGAGAATGAGGATGTACTTGATAAACTTTTGATTAGATGGAGACATGTAGGTTGCATCTTCAGAAAGTCTGGTGCCTGCATAACTAGTTGAATGATGAATGACTGACAATGAAAGGTGCTGGTTGATATGAAAGTTGACCTACAAGGAGGGCTGTAGACCCATGCCACATGGCTCTAGCTTTGTCCTAATCAATATACAAAAGACATTTTCAAATTTGTGATCATATGATATCTGGAAGGAAAGCAAATGTTTTTGATGACAAAATCTGAATCCTCTCACCCCCAGCCCACTGCCAATCTGAACTGACTTAAGACTGGACAAAATCCAAGGAGATTTGACAGAGATAATGGGTGATTCAAAATGAATATCTGGAGAAGAACATCAATAGCCAGGACTTAGTTGTTTTAGCTAATAGCAACTTCAATGTGAATCAGTGGTTTGGTTATATTAACAGAAACAGAAGATCTAGAATGAGGTGGGGAGAGTTTCTCATCATTGAACTGTATGTGAAATTCTGTCACCAGTTCTCGGTTCTGACCACAAACGGGAACATGTTCAGAAAAAAGAAACAGGAGACAGAACTTGGAATGTTTATTCTGAAAAAGACTTAGAAGTTGTTGTTTTCAACATTATTGTTGCCATGTGCAAGATGATTTAAGATTACATGTTTGTAGCCTTTTAGGATAGTCTAAGCACCTTTAGGTAAAAGTCTTAGGGAGCAGGATTTTGTCTTAATATAGGAACAGCTAGAAGTGTCTGAATATGGTAAAACCTCTGCAGGCAGGTGATGTGTTTGGGCATCTTGACACCATTTAATGGTGAACTGGGGACATTGTAGCAAGGAGTCTATAAATATGAATTCTCTCTTTTAAACTCTTAGAGAGTCAGTTACAGATGATTCCACCAAGATAAATAATAAATGGTCAGCAAACATATAAAAAGTAATGTAACTTTGCTAGAAATTAAATTAAAATTAAAATGGCCACAAAGTACTATTTTTGTCTGCTAGCAAAAATTAATGAGTAAAATCATATCCAATACTGGTGAGCGTGTCATGAAACCAGGGTTTTCATTCATTGCTGTTGGCATTGGTGCCTCTTAGAAAGTCTGTGTATATATATCTACCTCATTGATAACACTTTTGTTTGAATAGTCCAACAGGCAATCTACAAGTTTACAAGTGGAAAGAATGTAAATGCCACATACCTGAAGATGTTCACTGCAGTATTACTTATAATAGAGAAATTGAAAGCAATATAAACATTGAAGAGTAAGGTAACAGTTGAAGATGGCAGGACACCCACTCAACAGGATGTTATGTATTACTTCAAAAGATAATCATTTTTCACTATAGCCATATGGAAAATGCACAGGCTATGTTAAGTGTGTATGTGTGGTGAATTGCCAGCTATGAAATCCTACAGAGCCGATGATTTTAATTACATACCAAATAAATGGATACAATAGATAAGACAGAAAAGTTCTTCTCTTTAAGTCCAGCTCCACAACTAGCTACGTCTATTATCCTGGGCAAAAATTTTCCTGTGTCTCAGCTGCCTGGTCCATAAAATGGGGAGTTTGGACCAATGGTCTCTAATATTCCTTCCTGTTTTATAATGTGAATAGACTGGACTCATTTAATGAAGAAACTGTGTCCTGGGGGGAGTTAGAAATCAGCCACTATCTTGGTTTTCAGACTTTCCCCACCAGACATAATATGCACTTCGTCCATATTCTATCTTTTTAGAAGTCCGTTTGAAATGTGTAGCAGGTGAGAAAAAGTAGAATTCCTGACTCAAGTAAGTTGCCGTATTTGAAGGAGATTTAGCCACATATACTCCAAATTACTTTATCATGGAGTAACATAAAACGATTCTCATAAAACAGTTACTGAGTCCAAAAATGCCCAAGAATGACTTAAAATTACAGTACGACTGCTACGAGCATTACTTAGACACACTGCTCTAGAAAGGTCTGTTCACACAAAACAAACGGTCAATTTTTTAAAAGACTTGAGTACAAGGGAATAAACGTATTTATTAAACATTATTAAATGTTTATTATCTTGTACTTGAGTCTTTTAAAAAATTGTCCATACCCAGCTCACAACCCTGGTTTTGTATCAATGAAAAAAAAAAAAAAAGGGCAGAACACACTTCTGCTGTGCATATGTAGGGCCATTTAATTTGGAGATCTGGAAGTAGGGTAACCAGAACATGAGTTTTTAGCTCATAAACAAAAACCTCCTAGTCATATCAGACTCCTGAAAATGCCCTCATCTGTTCATAACTTTCTAGAAAGATGGTGACTTCTTAGTTCATACTTTCATCAGGCAGGGCAGTCAAAAGGTAAGGAGAAACTGCTTAGGGTCTGCAGTGTCCCTCACCGGCACCCATCCAGACTCAGCTTCAAGCCCAGAAGAGCCTTAACAGTCTCTGGCACCATGGGGAGAAGTTCCCTGCTCTGATAATCCATAGGACTTTGAAGACAGTGTTGCCTGATCAGAATTCTGCAGGTGTGATCATTTTGACAGGGCCCCCTCTGGTATTCTGATCATCCACGTGAGGTCTCTCCTCCAGTCCCCTTGAGAGTCACTTATTGAAAAAGGTTGTTGTAGGTGTTTTAAGGTGGCCCCACCTTATATTTGGCCTCAAGAACTACCCAGTTTGGATTGATTTATCACATTCAGCTCCCAATGACTTTAGCTCTTCCTCCCAATCAAGTCTCCTCGAATATTGATTTGTACCCTGGAGGACACATCATAGCTTTGAAAGTGATTCCAGCAGTGGGATCAGATATGGCAGCAACAAGGGCCAAACCCACAGGATACAGAGGTGACCACCTTGAGATGTGTAATGGGGAGGAATTTATCCCAGTAGACTTACCAGGACAGATGGGCCTATGACCTTAGAGTGACACCATGACCGCAGGACAGGAGACACAGCCCAAGCATCTTGGAGGACAAAGACACCAGTGGATGTGGGGGCCCGGCAGAGGGGTGGTGGCCAAGGCCAGTTCTACACTAAGGTTACTGTTGGTGAGACCTACAGACAGGGCAACTGAAAACAAAACCATCACAAAAGGAACCAGAGAGATGCATGAGAACATCTCTTTCTACTCGTCCACCAGGGTGACTGGTGCTTTGTGATCTATTCCTTGTTCCCACTCCCCTTTCTCCCATCAGCTCCTTGTTGGTTCCTGGGGGATGTGTGTGTGCGAGGGTCTGGGGTGGGCACTTCAGTGATGATGTAATAAATCCTGGCAGATGAAGGTCTTGGGGCTAGAAATGTCATCACAAGAAACCCTCAGGATCTGGGATAGGCTGGCAGGCTCCATCCAGTCCTAAAGTACAATTTCAGTTTATTGTTTTGACAACTTCCGAACAAAAGGGAAGCTCCGTCTAAACCACAAGTCTTAAGACTCACGATGGGAGGCTGGCCATCCACCAGCTGTCTACACCAGAGCTGGAATTCTCTTGAGATCCTGGGTAAGCCCAGCTTCCGAAAGCGCATTTGTGTTTGCAGAGCAGTGTGTGATTTCCACCCAAATCTACGCATGTGTGAGGATGGGCACAATAAATGCAGCTGAGAACCCTGAAACCAGACAGTAAAAACTGCACATGCACCTGACTGCAGGTAAGAAACAGAAATGATGTTGCGGCCCAGCATCTGCACAGGGAGACGCGGCACACATAACACTACGTGGTGTTTTTCTTCAATTGATGCAACTCAGTAATTTTTATTGCAACTGGAAGACAATACATCACAGAAACTTTATGGTAGGTCTGGGGAAAAGTGTTATTTACAATAAATGATGAAATAGTTTGTCTTTGGCAATATGATTACATATGAAGAATGCAAAATGCAGGTATGGATGCCTTCCAAGCAACACCATCAAGTCCCTAGAGTTCGGCTGATCGCGCCTGCCTCCACATTGTTTCCTTAGGTTCACACGAACATAACAGAACATCACGTTCTTTCTCCTTTATGGTTCTCCCTTTCTATTCATGATATTGGCAGTTTCATACAGAAAATACAGAAAAAAAAATTGGCTTTTGAAAAATTATTACTCTTGTAAATTAATTTGGCCGTGTACGTCTATTGGCCAGCCAAGGTCAGACGACCCTAAGCATCAATAGTAAACCTCTTGGTCTTCTGATTGCTTTATCACTTTTTTTTTTTTTCTGTAAAACAAAACAAAACTCAGAAATGTTACAGAATCAGAGTATTAAAAAATGTACAAGTGTATATGCTTCCCAGACACACATGGATACATTTTTCCTCCACATTTTCACCATGGCAGTATTAAGTAGTGAGTGTGAATGACACAGCATGAAACTGGTTACTGAATCAGCTATGAGCTCAGATGGCCTCAACATACATACTCAAGAAATGTTGCATGTTTAAATAACTGAGAGTGTGCTAAATCTCATCTAAAAAAAAGGAGGAGAGGGGCTGGGGAACTCAGGCCACAGTCATGAAAGGATGAATACAATTTCTAGGTTTAATAGGTTCACCATATCGAAGTCTTTGAGAATCCAATATGGAATATCAATTATTTTGCAAAAGGTAGAGAAGGCAGTTCTCAACTTTTGCAAATGAAATACAGTGGAAAAACACTGTTGTATGTATTCCAAATAAATAGTCTTGATTTCAATGCTAACAAAACAACAGGAAGGGTACTCGTGAGCATCTCACGGTTAAGTCAGAAATGATGGTTCCCACAGGTCTGATTTCAGAAGTACAACAGCAAGATGCAGCACCATAGACACATCGGTTTCGGCTGTTAAAAGATGGATCGTTTTAAAAAACTGTGTTTTCCTTCCTTAATTTTTGGTCAGTGAAGCTAGCACTTGTTTGCTGAACTGTGGAAGAACTGCAAGGTCACACACATTATTCATGATAAAGCAGCCGAGCTGACGAGTCTGTGCTTAATTCAAGAATAACCAGTAGGAGAGAGGGAAAACACAAGGAGTTAACCACCATCGCCGGTGCTCTCTCAAAGGAAGAGGGGTTAACAGATGAATTCACAAAGGTAGGCAGACCTATACAGAACACTGAATGCCATGTGTAAATCCTCATGAAACTCCAGAAACAGGAACACCACACAATGTATATACTTTGATTTACACATTCCGTTACAAAGGAAAAAGAAGACGCCATTACAACTTTGTAACTGTGTTAACCGCAATATAAACCAAGTCCAGAGTTTGGCAGGTAACTAAAAGAGGGTTATCACTTAGGTTATATAGCAAAAGTGTTGATGTATATTATATATAGTAGTATAAATAATAAAAAAGTATTATTTAAATTAGATCACAGTGCTGCATTATGTGCATAACAGTGTTTGATATAGTATTGGTGGGCTGGGACCTACGACACTAAGGACTTAACTGTCAACACTGGGAAGTCACAATCAAGAGGAAACACAGAGTTCCAATGTTTTCTTTTGGTGGCAAAAAAAAAAAAATTCTGAAGATGAAAGAAAAATACTTCTCTACAGAAACGTAAAAATCAATTGCAACATCTGGGCAGCTGTGATCCACCAGAAAGAAACGAGTCCCAACCTGAATTAAAGGGAAAGATAAATCACATGGAATTTAATCCAGTCTCATCTAGAAAAGCTTCCCATTTAGGTCACTTGTACGTAACTCCAATTCCTTCTCCAAGAGCTCTTCCAGGAGACGCGCACGGCCCCCCCCCCCCCACAGAGTGGAATGAGTGGAACTTGCGTCAGTAGCCCTTGGCCTGGGCAGTCCTGGCGTGGTGCAGGACTCTGAGCTGGGCACAGAAGGCGTCCACCTGGTTCTCACTCTACAGAATCCACTGCCTGATACTGTCCCTCGGGCAGGAGCCTCCTTCAACACAACGGCCCCTCCCAGAAGGCTCCTGGTAGTAACTGCTGTGGCCAGCAAGCACTAGACACATTGAATGCCTCTGCAAAACAAAACAAAACTCAACTCCGTTCTTGGGAAAGGCCTCTGGCACATTCCTTCTTAAAAACTCCCAAGATTGAGACCTGCCACAATCGTTCTGGCCATGGTTTTCTCCAACCACCAGTGAAATATGGGTTTGGTTCATTTTAGTTTCAGATAGATGGCTTCACCAAAGAACTCTTGAAAGAATACTGATTAGAGAGGGGCAGGGAAGTAGGAGCTTATGGTATATTGTAAGGCTGGGAAATATCTATGATGCAAACCCTTTCCACATAGTACTAGATAAAGATAAAAGACAATTATAATAGGATAAAAATAACTGTCTATGTGTGTATCATTTAAGAAAAAAAGAGTGACTGTCTCTTTTCTCTTAAATGTGTCCGAGGGCCAATAGCAAGTATTCGTAGACATCGTGGCGTTGATGTGTTCACGGTTGGTTTCCAAAGCATCTTTAAATATTGCTATAGTTCCCCGTTTCCCCCTCCCCCCTGCCCCGTGTGAGTATGTGAGATACTGGAATGACACACGAACCGCCACTTCTCCCAGCAGGAGAAATGAAAGCAAAAACACCACACCTCTTAATGGTGTTCAGGCGATCTGTCAGACTAATGGATACATATGCTAGTTTGGAAGCTAAAAGAACACCTGACGTTTGGGAAGGAATTCCAAGACTAAAGTGAATGACACTTAAGCAAAATATTCTTTCACAAATAGGCTTGTGCTTAAATTCTCTACTGCTCTTGGAGGAGGGGATAAGAGAGGGTGCCTCCTGCCCCTTGGCTTGTTAAGGACACGGACAACCTCATTCTGCAATGAATTCACTACAAACAGCCACATACACATTGATACTTCTTGTTTTTGTTCTCAACAATCAAAATGCAAAGTTAAACACAATTGAGCCATTGTTTTGGTTATGCATAATGTGTATGCCTCCAAAAACAGAAGAAAAATAGGAAGAAGTACCCTCACTAAAGGTTCCCCGACAAGTCTTCCGGCAGATCCAACGAAGGGAGACTCAGGAAAATCACACTTAGAAAGCTGCCCGATGAGGTATTTATGCAAAAAGAGTGGTTCTGGAGTTAAGAACACACTTTTATATTTCTCTATTTCTCAGAGAGATCAGAAAAGTAAATCACACACATTGCATTTTATTATTTTCTAAAAGAGGCCTCTGCCCCTTTAGAAAAATGAAAAGAGGGGAGACAGCCCACGGTGGGGGTTTTAATTGGAAGAAGTCCCTGGCCAGAAACATTCCTGAATGTTGAACCTCTGCCTTTCAGGAGAGAGGTCTGAATTTTATCATCGGGGGAGTGGGATGAAGGTGGGGCACTGAGCTGGAGGTCTTTAGGCTTGGTCAGGTGACAACACAAATCAAGGTGTCGCTCAGGCTCCATAGGTGTGGATGGCTTTTAGGGTGGCAGATGTCTGGGGAGACGGAGGGAACAGAGCACTGCAAAGATATTTTATTCCCATCTACACCCTGAACAAATATGCTAGAAGTATTCAGCTTCAGGTCATGAATTCGACCTGTTGTAGAGGTGCAGGTTTTTTCAGGTTCTCTCATCAGCAACCCACCGGAAGGTAAGTGTGGGGAATGCACCAGTTAGTTCCCACTGTCCAGGCTGATGGCGCTTCTGACACTACCTGGTCCTGGCAGATGGGCTTGGCTTTGGCCCACAGCAGTCCCTTGTTTAAAAGTTAAGGTCATCTCTGTTCCCTCCCTCTCCTCACGCATCGTATCCTGAGCCACAGTACTGGGTGTCTGTGTTTTAAAGTTTCCCTCCACTTGGATGGAAGATCATATTCTTCTAGAGATTTCTCTTTGGAACCCCCCCCCCCGCCCCCTCCAAAGAAAATTTCTTAGGCAAAGGTAACAGCAGGAGTTTCTGGGCTGCACGACACTGTCTGGTTTCTAAATTCAGCTCTCACGATCCAGGTGGTCTTAATTCCAGGTTGGTCAGTGTGCTGAAGGTAGCGATGGCCGGCCCCTGCTTCCTACCGCGACATGGCGTTGTGGCGATAGGACGTCTGGGGCTGGCCTTTCCTACCTCGGCATCGCTTCCTCCTTCACGTGAACCCCATCTCGTCCCCTCACCCAATAAGGCCCATTAGCACATTTCCCCTTCTTCTGGCTAATTTGCATAATTATTCACTGCCTTTTTCCTAGAACCAAATCATGGTAATGATTTTCTCAAGTAAGCGTCCCATAATTCTCTTGATTCTATCATACACACTCACTACTAAGTTTGCCCTCAAATTATTGCGTCATGTTAAACATGTACAGACAGAGAGAAAGGACACACTTTCAACAGAGAATCAGAGGGGGTCGGGGCTGAAGTGCACACAAGGCAGTACAGAGTTCAACCATCCAAGCCCTACCAGAGCATGAAGATATTTTTATATTGCAGAGTAAGTTCCCCAACAGTCAGAATTTGTCCCTGAAGAAGGTTAAACCTTAAACACCTGCTTCAAAAAACCAAAACAAAATAACCCGAAAAAAACAAAAACAAAAACAAAAAACAAAAACAAAAAGGAAAGAAAGGAAGCAAAGAAAAAGAAAGAAAAAAGAAGAAAACCAAAAGAACCTCTAAGCCTAAGGGCTTAAAAATCAGAGGCATAGCCTTTTCTCTATTTTCTATATTTATATGAAAATAATTCATGCTTCATGCTAAATACATTATTTACCTTACAAGAACTTTGTTACTTTTGAATAAAAAAAGTTTGTTTTTGTGATTTTTTTTTCTTTTTCTTTTTTTTCTTCAAAGGAATCCATGCATTGTGGATCAGAAATTACTGCTGGCTATACTGGCTGAATGTGGAAATCATTGATTTTTGCAAAGATAAATCCTGACATTAATTGCAAACTCCATTTTGAGGGCAGTATAGGAGTTATTTTATTTTTTGCCATGTTTTACTTTTTTTTTTTGTCCATCAGTGTGCCTTTAATCTTAAAAATACACCACAATACTAATGGCAGGTTCCGTAGCTTTCTAGTCTTTTTTTTCACTTGGATCAAATAGTTTTGATAGACAGAAAAAGATCTGTACCATTATTTCCTTTCCTTAACAGCTATTGCAATTTCCTGGACTTGGTTGCTTTTCACTTGGGCAGTTAAGAAGACACAGCTTGTTTTCCACATCAGTGTTCTCTCTCTCCTTGTGTGTGTGTATGTGTGTGTGTATGCGTAGTGTGTTGTGGTGTGTGTCTGTGTGTATGTGTGTGTGCACAGGGCCAACCTTCAGGCTTATGGCTTTTGGAACATTTTCTTAATTTAATAGAGAACAGAATTCAATGATTAGCAACATCACTAAAAATTTACCCCATTTCTTCTCCATGAGTCACTGACGCCCGATGTGCGTGAACAGTCCAACGTCCACCTCGTAAGACGTCATCGGGCTTCAGGGTTCAGAAGCATGGAGGACTGGTGGCCGGCCCTCTGTGCTTGCCGTGTGACAGTTCCAGTGGCTTTCCTGGCACCATCAGATGCCTGGTGCCACAGGCTTGGGTCTGCTCCTAGGGGGACGAGGGGTCCTCCTTCTCCTCAATTGCTTTATGTGCCTCAGTGAACCCAATGGGATGGACAACCTGACTTTTTAAACCTAAGGGTTGGGCCTGAACGATGATTACTTTGCCCACGTGCCTTCTAGGTGTCGAATGTGTGTTCCTGTGGTATTGACGTTGACATCCCTGCGGATTCAGCCACAGGTTTCTGACAAGCTGGAGGAAGCAATGGTAATTTTGGCTTTTTCGGTTTTGTCTTCAGATAATGAAAAGCTTTTGTAAAACAGCTGAGTGTCAACATGAGTTCTATGGCTTCAATCTCCTTTAAAAATAAAATTCTTAAGGGTCCAAAACAAAGAAGGGGGGCAAATTAAAACAAAATAAAAGGAAAAGAAAAGAAAGAAAACCAAACCAAAAACAAGAAAAAAGAAAAAAATCGCTGATATTGCCACAAATCATTCGAAATCTCCTGACATGCTGAAACCAAATGGCCGTAAGTTCAAAACAAATCAGTGACTTGTTTTTAATTTTTTGTGGTTTCCTTTTGCTCTTTCTGCCCCTTTGCCGTCCGATTGGTGATGTTATTCAAACAGGACCTGATCCCTGCTAAGTGCAGGAGTGACCCCGCTGCTTCTTTCATCTCCTCGTCGTCGCTCTCGGGGGGCTTTTCGGTGCGTCTCTTTTTGAGGGGCAGTGTGTCGCTGGGGACCTTCCTGGCCTTGGCGAAGTGCTGGCGCTTCTTGTGCTGGGATGCATACCCGCTGTCCCCCAGAGAATCCTTGGGCTCCTTCTGGCTGTGCTTCCTGTCATCCTCCTCCGTGTCGCTGGGGCTCTCGCGGCTCCGGAAGCTCCCCTCGCTGCCCTCGCTGCCCTCCTGGCTCCCCTTGGTGGCAAACTCATAGTGGTCGTCGGCCGAGGAGGAGGAGGACGAGGAGGAGATGGAGTCGCTGGTGGGCGAGGTGCTCCGGGCGTTGGAGGACTTGGCACTGCTGTAGTTGTGATCCTCCTTGGGGTCTCCGCTGACCACCGGGGAGCCACACGATGGCTCGCTCTCAGTCCGCATCCGGCAGCTGGTGATGCCATTCCTGCTGAGCGAGGACAGTGGGGAGGGACGGGAGACAAAAAGGGGACACAGTTAGACCTCCTCAGATGGGGGTGCCCAGCAGCCCGCCTGCCTTCAAACATCAGCCCCTCTGCGTTCAATGGAGCCACTCGCAAACTGTGGGGGCAACAGGTGGATCTGCTTTGAAGGCAGGGTCCTAAATCCTGACACCTCAGTCTCCCCTGCTTATCTCCTATAATGGCAGCTTCACTCCATTTGTGTGGCTGAGACGTCAAAACAACACTTCTGAAGTGACAGCGGCGGAGGCTCCATCTCTTACATTAAACCATAAAAATCAAGCTGTGCTTGGTTCGCGTCCCCGCCAACACCGCGGAGTCAGACACCGCCAGACGATGTTGGCTGGTACTTCAGAGAACAAAGTCTGCTCTTGTCTGAAGCTGCTACATTAGGAGGCTTTTGTCAGAAGACTAAACCAGTGTTCAGCAAAGACACCTGCCATGTGGTGACAGCTACTCACTCATGCATTCCCTCCCTCGTTCATGCAATCTACAAATATTCACTGAGCGACTAATAGAAATGCATGACCTTAGGGAGGGTTCTGGGGGAGGGACACGGGGACACGGGATTGGATCGGATATAGACACTGTCACAGCGATGCTGCAGCCTAACAGAAAGGCAAGTCAGGGTCACGTCACAGACCAGAGAGCAGTAAGCTACGATTTCCCCAACTCAACACCTGCCAGGCGCGCTGCTAAGTCTGCGCAGAGGACCATGTTTAACTCCGTAAAGTGGGTATTAGCATCCTTAGTTTCCAGTGGCTCCAAGTGAAGCCTGGAGAAGTTCAGTGATTTACTTAAAGTCACACAGCTAATCACATGCAGAGCAGGGACTGGAATCAAAGTTTGACTCTCAAACTTGAGGTCTTAGCTACATCACCAGACCGACCCTCCTTGGTGATTTCCCTATAACAAGGTCCCTGCTACCCATGCCTATCAGGCCTCTGTAGTGCTCATCACGCCTCTGATTATTTCTTTGTGTCTTCACATCTGAGCGATGTACTTAACATCCCTTGTCCTTCCTTATCGGGGAAGTGGGAATAGTAACTACACCTGCTCCCCATGGCTGTGGGGTTGAGGACACGTGTTAATGCCTGCAGGTGTCAGGACCAGGGCTTGGCCTGAGAGCAATGGCTGTGAAGCTTATTCCTGGTTAGGACCCACACTTCTTGTGTCTGGGAGGCAGCTGCCTGTCTGATAGTGCCTGGCACCCAGCCTTCAGAAGGATGAATACCTGCAGGAGAGGAAGGTCACTTGTAGCTGAAGGGGACAAAGGAAGGACACCAGGGAATGTTTTGTGGAAGACAAGGCATCTGATCTAGGACACAAGGGCTGAAGAATTTGACGGGATGAGAACTGTTTTATCGCACCATGCTGGCCCGGTTTCCTGTAAGCTCATCTACCTTGTGATCCATTTCTAAGAGTTCTGGGGTACATGACCATACTTTTCCCGCCTAGATGAGCCCAACTGTAAGTACTCTTATCCTCCCTCCATAGAGGACACTCCCCACCATCATCATGAACTGTGTGGTGATGATGTCCATGAATGTGTCCCATCAGAGAGCTAGCTCCACGAGACAGGGTGTGGTTACTGCTAGGCCCCCAGTGACTATCGCTGTGTCAGCACGGTGGGCACAACAGATAAACTGAGGAAGTGCAGCAGCAGGTGGAATCACGTGGCCGAGAGTATGAAGCTTGGGAAGTGACTGTGGGTCTCCACGACCATGACTCGCTGGGCACACCCTGAGGATATGGCACCGGTAGAAGGGCTGTGGGGTCAGGATCACCAATGAGATAACAGTAGGGACAATCTCTACCCTGGCTTTTCTCCTGTCACCCTCATGGGCCTTGAGGCTCAGGGAGACTTCAGTTGCACCCCACATAGAAAGTGAAAGGGGAAGGGAAAGAGTCCCTAATGAAAAGGGTGCAGTAGGGAGTGAGGTGAAGGAGTTGCTCTCCTTTGGCCCCAGGGCCAGTGGTATTCTGCTAAATTTAGGCTGGGGGAGAGACTTCGTACTGTTGTGCCCACCAGCAAAATGCACGAGGGTCACTATCAAAATTCAGCCTTTGCTAGATGTCCAAGAGCCTCATGATGAACCCCAACACTTACAAAGTGTGCATTTGTTCATCAAAGTCCCAGTGAGACCCAGAAGGTTCCCAGCTTGTGTCCTGTGCTCCATGATCCCAGACACACACCACCTCCCCCAAATCCTTACAGACACAGCCTGGCTTGCACGCCACACACGCCTGTGTTCATATCCCACTGCTGCTTATCGGTGACTCTGAGCAGGCTGTTTTACTTCTTGAAGCCTCAGCTTCCTCATCTACCTTGCGGGGCTGTGCGAGGATTAAATGAACTGTCCTAAGCACAGAGCAAGGCTGCTTGTGGTGCCTGATCATGTTTACTTGCCATCCAATTCCTGCGACTTCCTGCTGCTATGACTTGTTCGCTCTGAGCAGTCTTGTTTTCTCTTTCTATTCTGGATCAGGAGGCGTATGGGAACCCAGCACCAAGTCAGAGGCAATAGGCCGTTCAAGAGGAGTTCCTCCAGGGCTTGCCTGTGAACACAGCCCCTGAGCTTTGGGGTCTGGCCTCCTCCATATCCGTTTTCTGCAGACTTCCTATTTCTTGGCTGTGTCTTGGGTGCATAAAGATGGCTGGGATAAGATTACCTTGAGGTGTTACCAAATGTGAGACTTGGTAAATGTAATTAATCATACAGCTAGCTACTAACAGTTATTAAAGCGAACGAAAATGAAAGTCTCGTTGTACGGTCCTCTTGATCTTTGCCATTTCAGGGAACTACTATAAAATACAAAAATAATTCACCCACTGAACTAACATCAAACAGTTTCATAGTAAATCTAAGTATAATTGAAAGAGTAAAGTGGGCTATACTTAGCTTTTAGTAAATGCATTCGGTTCTGAATGCTTCTTTTAAAAAATAACTTGGGGCTTACAACTCACGTCACTACCACAGTGAAGCAGAACGTGATCCCTCTCTGAACACAGACGGGGAGAATCACGAGAGTGAGAAAGAAAGCAAGTGTTCCACGGTGCTGATTCCTGGTGAATCTAGGTGAAGGGTCTGTGCTATTCATTGTGCTTTTCTTTCCCTTTTTTCCTAAGTTTGAACATTTTTTAAATACAAAGTGTTGGGGAGGGGAATACACTAGAACCAAAGCAATGACGTTAAAGGTGAGCCCCACACTATCACAAGAGGAATGGTTTCGAGCCTGGGAATGTCTCTCTCTTTCTTAAATAGGGAGATTAGCAGCATTGAAGAGGGGGATCCAAATGGAAACTTTCTTCTTAAAGAGATCCCATGGATTAAAGGGAGAACAGAAAAGAGAATGATTCCACGGCCCCTGATGCTGTGTGGGGCAGAGTTCTGGTACCACCTAGAATCACACTGCATGTCAACAGAGTCCAGGACCCAAGTCCCTCTTGGAACACTGGCCGACTTAATCCATTTCACAGAAAAACAGAAGCTCAGCGAGCCTCATGGTTGATGAGTGGGGTGGCTCAGACAATCTCAAAGACGGTTCAAGCAGGAATTCAAAATATCTCCCTGTCACTCCCGAAGAAGGAAGTTTACTGTGATAAAGACAGAAAACAATACATCCACTGACAATATTTCTGGATGAAAACAGGTACACAGACATGACTTCAGGGAGTGAGAATTAAAATATAAATGTCTCTCTTTCTCATTTGATGAATATACCTTCCCTGAGATTGTAGCTTGGGATTATGTAATCCGTAAATTACACACAAAACTCAGCAGGAAGTGACAAGCTCCCTCATTTATTAATAACTTGGTGCAACGTTATTCATGATGGAGAAAGCCAGCTGCACTGACTTGGTGTCAAATGCTTCCCGCCGCGGGGATTGCCATTACAGGACAACAAATGCTTAAAAGAAACCAGCCATTCTCAACATGTTGGAAGGTGAATTTCTAACCACTTTCTTAAAAACCATTCATTAAAATGAACATGTGATCCATCCGAAATGCCTGCAATTTTTCAGTTTTAGCTGAATTTAGGTGTAATGATATAGCAATTAGCATAAATTAGCATACATCAGAGCCACCTGATTTTACTGGGCCTCTAAAAGTTTAACGCACGTGGCTCAACACAACCACGTGCTATTCATCTCAAATAAAACCTGGTACTCATTCTCTTGTCAGATAGTTGGAAAATATCAAACATAAAAAGTGAGAAATCACATTAGTTCAAACCCAGAATGCGCAGGCTTTTAACTAAAAGTCAAGGTGTAGGTTTATGACATGGCCATTTGCCATTTTTTGTTTGTTTGTTTGTTTAACCAGTTAATTAGGGGTTCCACTACAGTATAACGAGCATGTGGCGTCTCCGCCTCTTACCTGGTGCACTAGGAGTCTCTCTGGAACTAATGGCTCTAACTCTAAAGGGTATCACGTAGGGTAGTTGTCCTCCCCAGGGATTGAGGACTCTGATCTTTTGCCAAATGTGAAAAGCAGATAGAATGAATGGGACTGTAGAAGCAGGGGACTGGAGCAAGTCCAAAGCTTCTTTTGAAAACCAACTACAAGTAGACATGGAAGAGAAGAGATGACCAGAGACTTCCACCTCCAGCCAAGTGGTAGAGAGACATTTGGAAGGTTCTCTTCTGACTATAATACAAAATATCCTAGATCAAGTACAGTAACTTGTTTTAAAGGCATTGCTGAGTTCACTAGAAAATCAGGGATATTCAGAGAACCACACAAACATACACACAAATAAAACATTTAAAAATAATCTGCAACGTGAGCAATCAGGCAACTAGGCAACTAAGAAAGCCAAAGTTTCTCTATAGCAAACGTCTGCCCTTGCAGAAGAACAAGAACCCAAACTCACTCAGCGGGAGGCAGGAGGGGAGCAGCAGGAAGGTGGATGCTGGCTGCTCTCTGGTTACTGTGCACCCTCTAAGGGCGTTCAAGTGGCCTCAGGTATACTGGTCCCCTGGGCTTCCAACTGAGGTTTCAAAAGCAAATCCTTTCTGGAAGAACAGACTTTAAACCCAAGCCACAGGGAATTTCCATGGATAAGATTTCAAGAACATGGGTTCATAATAAAGAAAATAAAAACAAAAACATTAAACACAATGGGAATAAGCCACCATAAGCAAAGAGACAACAGAACAAAGAAATGATAGAATCTGAACAGCAAAGACTACAAATGTTGAAATAATTAGTTACAGAATGTAAAGTTAGTATGTTTAAAGAAATAAAGGAGGGAATTGAAAAATACTAGAAAGGAAGATCAGACTACATTACAAAGCACTAAACAGAACTTCTAGAGATAAAACATATAATCCTTGAAATTAAAAACATCAATGCAAAGTGGGGTGGCTCACACCTGTAATCTCAGCTACTCAAGATGCTGAGGAGGAAGAAGTGCTTGAGCCCAGGAGATCAAGCCTAGCCGGGACAACATAGTGAGACCCTGCATCAAAAATAAATTAATTAATCTACATTGAAGGTGGTCCTAAAAAACTCAATGTGGCTGAAGAGAAAAATTAGTGAATTGTTATATGGACCTGAAGATACTACACAAAAGGCAGCAGAAAGAGACAGAGATAGAGAATATGGAAGAAAGGTTGGATGAGACGGAACACAGAAAGAAGAACCAATAGAAATCTAACTGGAGTTCCAGTGAAAAGAAAAAATGGGGAAGATTCAATACTTGAATAGAAAATGGCTAGAATTTTCTAGTTTTGATGACAGTACCAATCTTCAGATTCAGAAAGCCAACACATCCCATGCGGGATAAAGAAAATAAAGCCCATACGTAGACACATCACAGTCAAACTTTAGAGCAGACACAAAAAAGACAAAAAGATTTTAAAGTAGTACAAAGAAAACGTATCGCCTAAAGTACTAATTAGGATAAAACAAGTGAAACAGAAGAAAGTGGAACAATATTCTCAAGAGAGAAAATAACTGTCAATCTAGAATTTTATATCCAGTAACACTATCTTCTAAGGGTAAGGGCAAAATACATCTTTTCAGGCAAAAATTCAGGGCTTTAACCTCAAATAAACCCTGACTGTAGGAATTTCTTAAGAACATATTTCAGGAAAGAGAAAAATAATCCAAAATGGAAGATCTGAGATGTAGGAAGAAATGATCAGTAAAGAAAATGTAGGCTGGGTGCTGTAGCTCACGTCTGTAATCCCAGCACTTTGGGAGGCCGAGGGAAGCGAACCACTTGAGCCCAGCAGTTCCAAGACCAGCCTGGCAACATGGGAAAACCCTGTCTCTACTAAAAATGCAAAAAATTAACTGAACATGGTGGTGCATGCCTGTAGTCCCCACTACTTGGGAGGCTGAGGTGGTAGCATCATTTGAAACTGGGAGGCTGAGGCTGCAGTGAGCTGTGTTTGTGCCACTGCACTCCAGCCTGGGCAACAGGAGTGAGACCCTATCCCAAAAAAGAAAAGAAAATGTGGCCAAGTATTGATTGTACAATACAATAATAATAATGACTAAGTGGTTAAAGACACTATACACACACACACAAAACAAACAAACAAACAAACAAACCAAAAATACCCAGAACTGAAGTACTGGAGAAATGCAGTATATCAATTGGGAGGTGGACAGAACTGAATTTAAAGCATTCCCAGAGCCCTGTATTAATCAGAAGGTTAAAGATATTGATTAACTTTAAATATTTTAAAATATTCATGCTAAACGTTCTAGGATCAACACTAAATGAAGAAAAACAGAATGGGTAACTTCCAAATCATTAGAAGGGGGAAAAAATGGAATGAAGAGTAGGAAAATCAATTTAAAATCATGCCAGAAAAAAAAAAAGAATCTGAAAAAATGAGGCAAACACAAATGTAAAACGAGATGATAGAACCAAACTCAAAAATGTCAATAAAAATGGGCTAAAAATCTTCAGCTAAAAGGTATAGATCATTAGCTCAAATTTAAAAAAGAAAAAAGAAGCCCTATGCTGTTTGCAAGAGACACTCCTACACAACAGGATAAAGAAAAACAGGTTAAAAGTAAAAGACCGGAACAAGTTATGCTATGCTGGTATAGCACTATTAAAATGAGATCAGATAGATTTCAAGGCAAAAATCATTACTCCAGATAAACAGTCATTCAACATTCTAAAGATTCAACCCATCAGGAAGATAAAACAATTCTAAATGTGCATAGTTCCAATAAAATACCTTCAAAATATATATGCCTAAAACTGAAAGAGGTACCAGAAGAAATAGTCAAATCTACATTGGAATGGCAGAGTTTAATACATCCCTTTCAGTATACAGTTGATCAAACTGACACACACACACACACAAAAGTTTCGTATGGAGATTTGACTTATTGGACATAAACATAGAACATGAGCTAATAATGGAAAAGACATATTTTTTGATGCACACAAGATATTTTTTATTTTTATCTACCTATTTATTTTTCATTTATAACTGAGAGAGATGGGGGGTCTTACTATGTTAACCAGACTGGTCTTGAACTCATGACCTCAAGCAATCTCCCACGTCAGCTTCCCAAACTGCTGGGATTATAGTTGTCAGCCACCAAGCCTGGCTGAAATATTTTTTAAAAATTGATATATACTAGACCATACAGCAAGTGTCAACAAATCTCAAAGAAGCAATATTGTACAGATAAATTCTCTGACCACAACGTATTGAAATTAACAGTCAATGTTGAGAGATAACTAAACACAAAAATAAAAAACAACCATCTTCTCTTTAGTTTGGAAATTCAAAGAACACATTTTAAAAATACCCATGGATCAAAGAAAAAATCAAAATGGCAATTAGAAAATACACCTTAACAATAATTAAAATAAATAATACCAAAACCGATAGAATGCAAAAAGCAGTAGGGTGAGGAAAATTATAACCTTAAACTTGTATAGAAGAAGAAGAAGAAAGGCTTGAAATAAAAGTACCCAGTCTAGACAAAGAAAAACAGAATAAATCCAAAAAAGAAAGGAAATTAT
Organism: Macaca nemestrina; assembly: GCF_043159975.1. Classification (NCBI taxonomy): domain Eukaryota; kingdom Metazoa; phylum Chordata; class Mammalia; order Primates; family Cercopithecidae; genus Macaca; species Macaca nemestrina. The sequence continues at coordinate 18,701,963 of NC_092131.1, read as the reverse complement.
AAATAGCAGAAATCAATGGAATAAAGAATAAATGCAAAGTAGAGCTAACTTAAAAAGTTGATTCTTTGAAAAAAAAATCTATGGCGAGATTAACTAAGCAAAAGAGAAATGATACAAATGAAATAAGGAATAAAAAAGGGACATAGTTACAGAAGATGTTTTGAAATATGACAAGGTATATTATGAATAATTCTTTGCCAATATATTTGAAAACTGAGGTGACGTGGACAAACTCCTAGAGTTGCCAAAAGAAATTCAAAAGGAAATTTAAAAGCACAAGTCATCCTATTATCATTACGTAAATTAAATCAATAGTTAAAAATCATCCCACAAGGAAAACACCAGTGCCAGACTATTTTGCAAGCAAGTTCCAACAAACATTAAGCAATAGATATTTCCAGTCTTAGACAAACTCTTTCAGAGTTTATCTGAAAGAGTGAATATGCCTCAACTCCTTTTCTGAGGCTAATGTAATCTTGACAATACACTAGATAAAGACAGAACAAGAGACGTGGGTTATAAACAAAGACACAAAATTCATAAATAAAACATTAGCTTGGCAACTCTAGTAATGTGTAAAAAAAAGTATCATAAGCAAGTATATTCAGAAATGCAAGCAAAATGACAAATTTATAGTGTAATTCACCACACTAAAAAAAAAAAAGAAAAATTTTATAGTTAACGATGCAAACCTTTTTTTATGAAACTCAATAACCACTCATGATAAAATATCACAGCAAACTATGAATAGAATAATTTTGTTATGATAAAGCATATTTCCTAAGAAACCTTTAACTAATATCCTATCCATTGTGAATCAGTAACATGGGTCCATTTAAAATATGAAATAACACAAAGATGCCTGTTATCATAACTTCTATTTAGAGGTCCTGGACTGTGCAATAGGACAGGAAAAAGAAAAGATAAAATAATTAGGGAAAGAAACCCCACCAGTATTGACAGAAGATATGATTTGTGCACAGAAGAATCTATAAATTGTTAGAATTACTAATGCCGTTTATTTAGCAAGGTTGCTGGAAAAAAAATCAATAATGTGAAATACATTGCATTTCCATATATTAGCCGCAAATAGAAAATCTATCATATTAATTTGTAAAATTTGTAACAGCATGAAAAAGAATCTATTCTATGTAGAATAAATCTAACTGAACAGGCATAAGAACTTTAGGGAAAAAAATCATAAAGGTATAATGAGAGGCACTGAAGATTTAAATAAATGGAGAACTACACACACTCATGGACTGAAAGATGCAAAAAGGAAGTTTTGTTGTTAAGAGTTAGGGTCTCACTATATTCAGGCTGGCCTCAAACTCCCAGCTTAAGCAATCTTCTCGCCTCAGCCTCCTGAGTAGCTGGGACTACAGGTACATGCCACTGCACCTGGCTTTCAATATAGGAGTATTAATCCACAACAAGTTGATCTACAGATTCCATACAATTCCAGTCAGGAATCACAATAGGGTGTCTTTTGTTCTTCTTGTTTGCACACCCCCTTGCAGTTTATCAAGCTGATTATAAAATTTATATGCAACTGCAAAGAGCCAAGAATAGCAAATACACTTTAAAAAGAACAAAGTGGGAGAACATGTGCTCCCAGACTTAAGAACTTACAAAGATATAATACTTCAGACACTGGGGTATTGCCATGGTACAGGAAAATATGAAATAGGACCAAGAGCCCCCAAAATAAACCCACGAATATTAGGAAACCTGATATATATCAGAGCTAGCATTTCATATCAGTGGGAAAAAGAGGGGCTACTTAATAAGTGATGCTGGGATAACTGTTTATTATTTGAAAAATATTTAAATGTATCTCTATCTCACTTCGTAACTCCAGATGGATTACAGACTCTAATAATAAGACTTAAATGTGAAACAAAAAACTTTAAACCTTTTAGAAAAAAAACTATAGGAGACTAGATGACCACAGAGTAGGGAGATAAATCTTTAAGACACCAGATTTCATAAAAAGATTGATACATGTGATTAATAAGAATGGAAATTGAGGCCGGGCGCGGTGGCTCAAGCCTGTAATCCCAGCACTTTGGGAGGCCGAGATGGGCGGATCACGAGGTCAGGAGATCGAGACCATCCTGGCTAACACGGTGAAACCCCGTCTCTACTTAAAAAAAAAAATACAAAAAACTAGCCGGGCGAGGTGGCGGGCACCTGTAGTCCCAGCTACTCGGGAGGCTGAGGCAGGAGAATGGCGTAAACCCAGGAGGCGGAGCTTGCAGTGAGCTGAGATCCGGCCACTGCACTCCAGCCTGGGCGACAGAGCGAGACTCCGTCTCAAAAAAAAAAAAAAAAACAAAAGAATGGAAATTGAAAGAGAGTGAAAAGACCATCCGCGAACTTAGAAAATCTGCAACATATGTACTCAATACAAGATTGATATGTAGACTATATCAAGAACTCCTAGGAAGAGAAGAAAAAAGGGAACCCAGTAGAAAAATGAGCAAAATGCTAAACAGGAAATCCATAAAATAATATATTCAAAGAGACCGTTAAATATATGAAAAACTGTGCAACATCTTTAGTAACAAGAGAAACACAAATTAAAGTACAATGAGATACCATTACATACCTACTAGATTGGTTGAAATGACAAAGCATGACAATTCTAAATGTGTGTGAAGATGTGGAGGACTAGGGACTATCACACTCTGTTGGTGGCAATGTAATTGGAAACAAGCACTTTACAAAACAATGTAGCATTACCTTGTAAAGCTGAGCATGTACATACATATACTATAAACCAACAATTTCACTGCTAGACATCTTAAATGAATTTGAGACACGTATAAGAATCTCCACAGCAGCACTGCTTGTAATAGCAAAGAACTATTAATGATCCAAATGTCTTTTTTAAAAAAATGATGGTATAATCACATAATGGGATATTATATAGCATGAAAATGACTCAATTACAGTTATATGTCACAAAACAAAGAAACCTAATATGAATTAAAAAAAAAAAACAAAGTTAAAAAAGACACAGTATCATTCTAGTTATTTAAAAAACTCAGGGCTGGGCACTGTGGCTCACACCTGTAATCCTAGCACTTTGGGAGGCTGAGGTGTGTGGACTGTTTGAGCTCAGGAGCTCGAGACCAGCCTGGGCAACATGGCAAGATGTCATCTCTACAAAGAATAGAAAAATTAGCCAGGAGCGGTGGTGAGTGCCTGTAGCCCCAAATACTTGGAAGGCTGAGAAGTGGGAGGACGAGGCTGCAGCGAGCCGTGACTGTGCCACTGCACTCTGGTGGGGGTGACAAAGTGAGACCCTGTCTCAAATAAATAAAGAAATAAAGAAATAAAAATAAAAAGAGAGTAGCCTCCCCAAACCATAAAGATGAACACTACAAAGAATGATAAGAAACACTAAGGAGCATGCAGAGAATCATTTAATACAAGTTGCATAAAATACTTCTCACCAGGTATCAAATTCTACCTAGGAGAGAGAGGCCATTTAGGTCATTCGTTAAACTGATTTAACTTGTTAGTTTACAGTTCTTCCCTACCTTTTTCACAAAATCCAGTCTAATTCTACCTGTGCCTCAGCTGTAAAATCAAGGTGACGTTTAAGAACCCTTCCGTCAGCCCTAGAATCTGCAATCTGGAGGATGCATGGCTAAAAAGGTGAAGGATGTCCAGGGGGCAGGTGGTTAGCCCTTCCTGGAAGCATCCAGGATCAACTCTAAGAGTTCTAACTCAATGGTAATCTCCAGGGGTCCACAATTTTCTCCCAGGAGCTGCAAACTGCTCCCCTAAACCACTGAGATAAACATGATTTCCTTTTTGCAAGAGATCACACAACACAAATAGGAGTGATCCTAAAACTCTCCTCCATGAATTATTTTGCATTTAAACCAGTTCAGAATCATAGGGAGTTTGGAGGATTTCTAGACACAACATGAAAAAGAGCCACCAGGACTTTCAAAGGCATTAACAAATGTCATTGATATGAAATATGAGGAGCAGCTCTAGAATGCTGATCAAATTTCACAGTTTGCTGGTTGTTGTTTAAATTTCTGGACCAGAAGGGCCCAAAGCAAAAACTATGCTTGCTGAAACGCACCCAGGAGGGAATTCAGTGCATGCTTTGTGTGACTGGGATTCTTTTCCTCCTTCCCCTTAAACCTAGCTCTTTAGTATTTTCTCCTCTCCTCCCACTACAAAGCAAAATCTAATACTGGGTTTTTTAATCGCCTCCAAAAACCATGATTTCAAAGACAAAGGCCAACAGGTGTTTGGTCTTTAAATACAGAACAAAATACAACACTAGAAAAGATCAGCAGCCAATCTGCCCTCAAGTTACATAATTGGACTACAACCCTATCTTAATACCAAAGGTTGCCACCTTCCTACACTCCTGATACAAACATCTTCTCAAGAGAGGAGACAAGACAGCCGACCCGGAGCAGAACTTAGGCTGAAGGATGGGTTTTCCTGATGATTCTATTTTGACATGACCTTAAGAATTAATGTTTTCTACTCCAGTCAGACCATTAATGCCTGACCTGCTTCATGTTCCATGAGAAGTGCAGTTTTCACTTGAGGTTGTTGGAGATCCAAATAAAATTAAGCAGCCTTAGATGGCGACTGGATGAAACTCTTGTATAATTTGGTAACAGGTAGGGTGGTCTAGACTTGTAGTCCAGATGATGGCCAGCACTCTTGAAAGCCAATGGCTTTGCCAACAAATGTACACTGTGCTGAAAGGTGGCATGGATTCAATCTAAGCCTTTTCCTAAGGTTTTGGGGTACCTGAGGTTCCAGTGCTCAGGAAGGAAACCTGGGAAGGTCTGTGGGAGACAGGCTAGGTAAATCCATGGGGCTTTCCACATTACTTATCGAACACCTACATAATGCTGACTACGTGCCAGGCACACAGCTGTGTGTGAATCCAAATAACCCATGAGGAGACACACGTTTCCTTTTGAGAAGCCTGTGGGCACTTCCCCGAGGTCACACGGCTGCAGGCGACGGACCCAGGAAATGTGGTTCCTGAGTTCATGTGCATATTTTGTTGGCTCAGTTGCTACAGAACAGGCCTTACCCCCATCAGCTTTCTCCCAATCCTCCAGTGAGCCCTGGATATTTCATTCTTTTCTGCCACCTGATGAGGCAATGTAGGGATCAAAAAGAGCCCTAAAGATTAAAAGCAAGGTGGCTGAGATCCAGGGGGGTTGCTGTGGCCCAACCCTGGGTGTGGGGCAGCCCACGACGCTGTGAATGGAAGAAACCTGGGACTCCTCCTTCCCAAGAAGGCCAGCAACAGCTCTCCCAGGGCTATCATCATGGGTTCCATTCAATGCAATCTCTGCAAGGGATTTCCCTGGGAAAGCAGCCGAAAACACAGGCATAAAACTTTAAGATGTGTGGGTAGTTATTTTGAGGGTGATGTGTCTTGAGGACTTGACGCCCAGGCAAATTTAAAAATAAGCAGGTTTCCAACTCTAAGGATGGGCCAATCTTGGAGGTTATTGAGTAAAAAGTCAACACCGTAAAGTCAATTACACTATTGACAGATACTCTTACAAGGAGATTTCACATCATAATTATATGCAAAGGAACCTAGCAAATAGAAGCTGTGTAATGATCAGCTAATAAAAGTAACACTTCATCTATGTCAATAACAGTTTCAGAGTTAAGACAAACAAACATGGCCTTTGCCACTCAGTGGAGGGAAGAAAAAAATCCCTGAAAGACAAATATTTTCACTTAAGGAGAAGTCGCTTAGACTCACAAGGAAAACCTGTCACACAAAAGACAGTGGGAAATTGGTCTTTAGTGGGTGCTAATGACTCCCCCACCCTCCCTGGGCCCCAGCTGAACAGACTGGGGCAGCAACCCCTGTAAACATCTGGGCACACACGGAACACTTGGGCACTGCCATGTGGTCTGGGAGATAACATTCTGTATTGTTCTAGTCTCCACTGGACTGCTTTCCCTTTCAGCCTTGGCTGAGTTTGGGTTCCACTGACATGTGGCCAAATTAAAAAATGTTAAAATTATGATGAACGTGAAAATGCAAAACAAGATTTTTTTTCCTTCAAGCATTTAGTGGGTTTTACACAGACACTGATTAGACAAATGCCTCCATAGCTATGTTTGTGTTCCTTCTTTCCAAAAGCATCTCAGTGTCTACTACTTGCCCTACAAAAAGAGGGCAAAGATACTACAAGCAAGTACCCCTCATTTCTAGAGTTTGCTACCCCTCTTCCCCTAATTTCCCTTAAAACTGAGGGGGGCGAGTTCAGAATTGGCATTTGGACAACTAACTGCTAATGCACAATGGTTTTCTTTACTGGTTATCTCTCTCTCACTCTCTTTTGTTGTTGTTGTTTTGTTTTTTTGTTTTGTTTTTACAGAGTCTTGCTCTGTTGCCCAGCAGGCTGGAGTGCAATGGCACAATTTCGGCTCACTGCAACCTCCACCTCCTTGGTTCAGGGGATTCTCTCATCTCAGCCTCCTGAGTAGCTGGGACTACAGGCACACACTATCATGCCCAGCTGATTTTTGTATTTTCAGTAGAGATGATGTTTCACCATGATGGCCAGGCTGGTCTCGAACTCCTGACCTCAGGTGATCCGCCTGCCTCGGCCTCCCAAAGTGCTGGGATTACAGGTGTGAGCCATCGTGCCTGGCCTCTTTACTGGTTATCTCTATTTATGCAAATGGTAACTTGCCTAGTTTCTGCAAACTATGGTTGCACATTTTACCAAAACGATTTTGTTCAAAATTCCTATGATGCTCAGGAAAGTCACTCTTTAATTAGACTATACGTGCCTTTGTAGTGGCAGACATGAAGCAAGCTGTGCCATTACAAAGCTATTGCCACTCAGTCTCAAACCCACCCTTCTACTCTGTTTCCCACACTGGGGCTGGACTTTACCACCGGGCTCCATGTGAGGCTCTGCCACCAGGGGGTGCCATAGAGAGACTGAGAAGGTGGTGGAGGAAGATGGAAGTGGCTCCTGCCTGTTTCGTGTTCTTGAGCCAGCCAGCAATGCCTGTGCACCTCAGCAGCAGCATTCGTTCTTGGAGTTGCCAAACCCAGTTTGCAGTTTTTCCAGCACCTGCAGAACTATGTTCCCTTAGAGGCACCAGCACCATCAGAGGCTGCTTCCTAGCCCCTGCCCCCCATGCAAAGGTGAGTTTCAGCTCTGCCCTTTGTTTCCAACCTCTTCCTGTTGTTCCCTCAGCCCTAGAGGTGGTAGCTGCCTCCTGCAATTACTCTCTCCATGACACCCTGAGTTATCTCTTTACCCTTTCAGTTACCTAGTTAATAACTTCCTACCTGGTTTACAGGTTTGCTTTCTTTCTAATCATTTTGATTTTTACATGGTCTCACTCTGTCACCCAGGCTGGAATGCAGTGGAGCAATCTCAGCTCACTGCAGTCTTGATCTCCCAGGCTCAAGGGATCCTCCCACCTCAGCATGCAGAGTAGCTAGGACCACAGGTGTGTGCCACCATGCCCAGGTCATTTTTTTTTTTTTTAATTTAAAATAATAGAGATAAGGTTTCCCCATGTTGCCCAGGCTGGTCTCAAATTCCTGAGCTCAAGTGATCCACCCACCTGAGCCTCTCAGTGTTGGGGTTACAGGCGTGAGTCAACGTGCCCGGCCTCGGCGAATTTTTGAACTTTTTGTAGAGCTGGGGGTCTCTCTCTGTTGTTCAGGCTGGTCTCGAACTCCTGGCCTCAAGTGATCCTCCTGCCTCAGCCTCTCAAAGTGCTGAGATTATAGACATGAGCCACCACACCCAGCCCTGGTTAACATTAAAGTCTCTCTGGTACTTGGTGTGGTTTCTGTCTCCCTACTGAACCTGAGACCCAAGTCTGGCTCAGAGTCTGTTTTGTTTTCTTTTACTTTGGAAGGAGCCCAGCTGAGGCACTCACTGGACTGGATGAGTGGGAACTTTCAACAGAAACAAGACTGTTTTGCTGCAGTGCTTTGTTATTCTCTAACCAGAAAGAAACCATCGGTAGTTGAAATAACACCTCAAGAGGGAACTAACCAGTAAAATGTGTCATAATAAATGCCATGAGAGTAAGAATTAAAATAAGACGGCGGCTCCTGTTGAAGGTCAACCTGTTGTCTGCCAGGCTTTTCTGTGCCCTTCTATAAGGCATGGCTGGGCCCATAGTGAAAGCTACTCTTGAAGGCACTAAAAAAGATGGTCAAGAGGATAAACTGTAAGTCTATATTTAGAATCTGCTAATAAAAATACATTGTTGCTGCAAGCGAAAATAGTTCACAGTCTCCAAGTCTTCTCAACCAAGAAGGTAAACTATGAGGCAACAGAGGAAAGATTTTAAGAGAGAATGAAAAACAGAGAATGTCTTTTTCAAAAATGTGAGGCAAGAGCATTGGAATTTTGGCTTCATGGAAAGAGGCTTACCACTTAGGAACTCAAGAATTACTGACCTGGGAGTAGCCAGGACAGATACCGGAAAGGGACAAGAAAAACCTGTCCATGTATTTTTGGAAAATATCCCCTTGTCAGATGAGTAGAAATGATAAGTGGTTTTATAATTTGTTACTACTCTAATTACTAACAACTTCCCATCTTATCAGAAGCTACAGACCTTTGCTCTGAAGATTATGGGACTTGTCCTGACAACAGCAGGAGGAGTTAAAAGACAAGCTCGTGGAGAAGCTGCACAGGGCAGGGGAGTTTGACCTTGCTTCTCCCTCAGGCCCAGCTAAACACACTTTCTGGGTTGGTTTCCTTTTGGACATAAAACACTATGAAAGCAAAATGGCCTTCAGGTGCAAACTTGATCCGTAAATGCAGAAGGAGAGGGATGGTGCCTTCAACGGATGTAGCTCAGTGAGATAGGCTTTTTCTAAACAAGCAACCAGGGCCTGGCATCTGCAACGGTGATGAGGCATCAGCCAACTTACTGAGACTTAGCCCTCATCCTCAGGACGCAAAGTGCCCAGGACAGAAAGGGACACACAGAGAAACTGCTACCATACAGGGTCATTCACTGAAGGGCTACAACCAAAGCATGGGGCTAATTGGTTCACGGCAAAGAGAAGTTTCTCTGCTGCTGGCTCCCAGACCACATTAAAAAAAGCATCGGGAAGGGATCACCTTTGTGCCAGATCTTGAAGGACGTGCTGCCTTGCATATGAGGGTGAGGGGAATCTACACGAAGAAAACCGTATGAGTCAGATGGGCCAATACTGGGCATATTTGGGGAACACATTTGGCTCAAGGAGAAGGAAGGACTGTCAGGGTGGTGCAGGGGTAGTCACAGAAGGGGCTTCTGCAGACAGCTGGGGGGGCATGGTGTTAGGACACCGGTCTGGCAGTGGTGGATGGATGGACAGGAGTGGGCGTAGAAGCAGCTGGCGGACGGGAGAAGGCTCTGGCAGTGGTGCCTGTGAGGGCTGTGGGCCGGCGGCGGACCCTGATCCGGGGCTGGCAGTGGAGATGGAGAGCATGGAGGAGAGAAATGTCCCAAGGAAGGGTTCATGCGGCTTGGCAGCTGACCTCATTCTTGGAAGCAAGGGAATGATGCCACCTGCTATTTATAGACCACGTACCAAAGCTCGCCTCACATCTGATTTTGCATTTGATTTTCCCTGCAACCCCTGGTAGGAGGTAGTTTTCACAGATGAGGGAACCGAGCCCAGAGTCACAGGATAGGGGAGGGACAGGGCTGGTTCTCGCGCTAGGCCTGTTAGCCTAGAATCCAATTAATATCCTGCCTTCCATTTCCTTCTACCCACCTCTTACCCTGCCTTCCTAGAATAAAAAAAAAATGAATTTAACTTGCCCCCATCTCCTCATCTGTAAAGAGACCGGGATCATCTGGTGGCCGAGAAAGAGAAGGTGGCATTCGGATTGGGAGGTCTTGGGGTTACTTTCACGTTTCTGAGCACCCAAACCAGGTTTACTGTCGCCACTAGTTCAAAGCAGCTCCTCTCTGTCTCCAGAAGCGACCCCGTGGACAGAAAGCTGCCCTTCCCACTCCCCGGGCTGGCTCTGCCGGGCACACTCTCCGCTTACCTCATGGCTGCCGTCACCCCAATGGGAGTGATTGGCAGCGGCCGCACGCCAGGAAACAGCCCTCGGCTCAGGACCCGCGCTCCGTTTTGGATCACTCCTGGAGGAACTGAAAAAGCAAAGGGGAGAAAGACACTGCACGTGAATTCAACTGTGAAGATTTCTGTTCTAAGTCAGAAATTCTGGATGGACCAATAAGAGAGAAAGAGACAGAGGGCAGAGAACATGTGTGGAGCAGAGACAGAGAGAAACACACACACACACACACACATGCGTATACATGCACACACACAGGCACACATACAGCCACACAGACATGCACAGACACGCAGTCACGCACACACACACGCACGCAGACACATGTGCACACACCCGCACATACAGACATGCACACACACACGCAGACATACGCGCGCACACACACACGGGGAAAGAGAGACAGAAAAAGATACCCAGAGAGTAAGACAGAAAGATCATCTGGTAAGTAAAAATCAGACTAGCAGCTCACAACCAAAGGATTAATGTCTAGGTTAAAAAAAAAAAAAAAAAGTGAGTTTTCAAAAGTAGGCTTTAAATATTATTTTCTCACATTTATTAAACATAACCTTTTTCCTTCAGTCAGACCCTAACAACAACTCAAAAACCCCAACCCTGTAGGACAGACACCAGGTGACCAAATAAAAGCACCTCCCCATGCTTTGCCATGGGCAGAAGCTGAGAACATCTTTCCATTTATCTTTAATCCAACAAGGGGAAAAAAATGACCCAAATTGTCTCGTAAAAGCCGATTTTACAAGCTACTTGGCACCTCCGCACACACTACCCAGTTCATCCCCCAGGGGATCCTCGTGGCCTGAGGAAAGTCCCCTTCCCGGGGTACCCTCTGAAGCAAATCTCCTGAGAAGTCGCTCCTCATCCCACCTTCTCCTAAACCCACACATCCCTGGAGCAACCCTAAGCCCCTCTTTCACCAGCGGCCATCAGATCTTGTCCATTCTCCATACAAACTCCAAGATCTCCACACCAACCTGATTTTGTCTGAGGGTTACCTAAGAGGAGAAACGCAGGGAATCCCTGATGTAACCTTTTCTGACCTTCCCAACAGCAATTTCATCTGGTTCAAACTAATATTCTGCCATCTGCTGTATCTACCAGGAACTCGCCCTGTGTCTGAGGAGCAGAGGAGCATCACTAAGTGAGAACACGGGTGAGCTTTCATCTGAGTTCTCTGGTGTGACTCTGTGCAGGTCTCTGGATCTCTGTTTCCCTCTCTGAACACTGTTCTCCCAAGACCCTGTCTGCCATCATGGGTTCCAGACTCCCCAGAGCTCTGGCTGTGCCCATATAGTCCCTGGCACAGTCTCAGATAGTGGCAAGGTGGATAACTAGTGCTTTTTCAAACAAAGACCATCGAAAAGGCTCTAGAAAACTATGCATTCCAAAATGAAAACCACTCTGGACATTAGGTGTGTAAGCCAGTATTAAATGGGTAGAATGCAAGCTTTTCACAAAAAACATTGCCATACAGACTTTTTACTTACATAATTTTTAGGTATCTAAGGACATGTTTTCAAACCTTGAATCAAACATCACATAGGATGAACGTTCACTATTGAATACGGGGTAATTTTATAGACTGTCAATTCTTTGGGTATTCTAAACCTCTTGCTAATAATTTTTGCCATTTATTTTCCCGGTTTGCATAAGGCCTTTGTTACTAGGTCTTACAAAAGGTAGGATGGGTGAGAGAATGGAAACTCTCGCCTAAGTCAGTACTACTATTACAGTCCGGTGTTCCATAATCTCCCGTCACCCTAATTAATTGTGAGGGCAGGCAGACCCAGATCAGTAGCTCCTACCATTCCTGATTATCAGCCTGATTCCCGCTAACAGACCACCTTATCTGAGGCAGGAGACTTACCAAGTATCTTTAAATCATAGAACTGTTAGAATGTGGTATGCAGTGAATTATCATGTCTTACACAGTTGATGAATTCTCTATAAGGAAGAATGTCTAAAGTTTATATTACCTAATTTATCTTATCTGATTTCAAGATTTCCTATAAAGTTACAGAAACCAGGACACTGTCATACTGGCGTAAGTCTAGACATACAGACCAATCGAACAGAACAGAATTCGGAAACAGAGTCACACACATGTGGTCAACTGATTTTTGACAAGGGTACCAGGACAATGCAAAGAGAGAAAAGCAAGTATTAGAACAACCAGAGATCCATTTGGGAAAAAAATGAACCTTGAGCCTTATACCTCATACCACACATAAAAATTAGAAATGGATCATAAACCTAAATGTAGGAACTAAAATTACAAAACATCCAGTAGAAAATATAGGAGGAAAAATAGCAATAATTCTCAAGGACAGACATATGCAGAAGACAGCAGAACTCTTGTAGATAGATGCTTTGGATGAAATATTATATGTGTTGCCTAAAATGACAGCTTTTCGTTTGCCCATTTTGGGGATTGTGGGAGAGGGTCTGCATAATTCTGGTGTACGGCAGTCTCCTAGAAATGGTCAGATAGCCACAGGTTCAGCTGAATTCTGATCGAATATATCTGTCACTAGGGATGTCAAGCAGAGCAGCGACTTAGTCTGATATAATGAACCATGCTGATAAATAACTTAAATATGTAAAATCTCTAATACAGTTTAATTCTTGTCAGTAAAAATTATTACAGTCCCATATACAGATACTAAAACTTTTACCAAGTACTTTCCTATGTATTAGATGATGGAGACATAAGGTAACTACGGGCAAGAGGGAAGGGGAGATCGAGAGAGAGAGAGAGAGAGAGAGAGAGAATTAAGGAGGCAATGAAAATATACGATGGTAAGTGCTAGGACAGGGGGCCTAAAGGCAGAAAGGATGGAGACACCTAACCCAAACTAAGGGGTATTAGGGAAGGCTTCCTGTAGGAAGTGCCATCTAAACTGGAGTTCAAAGGCAGAAAAATGGCACATACAAAGACCTGGAAGTGATTTTTTAAGGATGCACAATGTGCCCAAGGAACTAAAAGGTTGCTTGGTACAGCACACAATCCTAGCAGAAGATGTGTTTGGACTTTATCCCATGGGTATCGGGAAATCCATTAAGGCGTTTTGAGCAGAGAAGTGCCCTGTGCCGCAGCAGCTGACAGCCAGGCTCTGGAAACCAACCTAGGTCTATAGCCCATCTCTGTCAATTACTCATCATGTCTGCTGAGCAAGCTACTTAAACTCCGTAAGATGGGGGACAAAAATGACATTTACCCAGGGTCTCTGGAGACTTAAGTGAGTTAATGAAGGCATGAGTATTTGGAAAATGCATGTGAGTTATCAATATCGTCATCATCAACACGATCAACATCCACAGAGGAATCCTGAGGCAGCCTGTGCTTTCCCCATTTCACAGGAGCTGAAAACCCATCAAGAACAGAATGGGACAAAATCAGACCACGCCGGAAGAATGTAGCCATCTTCCTGGTGACAGAGTTGCTGGGACAGCAACAGGTGCTGTTATGGCACTTCTGTTCCCCTTGTGCGTGTCATATCAGAGCCACCCTTGCAGCAGCAACACCCAAAACACATCAAGTTGGACAAAGACAAGGGAAGCCCTGGAATGGGAACAGAGCAAATCCAAGTTAGGGAGCGCAAGTTCTTATTAACCCTGGCATGGTCGTCAAGGCATCTGCCAATCAAGGAGAAAAGCACCCCTGGGGACAGTGTGACATGACAGAGTCCTCTGCCCAAATGCTCAGAACCTGTAAGCTCCAGGGGTACGGCCAGCAGAAAGGAAAACTAGGAAAGGAAGCCAGTCGTCACCAAGTTCCTACTGGAGACCATGTTCTTTGGATGTTCCTTGTCTCATGGAACCCTCAGGGATGAGGTATGCTGCAGTGGTTAAGAGTGTAAGCTCTGAGCCACACAGCCTCAGTTCGGCCTTGGCCTAGTGCCTTCACCTTCCTGGGCCTCCATTTCCTCACTGGTGAAGCAGACTTAAACATACCTTGTAGGATTGCTCTGAGAATGAAATAAGATAAGCTACATCAACTGCTTAGCTCAGTGGCTGGTTCGTTATGTAAGCTCATCGTCGTCATCGTCACCGTCATCCTTCTGTCATCCTATATCACCTCTCTGGCATCCTCTTACTGATGATCTACAAGGACGGGGCTGAATGGGGTCAGAACATGGGGAAATACTTTCAGCCCATTATGCTTTTTGTAGTTATTCCTAACTCTGCATTTACCTATTAAAACATCTTCCTGATTAAGGAACAGCACTCATTTCAAAGAGAATCTCATGGACAAAGCTCTCTTGAAGCATTAATAGGCTTTCCCTGAGCTATTTCCTGAACCTCACAAGACTTCTGGCATGTAGACTCAGCTCTTCCTCTGAATCCTGCAGCTTGTTCTCAAATGAGCTGCAACTAAACGCTGCCTCTGCCAACCCTGGCACTTCTCCGTCCTCATCATTGGCAGTGCTCTCCATGGAGAGATGGAGGCTGTGTTCGTGTTTGCTCACCAGCTGCCAGAAACCAGCTGTGACACTTAACTGCACCCCTGCCTTTCTCCTTTCTGCCCCCATCCCCAAGTGTCAGGAACATGGCTTCTGAAGAACAAGTCACAGCCAGTCTAAAATGGCTCTGTTAGAGAAAGGCATTCTGAGGCCCACTGTTCACTACCTACATTAGGAAGCTTGGTGGGAACATGAGTCGATCCTTCAGCCCTTTCTCTACCAGCACATCTACTCTTTCCCTTCGTTTTACTCTGTTTCCCTCAGAGCACACGAAGACACCGAAAGACCAAAACCTTACAGCCAATCTGCCGCCCCCGATGTACTGAAATGCACTGGCCTCCAGCTATGTAAGACATCAAAAGGGCTCGATGTTCAAAGTCAACTTCTCCCTCGGATTTGTGGCTCTCTCCAGACAAGGCCCAGGCCTCCAGCATCATCCCTGCAAGTTAGGCCAGTTACGTATTTGTCTTTTAGATGGGAGAATACCCACCCCTGAGGCTCTCAGGATGAGGGACGTTGGCACCACACTTTCCCACACTTGCCATCAACCACGTTCTCAGATGTTAGAGAGGAACTCTAAGCTTTCTGGTTTTAACTAGCAAGAAGGCAACCTTCACACATAAGAAGAGAGCCAAACAGAGCAGCACCGCTCATTGTAGATGCTGTGATCTAAATGGGATAACGCAATCCTGAGCATCTTAAAAAAAAAAAAAAAAAAAAAAAAAAAGTCTAAGGTCCAGGACAAACCCCTCCACACTACATCGTCCCTCAGCACTTCCCCGGCTCCCCTCCTGAGGCTTAGCTTCCTTGGTGTTTCACAACTTCTAAAATTAACCTCTGAGCTCTTGCTGCTGCCTTTGGAGGGCAGCCCTGGCTAACTCTCTCAGAGGCCATAAGCTGAGCAGCAGGTGATTCCGCTAATCCTTCCCCTTCCTAAAGTCGGCCTTTCCACCTGCTTACTTGGAAGCGCACTGGGGAGGGGGCTGGCACGGGGAGACACAGCCTATTTCCTGGTTGTGCTCCCTCTGCTGTGCCTGGTGTGTCTGACATACATCCCAGTTCCAGGCAGGGGGAGGAACGCCTTCCCCCAATCCCTCCCCTTCCCTTGTTCCATTTTGTTGTTTTGTTTATTATCTAGAGTTCGTCTCTGGGAACCTTCCAAACAGGGATTATATAAGCCTTTGAAGATGAGTAATGGAGATCTGGCTTCTCCTGACTAATGAGTCCTCCATTGGGGTTAAAGCTGACTCACGGGGCTTGTCAAAGGGGAACTCACTGCAAAGCAGGTACTTAAGGAGATACTAGAAGCTGGAATTAGTCTACATAGCCATTTTGAGGGTGGGGAGGGTGGGGTAGGCAGAAGGATTTGACTGGAGCATAATCCAAAGTCCGGGAGGTAATGAGCCAGCCATGTCCCACGCTGACTGTTCTGAAGGCAGTGTCCTATACAGCACGTGAGACATGGTGGCTCTCCTTGCAGAATGTTTCCTATGCTGCAAACAGGCAAAGTCTAAAAAGGCTAATGTCACATGCACAGCGGATGCTGCCAGGAGGACAAAATGTTGCAGCCTGAGGTTTTTACTAGGTGCACACTGCTGCTGCACTGCAAGTGAAGCATTAGACTGAAATGAGAGGTGGAGGGACCCACAGGGACTCCAGCCCAAGCAAGACATTGTGTGCTGGGCTCCCTTGGGGCAACACAGACCCTCCAACGATAAAGAGGCCTGCTCTGCCTGGGGCTCTCAACAGCATCTGAGCCATTTCCTTTGTGCAACCTACTCAGCTTCAGACCCTGGACTGTGGCCAGTCTGCTGGCCTTGTGCTAGCTTTACAGATGCTGAGCAAGGGTAGGAGGAAGAGAAAAGATCTAAGTGGCTGCCATCTGGTGACCTGGAGTGGCTATGAAGGGTGAGGACAAAGGAAAAGCCTTCCAGCCATCCAGCCCAGCCTCTATCTGCTGGGAGCAGAACAGCAGCAGAAGAGACTGGGTTGGTGGCCCCCATGCAAGCAGGGGCATCTAGCAGCCTGAGAGGTGAAAACAAGGGGCTATAAATAGCACCGCACGAGGAAGCTCTATAAACAGGGCCCAGCCACAGCACCAGCCCACGGGGGAACACAGACAGGCTCTGCGCAGACAGGAAATGTGTTGCTCTCGGAAGCCACACTCCCCACTCATGGGCAGTGGCAGGACCCCCCAACCTGGAGAAGACCTGGGAGATATCCACACTGGGACACGGGCACACAAACATCCCTACATAGGCTGCTCACACACCATCACTGTCGCTGGCTGGCTGGCTGTTGCCTTTAACCATTTTTGCACAGGAATAGCCTCTCACTTTTTCCAGGCCTTGGGCGATGCCGGCAGGGCAGGGGATGACTGCCTAATCATTCTGTCTGTAATGCTTTTCCCTTAAGGCAAAGGACTGCCTCAAATCCCAAGAAAAATAACGTTATACAACGTGAAATGAAAAGAAAGGTGGCAGGGGCCAGGGGCATGGAGAAAGAGTGAAGCCAGAAAGAGCTAACCACAAGCTGCAGATATATTCCTCTGGTTGGGTTTATGGGCAGGATCGGCCAGTGACTTCCCAAGTGCACGGAGAAGATGCTCCGTGCATCTTCACTCCCTTGCTAAGGTACTGCTCCAATCCTCGGGGTCCTTACAACCTGCCCCTTGACTATGCTTGCCCTTGACCTCCAGGGCATTGAACCAGGGCTGGCGGTCAGATGGGACAGTGAATGCAAAGGTGGTGTCCCTACTCTCTGCCCAGTCTTCACATTTACTTTTCTGTTACTCCTGTCCATGAGCATCTCCTTCTATGACCTTTGGAGGCACCCTGGGTTCTTTCCTTCCACTGTCTTGGAGCTCCATTCTTGGCCTGGGGCTTTCATGAAGGCTGTGGCTGGATTTCTCACACAGCGGTAATAGTCTTCTAAAAAAAGCCTTCTAAAAATGAGCCTACAGCTTCAAAATATGAACACTGAGCTTGTAAAACTCAAAATCAGCATTTCAGTGTAAACAGGAGTGTGGCTACCCTGGAAAAAGAAGTATTTACAGTTGGAGTGTTAGAGATGGAGAGGGGTGGCGAACACCGAAAACAACTCGTCTACTCATCAGGAGAAACCATTTTCCTTTCCTACCCATGCTCAAGAATCTAGCAATCATGGACATTTATGGAAGCTGCTGGGGATCTGTGAATGATCCATCAGTCCCCTTGCCTGGCTTGGTTTCATTTCAAAGATACTCCAGGCTCCAGCAGGCCTGTTGCACCAGACTCTTCTCCAAAATGGCAGCCTGGTGATGAGGTCTCAGAAGAGAAAGACATTTCTAAAAATGGGTACTGCTCAGGTCCATTATGGTTAAGCTGGCCCCATGTAGCCTCTTCTAGCAGAAGTCCATAATCCCATTTTCCCTCTGAACTTCAGCAACCAGCTGGAAGTATTTTTGTTAAGCTAATGATCACTGTGTAGTGGCTGGGTGCAAAGGAAGGTGCTCGAATCTTACACGGCTCTGATGAAATCAGAATGTTTCCACTGGGTTGAGTTATGCAACTTAATTTTAGAAATCTTTTCAGCCTGGAACTTGATTACAATCTGGTCTGTACTTTTCCTGCAATGCCATCTAAGAATGGAAGTTTATTTAAAAAAAAAATTAAAAACATACATATTTCTCTGAAATATAAAAACATTTAAAAACCACACTCCAGGTTAACTGCTAGTTACACAGCTAGACCAGTATCTGCTTAGCAGTGGCGTTTGCATGTCAGAGGTGTAGGGAGTCCAACATTGCAATAGCTGGAGGTCTGAGTTTAGAAAGAGAGAATCAGAACTCTAGACTGTTCGGAACAGGTAATGGCAGCTCCAGGCAGAGGAACAAGCCTCCCTGAGAATGCTCAGCTGAATTTCTTGGGTCTTTTAAAATAGGAATAAATAAGAAAGGTTGGAGTCAAATATCTTAAAGCTGTCAGGAAGGCTGGACAAGCAGGGGGGCTATGATGGATGGCCTGGAACTCCACGTAGTCCACTACTAACAAAAGGCACCTGTTTTGGGTCTGAGGATGGATGTTTTCCTGTGTGAAGTACCATCCACTCCAAAGGCAGAGACTCCCCACTGCTCAGCCAGCCACGTGGCCCTCAGAGAGCCAGAACCCAAAATGAGCTGAAGGCCTAGCCATAAGAAGGAGACAGGTGAGTGCCAGCCCCTACGTGGCAGTGTTGTAGTGGTGTCTGCTGCTTCATGTCACCATGTCTTCACCAGTGTGTTTCATCAGTAAGAGGCTGTAACGCAGCAATGTCTTAACAACGAGCTGAGCAGACCCTGGTAAACCAGCTGTCTGTGTGTCCAACAGGGTTCTAGCTGGGTGTGGAATGTGGGCACAGGTACTGACCTCGAGTTGGGAGGAGGAAGGGACAGATATCTTTGTTCAAAGTCATTCTTCATCCCTTGGGAAGAGATCTTTCTAAAACCATGGTAGACTAGCTCCAGAGATGGGAAAAACCTCAGGTGGTGACAAGAAGTCTCAGTAAGGAAGAGTTGTCTCAAACTTGACATTGTTCAAGGCCAACAGAAGGTGAGGATGGGAGTCCTGCTTAGCTAAACAGCCCTGCCCTGCTATCTGCGGCAGCCTGGGAGGCTGGGTGGAAATGGTCCAAGCTGGTAGCATGGTTTCATTTCAAAGATATTCCAGGCTCCAACAGGCCTATTTCACTAGACTCTTCTCCAAAATGGCAGGCTGGCGATAAGGTCCCAGAAGAGAAAGAAATTTCTAAAAATGGGTACTGCTCCAGTCCATTATGGTTAAGTTGACCCCATGTAGCCTCTTCTAGGAGAAACTACAAACTCACAGGAGCAATACCTACAGGAGCAAGGAAGGCCTCTCCACTGGGACTCAATAAAGGATCTGTTTCCCTTTCCCCACGTCTTAAGTCCTGAAATTATATGAGAACTTTCTCATCTTGGAAATATACCTATGCATTCATTCATACATACGCATGGCTGCATGTTTATATGCATATGCATGTAATCATGGACTTATGTAGCTTTTAAAGTGATTCTACAAGGGACGTTCTACTTTAGCATTAGTTCTTCCTATGACCTGGTGTATAAATGAGAAGGTTAAGTTCACAAACTATGGTGCTGTAGGCTATAGAAATATCTACTCACAACCTGCTTGTATCTCAGGGGGAGTATTCAAAAGCATCATGGCACTGGCAGCATCAATGTCAGGATCTGGAAAAATCAACCAATAAATAACATTATTTACAACGGGGCTGGTGTGTGTGTGTGTTTTTCCCCCTGCAAGTTACAGTTCATGAATGCAACAGAGAAAAAAAAAATATCCAGGAACTAGATGAGCTATCCCCAAGGCGACATTCTTCCCAGTGGGATCTGAGAAGAAGAAAACGTGTTCTAGAATGAGATTTAAGGATCATGTTAGTAAATTTTTCATCACACAAGCATGGTCTCTTCTCATGTTGTTAATTTTATAATTTGCACCGTATGTTCCTGATAAATTGCTGATCTATGCACCCCCATAGCTTTTACCCTGGGGTGAGGAGCAGGAGAGTCAGTGACAATAGGAAGTTCAGCCATAGGAATCTTTAATGAACTGGGGAAAGCTCACAGCATCAGGAAAGCATTAAACACACCTGCATCTAGTGAGATACAAACAAGACATCTGGTCATTTCCATTTGTCAGCAGAATGTAAGTTGTGTTTCACGAGGTTATGTGTTTGTAACAGCGGTGTGGAGGTGGTGAAGGCATTTAAAAAAAGCACTTAAAATATAAAGAAAAAATTAAAGTTCTGATGTTGAGGGCACAATGTTTGCTTCCACTGCTATTATTGCTTTTAATATGGGTAAAAAAAAAAAATACTCATCACTTCATTGCTATAATTCTTAATAGGTTTCTGAATCCTTACTGATCCACCAGTTGACAGATGGCAGGTTATATAGAGACAGAGAAAAATATTATCCTTTTATAACTAAATTCATTTTCCTCTGAGAAACAGCAGCTCTGCTGCTATGGAAATGAAGGTCACCATGACAACAGTAAACAACCCCCAAGAATGGTCACTGAATAGGCTGAAAAGAACATCTGCCCCAGCACAGCGTCCCAGCTGCCCTGGGGCGAAATTCACTAATAGTGCGGTGATGCCGCATGACAGAAGCTGCCGCCTGTGCCCTGTCCAAATAAATGAAGTGTGCAATTGAAGTCGACATCAAAATGCCTTCCCTTGCAGATTACTGCCTCTGTGTCCGCTAAACCCAATGACTAATGATGGGGGACAAGGGGCTCGCACTTGTCGGTTTTTGTACAAATTACATACCAAAAAATTCAATTTACTACTAATGGCTCCATGGCACTTTATTTTGGGTATTATGCTAGAAAATTACTTTTTTAATGTTTAAAAAAGTACGTTTTTTCATACTTTATACGTGTGGTTTAATTCCAACGGAGTAATACGATGTGGTAAAAAGAGGCCCACAAGCAATTAATGATACGGACGACACTGCTTCCCAAAGACAAGGTCTCAAGGAAGAAAGAAAAAAAAAATAGACCTTGACTCTGAAGAGTTTTTTTCTATTTTGCCTGCAGAAGGCCTGTTACTTACACTCCATAATGGACTAAAAGTTTATTTTAATAAGTACATTATATGAGAAACAAGTAAATTAACTTATTTGGCAACTCCAGGGGTGAAATTCCTAAAACAGTCACCATTTCCCACTGATATTAGTATATATATTGTATATGTAAACTACTATATATAATATATCAACTAATATAATTAATCATTAATCAAATATATACAAACTATTATAGATAATATACATACTATATTAGCTATTATATATAATAGTATATATATAGTTTATATATTTGGCAACTCCAGGGGTGAAATACCTTAAACAGTCACCATTTCTCACTGATATTAATATATATTAATTATATATTAATTACAATGCACTTTATATATGTATATTAATATTATATATTAAGATATATTAACCATTATATAATAGTATATTAAGTACTTTTATATATAATATATAAATTATGCATATTATATATAATCATTAATAAAATATATATTATTATATAATAGTATACAGTTTATATATACTATTATATATAATAGTTAATATACTATAAATTATACATAAAATATTAGTTTATAATAGTTGTATGTTATAGTTTATAATATATAATATAATTTATATATTGTAAATTATATATAATTTGTTATATATTATAAACTATAGTTTATATATACTAGTACATATAATAGTTAATATATTATAAACTATTAGTTTATAATGTATATAAGTTTATAACAATATATGAGTTATATAATATATAACATGTTATATGTTATATGTAATATAAACTATATAATATAAACTATGTAAACTATATAATATATAATATCGACTAAGCTTTATACAGTTTATAATAGTATACATAATAGTTAATATATACTACTATATATAATGGTTAATATGGTTTATATATACACTATTATAAAATAGTTTACATATTAATTAGTTGAATGATTTTATATATTTAATATATATAAAAACATATATATTTATATATATAAAACCATTCAACTAAAAAATTAAAAGTTCTCCCCACTGCCCCTGTGGCTCCCACTGCCCTGGGTCCCTTGGTGCCCCACAGGGCCTGTTGCCTGGAAGTAGCACTCACAGCCCCAGCATTCTTGCTGGCATCTCACAAGTCACAAGGGACAAGCAGTTCCTGAGGGGGGGCTGTTAAGGCCACAGGCCTTTCCCTCTTGCCCCTCCTTTTAGAAATGGCCTTTTCCTTTCTCAGGGGGTAGCCAAGAAAAATGATTTTTTCCTGCCAAGCAAAAGGTCTCTGCCATTACTGAGAACGCAACTGCTACAGGTGACCATGGCTGGCCTGGCTACATGGTCCCTACCTCCACAGGTGACTCGTACCCAAAGTTTTCCTCAGTGGCCAGGAGGTTTGCTGGGCCCAGAACAAGAGGAAACACAGGGAGGAAGTCTGGAGTCTTTTTCTATTTATATGGCCAGAAAATTAAAGGAAGTATTTCCGTATTCTTCAAAAACACATTAAAGGAAATTGTAGAGGGACACAAATAAAAAGAAGACATAGTGAAAGAAAGAAAACAGAAAGAGAGAAAGGAAACCTTAAAGGAAAAGTATCCCATCAATAATCACACATGTGGGAGAACCTAAGCGGGGCATTCCCAAGGCACACTTGGGGGGGTGCTTTGGATTTGTAGAGCATCCACCTGTGACCCCCCACCCCCACCCAGCCAAGCCAAACAGATACATAAACTGAAAAAAAAAGCAGCATGCTGAGGGACGTGTCCCCCGTCTTTCCTTCAAACCAGATGTGCCATGCCTGATGCCTCCACAGATAAAAATCCTGATGTGATCATGGAACTAGTGCTGGTCTCCGGTCATTTGGGGCAGGTGCAACCCCCAGCCTTCACATGATCTCATTCACAATGCATTCCTACAGCCCCACTCTCCCTTCTGAAAGGATCAGTTCCTGAATAAGTAGCCCTATGGGCAGAATGGAGCAGAGAGCAAGGCTTGGAATTCTCCTCTCTTGACATCTTAGTAAGTGAATTGGCAAATGCAAGAACTGCAAATGGTAGGAGAAAATTAAAATGTTTATGCACACTGGCATACTACAGTACCAGCCCTTCCCCAGGGGAGTACAGCGAGTGCCATTGTTTCAAAAATCAACTTTACTGAGGGATGATTTACATACAAGAACATGTGCCCATTTTAAGTGTAGAGTTTTAAGAGTTCTGACACCACTGTTACCACCATCATCAAGATAAAGAGCATAGCCAAGATAGAGATTTCCATCACCCCAAAGTTTACTTGCACCCCTTGGCAGACATACCTACCCCTAGTCTGGACAACCATAGATTTGCCTTCTGTTATTCATCAAAGATGTGGTGTCAATAGTTCATTCCTTATGGCTATCACTGAGTTGTAGTCACTGAATGGATATACCACAATTCATTCACCGGTAGGTTGACATTGGATTGTTTCCAGTTTTGGATATGATACAAAAGCTGCTGTAAACTTTTATACCAGTCTTTTTTGAACCTGCGTTTTCATTTCTCTTGGAAAATTGCTGGTAAACGTATGTTTACCTTTACAGAGAATCGCTACATTGTTTTCCAAAGAGGGTGCGTGTACCATGCAGGAGAGTTTCAGTTGCTCCATATTTTTTGCCACTACTTGAAATTGTCAATCTTTAAAAACGTTAGCCATCTAGGGCATATATAGTGATATTTCACTGTGGTTTTCATTTATATTTCTGTAATGACAAATAACCTTGAGCATCTTTTCATGTGCTTGATGGCCATTCGTATCTTACATGAAAAGTCTGTTGAAGTCTTTTATCTATTTTTTAGTTAGGTGGTTCAACTAGTATTCTTCAGTTGTAAGATTTTTAAAAATATTCTGAATATAAGTCCTCTATGAGATATATGTTTTTTTCTCAGTCCATGGTTTACTATTCTGTTTCCTAAGAGTGTCTTTTAAGAAGCAGAAGTCTTCAATTTTTACTTAGTCCAGTTTACCATTTTGTTCTTTTACAGCTTAGTGTCTTTTGTGTTCTAAGAAATCTTAGCCTACCCTAAAATTGCAGATTTCCCAAGTGTCATCTTTTTGGTTTTCATTTGTGAGTGTACTAGATATAACACTTTCTGGGTTCAATATCCAGATTGACAGGCAAACAAAAATAGACGTCATCACTCAGACCTCTTTCCTTATCCAGCAAGCTGGTTAAGCACAGACCTAGCACTGTAGATCAATGCCAGAAGGACCCTCTTTGGCTCCTGGGGTGAACACCAAGCAGCCTAATGAGTCTGATAACCTTCTATGGAAAAGTGTCCTGGACTCTCTGCTAGAACATCTCATATGCCTTTCTCCTTGTCACACCCTGACACCCTGTCAGTGCTTCTGTCTTCAGAGCCAACAACCTCCTGTCTCTCCTCTCCAAAGAGAAGAGACACTATAATGCTTACTCTTATCTATTATTAAAATACTTAAGTTTTTCCCCTCTTTTTAAAAGTCATGAAAGTAATGTGTGTTCACTGTAAAAAAAAAAACAAAAACAAAACACTGGATGGATATAATTTGAGAGATAAATGCCTTCCCTATAGGCTTACTTTCAAAATCATATTTTCTTATATATATGTCCAGAAATTGTCTATGCAAAAATAAGCATATATATATACATTCATTGAAATACAAACAAATACACACATATATACTTACTCATGCACGCAAATCTATCTTTTTAAAAAATAACTTTATATGGAAAACAGTTTCCTGCAACTTAAAATTTTTTTCACTTAACAAATTTCGTCAGCCTTTTATATTAGTATATGGTATCAAAAGTTTTTCTACAGTGAGATTTTTGTGCATAAAAACACACTGCACTGTTTGTACAGGCATTCCCTTTTCTTTAGATTGCAAACTACCAGAAGGTAGAAAGAAAGTATTTGAGTTGATTATATAACTTGTGCTCAGCACGGTACTCCAACCTACAGATTCTGGGCACGCTTCTCCCAGTCCCCTCACCCAAACACCCCTCCCTTGGATCTCTCCACCCCACCCCTTCCTATGAGGATACAGTGCTGCCCTACTCTCTCCCTCCTGTGCCTCTCTCTGGGGCTCACTCCCGCTCTCTACCTTAGGTAATGTGCTCCTTTTCATCAGCACACTCTGGGTCTCTATAAAAAAGTCTAAATTTTCTGTGGTCAAGAGAGACTACTGGTGGTTTACCTCTTTAGATAGCAGAGGAACTTTCTGATGCAGGCACGCTATCGTGGTAGGATGCTTTTGACCAAAGACATTGGAGCTTTGTGTCTGGAATTATTTCAGGGGACTGGGTAGCTGTTTGGTGGATAGCGGGGGCTTCTGCTTCAGAGGCATAGCTGATTGTGAAGGATAAAGGGCCCGGGACGAGATCTCTAGGAGGGGAGCAGTGGATTGGCTTTGTAGGATCTTCCCTAGAGGGTCCAACCCAGTTTATCAGCATAAGAAAAGAGACAGGCATTTTGGCCAGGAACTCTTTCTAGGAATGAAGACCCACTTGGCAGGAGTGCTTCATGTTGTATCTCAGGGGGAATGAAGTGAGACAGAGGGGTACAAGAGAACAAGGAAGTGCCACTCTTTAAATTTTTGGATGGGGAGGGTCCTCCCATCAGTACCTAATTCAGCATCCTAATTCAGGAACGAAGTCATTGATTGCTGGTTCATTCAGCCTCACACCACGCATGCTGCCATGGGTGCTGAATTAATTCAGGAACCAAATCAATGATTGCTGGTTCATTCAGCCTCACACCACACGTGCTGTCATGGGTGCTGAACAGTTATGACCAACCATTATCCAAACTGAGCTAATCTCAAATCCCATATTAAAAAAAATTCCTCCTTTGCCCATGCTTCAGTAACAAACGTTACTTCTCCTCTGGACCGGTTCCCAGCAGCCTATTTCAATTTTCATCTTTAATGCAGTTGTCTTATCACATTGCCTCTTCTCTATAGTACGAGACTGGAAAACGGTCACACATCTTAAAGATGTTTTCAAATCCTCTTGTTTTGAATGTACACACACAGTTATATTATGCTGCAGGGAGACGAACAGGTAACACAGTTTCCAGAACCCACGGTCCAGCTATTTGGGCGAAGAGAAATATTGAGCCTCAGTTTCTCAAACTGTTGAGATGGTTCCTTTGGTTGTGGAAGAGGCTTCTCCTCTGCGGACAGGATGGGAAAAGCGCTGCACTAGACATGAGGATTCTTGGGTTTTAAGTCCTGGGTCTGCTGACTTTCCTTTCATTTTGCTGTGCCTGAGTCCACTCATTTTAAAATGATGGGTGGGTGGCTGCAGACTTCGAAGGGGCCGGTTTGGTTTTTCATCCCTTTCCACATAGTTCCTGCTCTGTAATATCCCTTGACTTGCTCCTCCCTCTGTGACTTGTGGTTGCCAGAGCTACAGATTCCAAGGAACACCTACCAAATAGGGCATCTACTCCAAAGACCTTAGGGGCAGCTAACAGCCTTAGTAAGGCTGGGAGAATATACTATTGCCTCCAGAAAGCCATGGTCTGTCCTGATAGGTCCCTGCCAGGTCTACTTCACAGGAATCCATCAAGTCTGGTGTGCGTATTCTGTGGGTTCCTGGTGTGGTTTCTAAGCATGTCCACTCCCCTTCCTCTGGGACTGAGTTTCAGAGGGAAGTGACTTGGAGAGGCCATCTGCTTTAACAAACTAAGAATACAAGGCCAGCAGGAAGCCCCTGCTTCAATCCACACTGCAATATACACCTGCTGCAAAAATGTAAGCACTGCCTACAGCACCTCTGAGCTGACCCACCTAACAAAACAATGACAATGAAACACTTCCCACAGAGAAAGCCTAAGAGTCATAACCATTACCGTCTTAGAAATCATGTGATTTTCCACAGGGCTAATGTGTTTCTCCAGCTCTCCCTGCTCTCCCTCACACCTGAGGAGTCTTATAGGATGATGAAATCTCTTTAACTGAATAAAATAAATTCAAGAAACAAACAAACAAAAATACCAAATAATAGATGACACACAGACAGAAAAGATCAGATATAAAAACATGGGTAAGCTGGGCGTGGTGGCTTGTGCCAGTAATCCCATCACTTTGGGAGGCCAAGGTGGCAGATTGATTGAGGTCAGGAGTTCAAGACCAGCCTGGCGAACATGGTGAAACCCCATCTCTACTAAAAATATAAAGATCAGCTGGACGTGGTGGTGCACACCTGTAGTCCCAGCTACTCAGGAGGCTGGGGCGTAAGAACTGCTTGAACCCAGGAGACAGAGGTTGCAGTGAGCCAAGATGGTGCCACTGCACTCCAGCCTGGGCGATGGAGTGAGACTGTGTCAAAAAAAAAAAAAAAAAAAGAACATGGGTACATAGTCAGATACATACACTAGGGTGTTCCCTAGCACCTAGAACAGTGCCTGGAACATCTGGAGTGCTGGATAGTTAGTGAACAAGTGAATGGATGGCTTGTCCAATCTGCTGCTGGGTGAATCCAGCTGCCTGAGGTCTGGCACCCAGCTTGGGGGAGAAGTACTGGATGTTCCCCAGGGAATAAGCCTCCAGATGTGCAGTGAAATTCCATGGGAACCCCAGAAAACCAAACATCAGGCTCCACCCTAGCTGAAGGAATCTTTGTAGGAATCTGTCAGGGAATTCTGAAGTGTCTGAAAGGTGAAGAATGGTTGTCGCAGTAAATCAAGGAAGCCATCCAAAGAAGCCATCAAGGAAGACAAGTGGTCCCAGATCTTCTATAACATTACTAGACTTCTCTGCTTTGAAATATCTTTGTCCATTTTCTCTAACTCTGCCTAAGAATGACACAACTGGGGCATTAATTAATCCCCCAAAATGGAGAAAAAATATAGTCAGCCCTCCATATCCATGGGTTCCATATCCACAGATTTCATCAGCAAAGATCAAAAATATTAGGGAAAAATAATTCCAGAAAATGTTACACTGTTGCTGACATGTATACTATGTAGTTAGATGATGGCTGCATCTGTACTGAACACGTTCAGGCTTTTTTCTTGTCATTATTCCCCAAACAATGCCGTCTAACAACTATTTACATAGTATTTACATTGTATGACATATTATAAGTAACCTAGAGATAACAGAGTACAGAAGAGGATGTGCATAGATCACATACAAATACTACACTATTTTATATAAGAGACTTGAACATCCTCAGATTTTGGTATCTTACGGGGTCCTGGAACCAATCCCCCATGGATACCAAGGGATGACTGTGCTTAGATAGATAACTTTTAGGGACAAAGGGATAAGAACAGATGAAAACAAGCAAGCAAACAAATAAACAAAACTGTGGATTTTGTGGGGAAATGCTGAGTAGATCTGCGTTTATGCACACCTTGTATACTAAGCCAGTATTTTCAACTGTGGGCAATTTTGCACTTCCTTCCCCCAAGGATGTATGGCAATGTCTGAAAATGTTTCTGATTGTCATGACTGGGTGGGAGCTGGAGGGTGCTACTGGCGTCTAATGGGTTGAGGCCAGGGAGGCTGCCCAACATTCTACAGTGTACAGGACAGCCCCCACCACAAAGAATGATCCAGTCCAAAAGGTGAGAAACCTCACAGTAAGCTCACAGATACATGTGCTATGATCAAGAAAAGCAGCTCTTCAAACCAAACTATCTCAAATAGAACACATCAAAAGTAAACAGATATACAATTCACTTTGTTGTTGACGTCTTTCTTTTCCTCCTTTTTGCAAAATCCCTAGGCATCGGTTAAGACAGATAGGATATCTACATTTGTTGCTTTGAAATCACTGAAGTAAGAGCCATACCCTTTGGCTTCTGTTGCAATCAATCAAGATATCTCTAACAGCCGCCTCTGATCTTGAAGGCAGCAGAACACAGGGTGCCATCAGCTCTACTGACGTCATTTGCCATGAATATTTCTTCCACTTCCCTTTTGGCTGAAGGTTATTGAGAAAGAAGTTGCCCGAGTGAGCAGGAGGGATGAAGTGGGAAACGGGAGATGGGATTCACTGTGGACGTGAACTGCAAACACCTTAGGGGTTCTTGTCACAGTGAAACAGGAGACAAAGTGACGCCAGGGAGCCCAGTGCACAAGCTTCTGATGAGCAGGATTTTTTAGGGAACAAAAATCTCCCACTAAGTGGACACCAAGTTGTGATTTTACGCATCATCTTTAGGATGGAAGTTGGAGACAGAGAACACCAAGAGCAGCCGTTCTTCTCCAAAAAAATGAATCAAAGAACACCCCAAACTCTTGTTGCTCTGAAGACATGAGACAAGCTCAAAGCAATGATTAAGCAAACTGAAACTAACAGCTGTTTGTTGGAACAAAAGATAATCTAATTAAGTTGCTAGGTGAGTTGCAGGGATGTCGGGGGGAAAGGGAAAAGGATGAATGATCTATACAAATACTACACTATTTGTCTGGGCGCGGTGGCTCACGCCTGTAATCCCAACACTTTGGGAGGCGAAGGCAGGTGGATCACTTGAGGTTAGGAGTTCAAGACCAGCCTAGCCAACATGGTGAAATTCCATCTCTACTAAAAATTCAAAAAATTAGCCAGGTGTGGTGGCAGGTGCCTGTCAGTCCCAGCTACTTGGGAGGCTGAGGCACGAGAATCACTGGAACCCAGGAGACAGAGGCTGTAGTAAGCCAAGATTGTGCCACTGCACTCAAGTCCGGGCGACAGAGTGAGACTCCATCTCAAATAACAACAACAAAAACTAAGAACAAAAACTGCACTATTTTATATAAGAGATTTGAACATCCTGAGGTTTTGGTATCTTAGGGGGTCCTAGATATCCATGGATACCCAACAGATGACTGTGCTTGGATAATGTTTAGGGCCAAGGGGTAAGAACAGATGAAAACAAACTAACAAACACATCTCCAAGTAAGCTCTACATTTCGTTGGGGGTACCCTGGGTATTAGGCTCCCATTCACACATTTCCTGAGTCTTTCCAGCTTAAATATAGGGACTGGTGAACTCTAAAGGAAGAATTTACAGGCTCCGAGGAGGAGCGTCACAGCGAACCCTGCAAATTCGGAATATATTTGTCCAAGTCAGCTCCCCAACAGGGAGCATCTTTCTAACTTGCGTAAACTGCCCATCTATTACCCCTCGTTTCACTTCATCAGGAAGGGGATTCTAGGAAAAGCTACTGGAAGGTAAGTACGGAGCTCAAAGAGCATCCTGGGCTGGGAGCCTGGTGCTGGGGGCTGTCTCAGGTACCCCAATTCTAATGTGGTGTTAGGATGGCCAGGCTGGAAGCTCTCGGGGCCTCTCACTTCCTCTGAGTCGATTACTGTCCCTGCTGCTTCTCTGCTTGAGAAATGAAAGGAGTACCTCGATACTCCCCAGGCAGATGCTTCCGTGTTTCTGTTTTCTCCAGGCAACAAGAAATGCTTTAACTTTGATGTCTTCTGGATCCCTTAATTCTAAGGTCCTTTTCGCCTCAGCAGCAAGGCCTGCGTCACATTGCCGTCACATTCCCGAATCTGATTTGTTTCCAAATCAAGTGAACGCGTCGCCTCCAGCCCTTTGACACTGCCACCTCAGACACCTCTTTTATCTGGCACTCTAAATTTTCCTACTGATCAACATTGACTTCTTTAATATCTTTGACCAGTTGATCAAAATCTTTCTAGCAGCTGCCAGGAGAAAACTCAAAGAACCATGTAGACAGAAACTGAGAGTATCAAAAAACCTAAAATTCTAGATTTGAATCCCAGGGCAAAGGTGACAAATGACCCAGAACAAGTTGTGATCCTGTCCCATGGGTAATAAGACAGGGCAATTATTGAAGAGGCAAGAGGTTTTCATTTGGTTCTCTTTGGCTTGTTAAATCGTGCTGGGCTTGTCTGAGGTCAGTTTACGTATTTTTAAAAATTTTTAAAGCTTCCCATAGATGAATGAGAAACTACACATTCCTCTGAAGTCCTTTCCCCTTTGCATCTCATCCAGTTGTGAACCTCTGCTTACTGCATTCTCTGGTTTCTGTCTCCTGGGTCGCCCCTCTCTGGGGATGCTGTAACTCATAGCCATGTGCAAAGGGGAGGGGACATTTGGGATTGCCGTGGAGGGGATTCCGACCCTGCAGGGAGGGAGGAAAGGGGGATTAATGCCGAAGCCCTCTGGACTCTGGCATTCTTTGCTTTGAAAACGTCCTGCTTGCTCCTGGTTTCTTCATCCAGTGTTACAGCTGAAGCTCACCACCCAGGAGGGGACTGGAGCCAGCCTCAGGTGCAACAAGGCTTCCATAGGGCAGGAACAGGAATGGGGACTCCCAAGAGACACCCCTAAGCACCTCAGAGCCCGGCCACACTGGTGTCCAAGAGAAAGGATGTGCCAAGGCCAGAAGCCAGAGGTGGGACCAGGAAGCCCCTTGAGACCAGAGCCAAAAGCCCAGGGAGATGCTCAGAGCATAGAGGCCTGGGCACGGCCAGCCAGGACCACCAGTGCATCTTTCTTGAGTCTGTTTTCCCCTCTCTATGCTATAAGGTCATCTTCCCCAATGACTGGCTTTCCCCAACCATCACTTCTCTCCACTTACTGGAAGATAGCTCCTGCCCAGTTCCCACGCCAGAAGCCACTTCCTCCTCTAGTAAAAGGGTTCGTGGTTGCTGGTAACCCCTGCACCAACTTTCCCACAGCTGTGGGGGTGCTCACAGTGGCTTGGCCCTAGCAGGCATGGCAGCGCTTGTCAGTGCTGAGAACTGAACATTTCCACGTGCACCACATCTTCATTAGCTCTGTCTTCAACTACGTCAATGTGCAAATCATCTTTTCCAGAAGGAAAGCTTGCATCTCAGAGTGACACTGGCAGGTGTGTTAGCGAGAATAAACACCACACAGAACCCTGCCATCAGGGCTTCAAGGCACACACTCACTGTGTGCCCACCTCTCCACTGTCTTCCTCCCCAATGCTCGAGCACTGAAGAACTGGAGGGTGACTCTGAACAGAGGCTCACTTTGCCTGGGGATGTATGTCTTATACTAACTCAAAAGAATTTAAAAAGGAACTACGGAGCCAGTGATGCTCCCAGACCTGACACTTGACTCTCATTACAGAGACACAGGACGTAGTCTGAGAACAAAACCTCACCATGTTCCTTCTGGGTAGACTTCTACCATACTGAATCACACACCCGGTCCCACTATGCCATAAACCACCGTTCTGCTGAGATGATCTCTTTGTTACAAAAGGTTTTGCCTTTTGATTTCCTTACTAGAAAGCTGCTTCTCAAACACCTGGAAGGGGATGTGTAATGTGCTACAGTCTAATGTGCTTGACCTCTTTAAAGCTCATGCTGAAGTCTGATCCCCAGCATGGGAGGTGGGACCTCCTTGGAAGTGTTTGGTTCACAGGGAGGATCCCTCGTGAATGGCTCGGAGTTGTCCTTGTGGTCCTGAGTTCTTGCTCTGTGTTCCCATGAGAGCTGGTTGTTAAAAAGAGCCTGGCACCTCCCTCCCTTCCCCCATCTCTCGTGTTTCCCCGTTCACTCTGTGACTTCTCCCCTTTTCGCATTTCGCATGAGTGGGAGTAGTCTCGGGTCTCCATCAGGCGCTGGTGCTGGCACCATGAAGTGGTACAGCCTATGGAACCATGAGCCTGATAAACCTCTTTTCTTTATAAATTACCCAGGCTCAGGTATTTCTTTCTAAGTAATACGAAAAAACCCACAGAACTTTGGAAAGTGAATTCAGGACTGCTGATTCTAGCAGCAGGTCTCATGGGTACCGAGCTCTCTCTAGGCCTCAGTTTTAACACAGCCTTTACTCTCTCTAGTCAAATCTTCCTCCAGAAAATAGACTAGGAAAAAAATAGAAAAGCAAATCAAACGCTTGGTATTTAAAAAAAATTTTTTTTAATAGTTTTCTGAGATGCGTTGATTCAGAAACAACTCTTACATATTATCAGTTGAAAAATAAAACAATGCACCAAAAAAGCATTTGCATTTTCCTTTATCTTACACGGGCCCTTCACCTACTGTCTGCCTCACACCTAAAGCAGAGCCTGGTTCCTGGGAAGTCCTACATGGGTACAATGAGAAGGCTACGATATATAACTGCCATCGCTTTTGCTTTCCCTGAATAGCGCATATTCAATTTGATACAAAGAAACGTCAGCCCCATTCATCCATCCGTCCGTCTGTCCATCCATCCGTCCATCTGTCTATCCATTCATCCATCCATCATTGAGAACAAAAGATATCGTTACGCTGTTAATGAGTATTTCATTTTAGACACAGTTAAGTATGGAAATGTAGATTCAGGACTACGACTATACATAAAGGTATCATGGAAATAAAAGGATTAAGTTTTCCACCTAACAATATTCACCTGCAACACCGCACTACTGGGAGAGAAACAGGAATGTGCGCACGCTGCCCTGGACCTGTGGGAGTTACTGTTCTGTCTTGAAGTGTGGGGAAGATCCCTAAACTCAGGCCCACTGGGCAAAGAAGTTGAAAACAATCAGTTTGGGTTTAAAAATTAGTCTAAACCATAATGTAAGAGCTGATTTTCTGGTGATTGAATGGGAAACGGGTTCTAAAGAAAATCTCCACAGAATTTTCTAGAATGGTTATTAAGAATGGCTACATCCCTGGACAAGTATTCTGCATGTCAGGAGTCTACTTTGAAAGATCCTTCTTTTTTGAATGTGTTCGATTTAAAAAAAAGTCAAGCTCTTTACTTTCTAGCCACATGGTCTATGGGGTGCTGTGATCAGAATGTGTGTGTCCCCCAAAACTCCTATGTTGAAACCGAGTCACCAAGGTGAAAGTATGAGGGGGTGAGGCCTTTGGGAGGTGATGAGGTCATGAGGGAGGGGCCCTCATGATGATACGGGAAGTGCAGGCTACAGAAGGGCGGGGACCCTGGCAAGGGCTACACCCTTGGGCCTGTGCCCAAGGACCTAAATGAGGACAGCCATTTCTGTTTTCGTGCCCAAAAAGTTGCCTTTTGGCCTGCCACATCCCCATCTTGTGCCCACAAAAACCCAAGACCCTACTTGGCACTGACGTAAGCGGCTGGACGTTAAGAGGAGCAGAACAACACACCATCGACAGACACCAACAGACAACAGCAGGCCATCGACGGCGGGACAACGTGGAATTTGGCTGGGGGTGATTGGAGGGGAGTCTGGTCACTAGGCTGCCCCACGCCAGGGGAAGACCACCTTCTGGCTCCCCATCCACCTCTGCGATAAGGCAGAGAGTCTGACTGAGCTGATTAACACAAGCTGCCTGCAGACGGCAAAACTGAAAGAGCGCCCTGTAACACAGGCCCAGTGGGAGGGACTTCGGGAGCTGTAAACACTCAACCCTAGATGAGGTCAGAGCCCAAAAACGCTCCCCACAACCTGCCCGTCTACATGCCCCTCTTAGGAGTTTGAGCACTGGGGCACCGAAGAAGCGAGGTGCATCCCTGTCACACGCCCTGGGAGCGGGATAAGGGAACTTCTCCCGTTTCCATGAATGGATGACAGCCCTCATAAAAGAGACCCTAGAGGGCAGCTGGTCCCCTCCACTATGGGAGGACACAGCAAGAAGACGCCCTCTAGGAACCAGAGAGCAAGCCCCATCAGACGCGGAATCTGCTGGCCCCTTGATCTTGAACTTCCCAGCCTTCAGAACTGTGAGAAATAAATTTCTGTTGCTTGTAAGCCACCCATTTTGAGGTATTTTATTATAGCAGCCTGAATGGACTAACATAGTGGGTAAACCGCCCAGTACAGAAGCGCAAATACTAAGTAAGTGTCATGCGGAATAAAGGAGGCCCAAGCGCTGAGGGCCAGAGCCTGGTCAGGGACACGTGCTTTTAAAGGAGATGAGCTTGGGCCAAACGTGGTCTCCTCTTGTGGATGCTGCGTATTCACTCCAGACAGAACTGTAAATGCTAAGCCAAATAAAGCTCTTCGGTTTGTATCTGGGGCATACTTGTTTTTGGAAAAACCAAGAGGGCTCGATAATTGCCAGAAAATATGATGAACAGACCCAGGCCGACTGGAAGGGTAAGATCGATGGAAGATGATGGCGTGGACAGGGGAGGTTTCCGTTCCCAGTGGGGTGGCAGCAAGGACAAAAACATCTGGAGAGGCGCTCCGCAGGCCCGCCCGGCACGCGGGTGGATCGGGTTACTTCATGACGGCAACTGGGTTCGTTCTGTACCATGAAAACCATATTTCATCTTTCAATAGGAAAAAAATTACAGCTAGTGTTATACAAGCAAAACGAAACAAAGAAAACTGGAAAACAGAGAGGGAAAAATCAACCACCGTAACTGCCACCATGCCTGCGGTTTTCTCTCATCCTTTCAACATTCTTCTAGAAAGAGTTTCGACTTTTTTTTCTTTTTTTAAACTAAGCTTGCTTTAAGCCTAAGCCCTGCCTGGAGAGCCTTCAGACTTTGTGCCAGAGGACAGTGTGGCCATAAAACATTTAGGGGAAGAGATCTGGAGGGGAGCAGAGGGGAAATAAAAATGAGTATCTGTTTTTTAAGCAAACAATTCAATCTCTTCTTTAACAATAAGAACAATAATAGTAGTAGCAGTAGCGGCAAGAAAAAAAGACAGTGGTAGACAAACATGGAAGGAGAACTCATGGTAGCAGGCACCTGTAATCCCTGCTACTTGGGAGGCTGAGGCAGCAGAATCGCTTGAACCCAGGAGGTGGAGGTTGCAGTGGGCTGAGACATGCCATTGCACTCCAGCCTGGGCAACAAGAGTGAAACTCTATCTCAAACAAAACAAAGCAAAGCAAAGCAAAACAAAGCAAAACAAAACAAAACAAAACAAAACAAAACAACACAACACAACTCCTCCAGCTTAAAGGAGACTTAGGGGACACATCCGTCAATTACAACGTATAGAACTTTGAGTCTAGATTAAAAAAAAAAAAAAACGTTAAAAAATTATAAGCTTTTGGGGAAATGTAAACACTGATAGTATAAATACTAAGGAGCTGTTAAAATTGTAAGGTGTGCTATTGATATTATTATGGTTGTATGTT
The DNA here is from genome assembly GCF_043159975.1 of Macaca nemestrina. Lineage (NCBI taxonomy): Eukaryota > Metazoa > Chordata > Mammalia > Primates > Cercopithecidae > Macaca > Macaca nemestrina. Next base: position 18,665,774 of record NC_092131.1, on the reverse strand, counting down.
TAAAAATCTGTAAATTTTTGAAATACATAATGAAATACATACAGAAGAAATTATACGATAACTGAGGATTTGCTCCAAAATCCTCATTACTTGGGGGCAAAGGAGGTTGTGGAAAGCGGGAGAGGTGCAGATGAAATAAACTTGGCCAGGATTGATGACCGCTGGGTGAAAAGTATACAAGCGTTCATGATTCTATTTTTTGTGATATATTTGAAATATTCTACAGTAAAAAGTTTTAATGGGGGAAAAATGGTAGCAGAATATACGAAACCAACGGTACCAGCTGTGGAGTGTACCCTTTGTCAACAAAGACAGGGCCCATGACATGGAGTTCCAGGTGACACTGGGCTCCAAGAATGCCATCGGGGAAGACAGGCTAGGTCTGGGCCCATGGAAGTTTTAGTTCCCTCTTGCAGATGAGTTAAACTTGGCCTTCCACTATAGTCAGGGTTAAACATGGTTAAACCTGGTGCTTAAACAGCGTGAGAAGCACAGCAGGCCCAAGTTTGTCTGTCTTCAGTGCATGCCTGGTTGGGGTTGGGGGAGTCCATGGGGCAGGGGACAGACATGAGCACCCTTCTGACCCCTGCAGGCAATTAACTGATACTTTCAAGCAGGGAGTGCCATTATCTTTAACTCAGCAGGCATCACTGTACATAATGAGAGGTCATAATTATAGTTCTCTTTTTAAAATGTGACCACAGTATCCAAATTGACCTCTTGTGGCGGGCTGGCCTACATGCTGGGAAGTACAAAAAAAGGCGGGTACGGGCCCTACCCACTGGCGTGACAATGACGGGCAGCCAGGATCCCTTTGCAACTTCTGAGGTCAGGCATCCGCGCTTATTCCCTGGGGAACTTCAATCTGTTTGGGGTTTACTAATTATCATTTTTCACTGAGTAGCATTTTACTTCTTTAAATAGACACAGACTAGCCAGCGCTTTTTACTGTTCTTTAAACCATGGGGAAAAGGCAAAAGCAACGACTCAAATTAATATGCCAGTGATTACGTGCATCTACTGTCTATCCATGGAATCACTAAGTTGAAAAGATCAATTTCTGATCGTTTTTTCACTTTAGTATTTTGTAAAGTTGCTACAGAGACTCTTTCACTTTAAAAATGCTGACTTATTATGCTATTATACCTTATAATTGGCCCCACCTAGCAGTATCTCTAGCTCCCATAGCCCAAACCATTAAATAGACTGAATTGTCTGTGGGGAAATGCAACCTGCCTGGATTTTCATATAGACAGACTCTCTCAGTTCGAAGCACAGAATAATAGAATTTTTGAGCAAAAAGAGACCCTCTGAAATCATCTTACTGATGAACAGTGTGAAAAAGATCTGCTTGAATTAGCGGGCTGGATGGAGACTGAGACAGGAACCAGGTTCAACCAGCGTCTTGAGCCACAATCAGCTCGACCCCTCCACCTGTCTCTTAAACATCAAAGAAGCTCCATCCCAGTGACGCCTCCAGAGGAAGACAGAAGATCTCCCAGTTTTTCTTTTTTTAACAACATTAGACAAGTGCTCACCTCATTTCCTAACCACACAATGACAAACACACTAAAATAAAATGAGGTACTCACCTACCTTCCACGGATATTTGGAAGAATAAACTTTTTGTTACTCTAAAACACTTCAGACTCACTGGATATTCCATACATACAAATGATATAAACAAATGCAGTGATAAAATCACAGGGGTGAGGAACTCACAGAACCAGCTGTAGTTATCACCTTATTTGGTGGCCATGTTAATTCCAGCTCTTGCTTCCAACACAAAGCCCAGGCAGCTAATCTGCGCCTCTCCCATTCCTTTACGTATTAGGAGCTTCTGCTCTTTACCTTTCCCTAATAGCCATTCAGTAACGCTGACGAATGGCTAACGTCTTTCCAATGGTATTTCAAATCCTCAGCTAACACTAGAAAATTTTGAGAGATGTTGGAGCACCAGCTAATTCCTTCCCGGCTAAAAGGAGGGACAGAAAATTCCAAAGTGTGATATAAACAGTTTCAGATACACAGCAGACAATGTCATGCCACACATTTACACAGCGGAGTGGTGATTCCTGCTTGCAAGCATGGGCTTTGAATAAATGGCCCTGAGAATTACAGTTTTTACCAATATGCTTTTCTTGAATAGAACAACCTGGGAGTCAATGATGTTCTCTATATTTGTAAATGCGTCTTTATTCAGAAAAGCAAAACTTACCCACTATTCAGATGTGTCCAAAACTAGAGTTTAAAGAAAAGAATAATAGCTTTACTCCTTTTCTAGGCATGTCACTACTAAGAAATATGACTATTTTCTTTTGGTTCAGTAAAACAACACAAAGGAACAAGTCTAAATACATCACAACAAAGGTATTTAATTGAGCCTACTGCATTTGCATCTCAATATAAAGTCACTGCATGATATACCAATGTGGATACATTGATAAAGTTCATTCCACCATTGTTAACAGATAAGGGGAAACTTTACATTATTTATTGGAACATTTCATGTAGTTACTTGGCTGAGAAACTCCAATTCCATGCTACACAAGTATTTTTGCAAAATATGTGCCTACTTTTCACAGTCCCAGAACTGTGGCTTGACACAGCACCTAGCATACTGATATGGTTTGGATTGGTGTCCCCACCAAATCTCATGTTCAATTGTAATCCCCAGTGTTGGAGGTGGGGCCTGGCAGGAGGTACCTGGATCATGGAGGTGGATCCTCCATGAATTGTTCAGCACCATCCCTTCGGTGCTACTCTTGCAATGGAGTTCTCACAAGATCTGGTTGTTTAAAAGTGTGTGGTGCCTGCCCTCTCTCTCTCTCTCCCTCCTATGAAATGCCAACTCCCCCTTTACCTTCCTCCATGATTGTAAGTTTCCTGTGGCCTCCCCAGAAGCTGAGCAGGTGCCTCCACGCTTCCTGTACAGCCTGTGGAACCGTGAGCCTATTAAACCTCTTGTCTTTGTAAATCACCCAGTCTTAGGTATTTCTTTACAGCAATGCGAGAATGGACTAAGACAGATACTATTGTCACTCAAATACTCTATTTAAATAAAAGCCCTGATTCTCTAAAGTTTTGCTTTGCTGCTCAGTAAATCAGCCTCTACCATATTTATCCCTAAGTGTCATTTGCAGCATTAACACAAACAAGCCACGCAGTTAAAGAACATCATTTCCTATTTGAGTTACATTTTGGTTGTGGACTGCACATTTCATTTAGTTATTTGTCAGCATAAGAACAACCTCAGCACCTGGTGGGAAAGGGTTAAAAACAGGAGTACTATAGAGTCAGTCCCTTCCTTTGGTGGTTCATCAGACAGGTTATCAAAGTGAAACATTCCGTCAACAGGGGAAAATCCTGGCATCTGCTCAGTGGCAAATTCGGCTCACTTCATTTTGCTTTATTTTATTCTCCAAAGAAACTATACAGTTTGGACTACAGAATACAATTAATTTTTACATTTCTCCACTCTCTAGCAGCTTATTTTCTCCATCTAGACGTGCTGCAAAAAACAAAAAACAAAAGAGAATAGCTAACAAAGCCATAGTGGATTTATTGTATTGATTCCATTTCACATAAAAATGTTAATTTATCCAATTCTTTAAAAAGTTTCATTATCTTTCATCTAGAATATACTGTGTCCCACCCAAGCCAGCTGATGTCACCCTACACGTTTCACTGTGCAGTTTTTACTTCTGGAGGAACCAGAGCCCAAATTCAAAGCAATTTTGGAGATTAAGCTTTGCAAGTAAATTCATTTTTATCACAATCTTCATGTTTCAAAGTGGCCAAGTCATCTTGGTCATGTTTATTAACTAAAGGTAATAGGAAAGATCCTAATCAGAGCTTCAGTGTCTGCAACTGCACAAACCAATTCTCTCTCTGGATGAGAACAGAAAGTTCTCAACTCCAACCACTGAATCTCATTAGTGCCCTGGGACCTGATCAACAGTCCCATGCCTTGCTGATGACCACCCGAACAAAAGCAGTTTCTAGAGGAGCAAAGAGTCGCTTGTACTGAAGAAAGAGCAGGAAACAGGCTAGAAAGAGGGATCCGGGGTAGCTGATCGGTCCACAGGAAGACTTATGGAACCTGCAGAAAGTACACGTAGACACTGGGATTTTGTGCATGTTTCTGGAAAGGGTCCATAGCTTTTATCCAATTCTTTTAGGAGTGGATTATACAGAAAGGGGTATCACTGGCTTAAGACTCACTCGTCATAGGTTGAGTCTCACTCGAGAGAGCATCACCAGAACAGAATGAAATTCTCTCCGTTTGCTAAAAGGAAGCATTATGATTCTCTGGTCTGGGATGATCTTGAAATCTTTGCTATTACAGCAAAGATGCGTTCTGCTAGGGACTGAATGTTTATGTCTCCCTGAAATTCATACATTGAATCCCTAACCTCCAATTTGATGGTATTTGAAGATAGGACCCTTTGGGAGGTGACAGAATTAGACGAGGTCATGTTCTTCATGATGGAATTAGTGGCCCTATGAGAGTGGTGTAAGTAGTGACCACATAAGAGAGATCTCCTCTTCCCTCTCCACACGAGCACAGAAAAAAAGGGTAGGTGATGACGCAGCCCGAGGTGAAAATCTGTACACCAGAAACCACAGCCTGCGGGACCTTGATCCTGGACTTCCAGACTCCAGAACTGTGAGAAAATACATTTCTGTTGTTTAAGCCACCTAGTCTGTGGTATTTTGTGATGGCAGCTAGAATACAATAAGACATATTCTTTGGCCAGTGTTATCAGAATCTCACGATTCACAACAATCGTGTGTCGGGGGCACTGTGGATTGCTCCTTCCGACTGTGGAGGTTGGGAAGCGCCAGTCTTCATCTTCCAGATTTCCTTGCAGCTGGGGTCCTGGGTGTAAATTCGGTTCTGCCAATTAGATGAAGTCAGGCTGAGGTGAGGTGAGGTGAGGCCCCCTTTGGCCGTGTGAGTGGCCCGCGATGCTGTGGCAAGGCTGGGTTTTCCTGCTGTGACCTCCCGGTGTCCATTCTCTAGTGTCTGGGTGTCGAGAGGCAGTTGCAGGGGTGGCCGTGGGCTCTGGATCACAGCCATGAGGTGTGTGACTGACCATACAGATCTGGCGACGGCAGCCTGCCTGGTGGCTGGCTCCTTAGCACTCTGGAAATCATTTCTGAAAGGCCGGCCTGGGTCCCCCTCCTTTGGCCCTTCCAACCATTTTGTAAATACTTAATTATTTGTATTGCCTCCCTTTCTGCCTCAACCCCTTAAAGTACTTGTCACTTCTGTATCCCAGACCACAGAACCAGGCACATCATTAAAATCCTCCGTGTCTAGAGGGCCCAAAGAGCTGTCTGCCTCCAGGAGGGCTCTGCTGGTTTAATGAGGATCAGGTTTGAAACAGCTAAGGAACAGTTACTTTCTGCAGCTCTCTGTTGCTAAAGAGATACATCAGGGCCGGGCGCGGTGGCTCACGCCTGTAATCCCAGCACTTTGGGAGGCCGAGGCGGGCGGATCACAAGGTCAGGAGATCAAGACCACGGTGAAACCCTGTCTCTACTAAAAATACAAAAAATTAGCCGGGCGTGGTTGTGGGCGCCTGTAGTCCCAGCTACTCGGAAGGCTGAGGCAGGAGAATGGCGTGAACCCGGGAGGCGGAGCTTGCAGTGAGCCGAGATCGCGCCACTGCACTCCAGCCTGGGCTGGGCGACAGAGCGAGACTCCGTCTCAAAAAAAAAAAAAAAAAAAAAAAAAGAGATACATCATAAAAAACTCTCATCTTTTAAGTTGACGATTTCAAGACGACAATCAAAGGTGGACCAGGCCTCTGCAGTTTTACAGGGTTAGTGGAGGGAGGGGGAATCTCCTCTTTTTTTTTTGTTTCTGTTTTTTGGACATATGCTCCTGGCTGCCAGATAAGGCCTCCCCGTTCAACATCCTTCTCAGGCACAGGGAAGTGTCAGAGCAGATGGACAGAATGTGACCACACACCTGCTGTCCATCTGTCCCCCCACCTTCCATACAGCATTGCCTTGAGACAACCTCAGTTCAGATCTGAATCCCTGCCTTTCACCAAGGGCCTCATAAGAAAAGGGTATCTGTGGAACCTTCGTAACTATCATGAAATTCTGTTAAAGACATTTCTTACCTTACTCATTGAAAGCCCCAAGACAGGGGCTCATTCTTAGAGGCAGGCACTTCACTGGTATGTGTGCTTATACTAGAAATAAGAGCTGTGTGTACCACATTTCTTTTTGCCTTTGCTGCTAGGAAACTCGAAGATGGGTTGTGAATCGGTCACTCTCGTTTCCTTAGACCCTGCAGAGTGACTGTCCCTCTCTCTCCTTTTCTTCCCATATAGCTACTGTTTCAAAACCCTACCTTAAGGATGGTTGATTCCATTGTTTCTTGCACTTGCATCATTATAAGTCACCTCTCTTTTTGGGAGATAGGTGAAATATATAGATAAGTAAAACTTAAATATTTGTTTTGGCTAGCCACTGGTTTGAGGATATGAGCCTTTCAGCCTACCCTGTGTGGAAAATACTGAAGAGAGGTCATAAATAAGGTCCTTTTCCATTTGTCCTGGGGGAGGCAGGAAGATTGTCCCCACCCTAGAGGAAATTTGACAACTATGTTTCTTAAATAAGGCATGCAATGTCAAAAATTGTGGTGCAGTTCCTTAAGGCTATACCTAATAATTTACTAAGCTATTGTTTCTTTTAAATTTTATACTCACTGTAACAGTAACAAAGATAATACTACATGTACACTGTTGACATGTGGGTCTTAACTCAATGAGTTTTCTCATAGATCTTTAAAGAGTTTAAAAACTAAGTCTCTTGGGGCAATACGCCAACAAAGAAAGTGGCAAAATGTTCTGAAAGAAGTTACAAAGTTCCCAGAGATGAACAAATAATTCAGTGTGCATTCTCTCTCAACTTTGATGATATATCTTTTTTGTTTGTTTGTTTGTTTTTTAAAAATACCTACCAACCAGCCTCGGCAGGTTTCTTGCATGGATGGCCACTGTTTCCTTATCTGTAAAAGAAGGGGGTTGGACTAAATGTCTAAAATGGATTCTATCACCTGTGAAGCAAGCTCCGTCGTCCTCAGCTCCACCTGACGTCGAAAGAGGGCCAGGTTCGTACGTGCAAGTCCCTCCTAGAGACCAGGTCCCTGCCTTCTGCACTGTGCAGATGACTGCACTCCCTTGGCTGGACAGAAAGGGTCACCCTCGCCAGGCCTTCTTGTTTGGTTAATCTCTTCACATCTATTTGCTCTGCTGCCCCGACAACTTAACAGCAAACAAAGGCCTGGGCTCCGTGCCGCTCACTCCAAATCGGGAACCTGCCTATTTTGTTTACTTTGGGGCACAAGGAGGAAGCAAACAGCAGCTTTTGTAAGTCAAGTTGGTGATAGTCTTCACTCAATTACGGCTGTGAAAAGAGGGAGAGATGGAAAGGACCCTCTTCCAGGGCCGACACTTCATGCTGACCCACCCTAGCCAAGTCTCCTTTCACTGGCATCGACCCTGGAAGTGGTTCCACTTTGAGGGAGCTAACCATATTTTCTGCACTTTGTCAGACTGTTTTTTTCCTCAGCCCAGCGGGGGCCATGTCATGTGAATGCCTTCTATCTAAGCAGAGTATTTTGTTGAAAGAAAAAGCACAGGCTACAACTAGCTCCTTGGGAGTAATACAATTCCATTTTCTGATTCTTATCATCGGGCCAGATGCTGCTTCGGACTGTAAAACTATTACCGGGTAAGGTGAGGCAAGCCAAGTGCTTTAAATAAGCAGAATTAAAAGAACTTGCCATCAGATGGTTAACAAGAAAGGGGAGAAGGTACATGAGGCGAGGGTAGTATATTTTATGGGAAATATTTTGCAAGGCGTCTACACCAGAAAAAAACAGGCTTGGCTGGTTTATTATATAATTAAACTGCAGTCAGCAATGGGCAGGGGTCTTCTCCCTTTTAAAATCCAAACTAGTTATTCAAGCTTTCATTAGATACAGTTTAGAGATTCTATTTGGGGGAGGAACCCAAAATTTTTTTTTGTCTGGGTTAGAGTTAAAAAAAAAAAAAAAAAGAAGTGCTACTTTGCAAATCTGGCTTCTAGTCTCAATAAAACAATCACAATCCCCTCCTCCTTCCTCAAATATCATTTTTGCTTCATTTCTTCAGAGGAGAATAGAGAATTTTTTTTTTTTTGGCAGAAAGCCAAAGTAATATCCCAGCGAGATATCCGACTTCTTTACAGAGAGACATACTGTTTCATGTTTGATTCTGACTTTCAAAAGCAGAACAATTTTCACGTCATTATATAAAAGGCTTCCACTATTTAAAATGTCATTTCTAAATTAATTTTACACCCCTGGGGCAAAATGCATCTGACCACACTGAATTCTACCCATTTAGAGAAGGTGGGGACTTGGTGAAAGTGGCAGAAAAACTTGCAGTCTTCAGAACAAAAGTCAGAGTCAGTTGTTTCTGGAAGCTGGTTTTATTTTTCATATGGCGTGTCTCCAGTTGTGTATCCCTATCAGATGAAATGCAGAAGAAAAGTGGCTCTTCTGTGCAATTTCTGCAGTGTGGCAGTCAGGAGAATTTGTTGGCCCAAGAGACCTACAGCAACATTCCTGCGTCTGGCGGCGGCCGCAAGACAGCTGAAAAATTTGATGACTTGCTGTCTTAAAATCTTAACAGCTGGGCAGATGATGGAATAATGAAATGGCTCCTTGTATCTAAAACTCTTCATCTCACCTTAAAAACAAGCCAGCATATTCTTAAGAAAAGAACCTCAGTGATCCCCTGATAAAGGATATTAATTTGCTGAGTGTTGTTCTAGAGGAATGCCTGCCTTTTCTCATCAAAAGTCAGAAGTGACCATGTGTGCCCAGGAGCAAAGAGTTAAGGCGAGCAGTCCAGTGTCCTACGGGGCTATAGGCGCCTAGGCTGATGTATCCATGTAGTCACAGGAAAGTTAGTTAACAGGCATTTACAGAGGATTCCTGTGGACAGGCACACAGGTGTAGGGTGGGGGGGCGGGGAGGGAGGAGGCCGCTCATGGAGGAATCATTCCAGCAATAAAAGGCTTTCTGCTCTAATCGGGTACAAACTTTCCATCATCCCTGCTTGATAAAAAAGAAAAAACAGATAAACACAAAAACTCAAACTTCACCTAAGGCAGAATCGTCTGTAAGGCATAGGTCAAAGGGGAAAACGTCTCGGTAGGTAAGGAGTTTATAACACAATCATAGCATAGATGCATTTCGAATGCATCTAAGCCACTGCCCCATACCCTAACCCATGTGCCCAACATTTAGTACGAGAACCTCTGGAACTACCTTCCAACAGGTCTCCCTGCCTCAGTCTCCCTCCCTGCAATCCCACTCTCCTCATGGGACCACACTCAGACCCTGCTTTCCTTCTAAGCTTCTGTGGGTTCTTCTCCATCCTTCAAGATGGTCCGACTCTGCTCTCTAGCATTCAAAACCCAATGGCTTGTGGCCCTCGCTGAACCAAATGTCCCCCGGCCAGGTTCTCACTGACCTCAGGCCAGTTTTGGTCTTAGAAGGTTTTATCCATGACGCCACCCATCTAGAATCACTTCCCCAGACTTTCTTCCGAAGAAAACCGTTTCCACCCCTTAACGAAAATCCACCTTCCACAATCCACAATTCTCATTGCTCCCTGCTGTGTGTGGTTGTCATCAAAACCTTCCACAGCCATCTGATTTTCCATTTTTACTACCCTACGACCAGGCCAGATGCTTCCTGAAGGCAAGGAGTGTGGAAATGGCATCTTGTTATTCTCTGTATCTGCCCTTCCCCCAGCCTGGCCCTATGCTGGGCTGATTCTGTTGAAGATAACTCTTTAATTTCTGTTTTAGGAGGATCCTGGGTAAATGGGGTATGTAAATCTGGAAGCTGCTCAAAAAAGAAACAGTTTTAGGAAAATGACAAGAGTGTGACATCTCAAAATTTTTTGTGTTTGTTTTTGAGACAGGGTCTCACTCATCCAGGCTGGAGGGCAGTGGTTCGATCACAGCTCACTGCAGCCTCGACCTCCTGGGTACAAGCAATCCTCCTGTTGCAGCCTCCCCAGTAGCTGGGATTACAGGTACCTGCCACCACACATGGCTGTTTTTTACCTTTTTGTAGAGATGGGGTCTATGTTGCCCAAGCTGGTCTTGAACTCCTGGGTTCAAGCAATCCTTCCGCCTTAGCCTCCCAAAGTGCTGGGATTACAGGCATGAGCCATCGCGCCTGGCCTCAAAATGTTTTTATGTGTTCTTTGCCTCAGACACGCCTAGTTGCTAGTAAGAAGAGTGCCAAATACTCAGAGTCCTGGAGTCAAACACATCTGGGTTCTAATTCGCCATTTCATTCAGTTACTGTGTGCCTTTGGGCAAGCCACTTCACTTCTCTGAGCTTCAATTTCCTCTCCAAAGGGGACCATGAACCCTAGTTCATAGGGAGGTGGTGAAGAATTAAATCTTCTTAAAAAGTACAATTAAACATTATATTTAAAATGGTCTTGGTAGTTCCTTTGGAAATGTTAGCTTCCCATGCCCACCCATGGGTCCCAACAAACTACCAAAGGGAAGGAGCAAAGTCCAGTCCCCGCCAGCTTTGCAGTGACCCATTTCCCTCCTGTTTGCGGGAGCCCTCCCCAGGGCTGAGCCTGCAGCACTGCTGCTGGGCCTGGCTCGCTACGCTGCTGGCTCCCCGAGGTGCTGGTGCACTCAGGCAAAATGAACCGAACATCTGTATTCTATTTGCTAATGAGCAATCATCATTTGTACCTTTTTCCAGCCTGGGATTCAGCTGCTTAGAATACTAATGCCATTAGAAATCGGAATCTTTTTTGAAAAACACATACTCATTTAGCAAAACCCGGTTTCACTCACTGACATTTTTATGGTTCCTGGGATTCCTTGGCAATCCACTGCTGGTTACAAAGCCCTCAATTCCCCTGGGCCCCTCTCTGCACCTATCTGTGTAATATTTGGGTCTTTGGGTGGGGACTGGGAGCCAGAAGACTTGACTGGCCCTAGACTTGCCTTTTCAATTAATTCAATGACTATAATCGGACAAGTCAATGGACCATTCCTTTTTAATCATATGATTTTTAATTAATCACAAGATTAATTACAAGACTACAAGTGCTTATTTTAAAACTTAGGTCATCACAAGAGAGGTCACCCAATCCTATTTCCTTGGCCTTTCCCTCAAGGTAACCTTCCTTACAAGCTTGGTGTGTACCTGTCCAGAGCTTTTTCTATGCAGGTGAGCATCTGTGTCTTTCAAAATGATTTAGTGTTAAGTTTGTGTGTGTTTTACATATGTGAAGACAAACATATACATTGTTCTACAGCTTGCTTTTTTCATTCAATGATAAGTTTTGTCTTCTGTTCATCTGGGGAACCGAGAGATATGGCTCATGCCTTTTCATTGCTGAAATTCAATCTATTCAACATTTCCCTGGTCATGAACATTTTAGATTGTTTCCAATTTTTGGCTTTTATAAAGAATGCTGTAGTGAGCCTCCTTGCACATGTCTGGCTGTGTACACGTGGGGCTGCTTTTCTAGGGAAAGTGACTCAAGAGACTTGCTGGGTCTTGCTTTCCTCATCTGTGAAACGAGAGGTATGGACTGAACAGTCACCATTATGACCCTACTTCTATTGTATGTTTTGTGGCATTAGGAACCAATGAAGGAAGCCTTTGTTTCTATATACAAACTCTATTCCCAATTCAGCACCCGCTAAGACTTTCCCTAAGCTTCCAAGGTCTTCCACAAGCAAAGCTCATTTATTCTTATTTTCTCCTTTGATTTAACATTCAGTTATTCTCAATCCTGCATCTTTGTCAACTCCCTTCTTCCCCTAAGAAATTCCTGCTTAATACTTGACAGGCACTGATAAGGTTTGGCTCTATATCCCCACCCAAATCTCACGTCAAATTGTAATCCCCACGTGTCAGGGGAGGGATGCGGTGGGAAGTGATTGGATCATGGGGGTGGATGTCCCCATCTCGTGACAGTGAGTTCTCATGAGATCTGATAGTTTAAAAGTGTGGCACTTCCCCTTCTCTCTCTCTCCTGCTTCCATGTAAGACGTGCCTTGCTTTCCCTTTGCCTTCTGCCACCATTGTAAGTTTCCTGAAACCTCCCCAGCCATGTGGAACTGTGAGTCAATTAAACCTCCTTTCTTTATAAATTACCCAGTCTCAGGTATGTCTTTATGGCAGTGTGAAAACGGACTAATACAGGCATTAATGGAGATGCTCAGAGCTTCTGACTTTGTGTTTGCACACATGTTCCCATGAATGTCAGCCCCATGAGGAAAGGGCCTTGTCTTTCCTTAGCCCATGTTCCCTGGGAGCATGGCACCACATGCAGTGGGCTGTCATCAAACACCTGGCGAGCAGATGGCTGTGACTCTTACCATGTGCTGGGGGTACAACTTGGCGCAAGTTGACGTAACTGCTCTGTGCCTCAGTTTCTTCACCTCGAATATATGATAATAGCATCCCCTTCCCTTACAAACAAGTTGATACATGTAAAGCCCTTAGAACAGCGCCTGGTTTGTAGGCATTGCCAATGAACGTTAGCTGCTGTTACAGTTGTCATTAAAGCTGTGTTGGTTGCATATTCCTTTTGAACAATAGGATATGTATCCAGCAGCACCCCTGAGATTGCTGGGATATAGTGCTGAAGTATCACTGGGCTAGGTTTGCCAGAAGCTGTTAGAGGGAATTCTCAGGCAGGATCCTTGCCACTTACAAAGCTAATCATCAGTCTGCAGTTTACAAGTTTTTAAAATTATAATGATGTAGATAATTCCATATTGATATCAGCTGATGAGCAGAACTTTTTATTTGTTTTGCTCTGTTTTGCTATGCTTTTTGCAAGCCACACCTTCCTCCTCCTTTCTTCTCATCACAGTTTTTTCTTCCTCTTGCAAGGTCCAGCAGTTCTCCCAGAGAAGCCACATGCTTTGGATTCATTTGTGGCCTTGGTTCCAATTCAGACCATGGAAAGTGGCAGAGCAGTTGAGGATGCAGGCTCTGGATTCAGGTGGCATGGGTTCAAATCCCAGCTCCAGGACTTACCAGCAGTGTGACCACAGTCAAGATACTTAACTTCTTTGTGCTCCAGTTTTCTTATCTGTAAAATGGGCTGAGGATTAAACGAGCTGGCATGCAGAAAGCATGTACGAAAGTAGCTGGCACACAGCACTGAGTAGTGCTGCACCATCCTCAGATCTAAATGACACAACTAAAGCACCACCATTTTCAGGACCTGCCATGCAAGCTGTGTGCAGGTGGTATGATTGATTCTTGTAGGCTGCGAATACACACGGCTCTTTCCATTCTACCTACTTTGTACTACCTACTGTACACCACACTGGGTCAAGAATGTGTATTCATGGGCTGGATCAGGAAGAGAGATATGGTATGACTGTGCAAAGACGTCTGATCTGGACCCAGATGGTACCCTGTCCTCGGTCCCCCAGCATCTCTCCAGAGCTAACCTGCTAGGCAACTGAGCATCAGTGGTCCTATCAGAGGAATTTCTCAATCGTACCCAAGTATTAATACATGCTTTGAAAGATGGCCAGAAGAATGCCCTGAGAACTACCAGAAAGCAAAGAATAGATCCAGGTGAGGCAGTTCTACTACAGAGGCTAACGTGATAGAACGATGACTGAAAAATGACCAAGGGGAGGCAACTCTGACAGCAAGGAAAAACATAAAAATTAATTACAGCACTCTATGGAGAAGGTGTTCAAACCCTGAAGCTTATGGAATCAGGCCGGTAGCTGAAAGTGAGTTCAGGGATGCATTAAAAACAGAACCTATTTTTACACCAACAGGCAGCAGAGGCAATAGGTACAAAATTCTCAAACGAAGGCAGAAGCCTGTGTGTGTAATACAAGCCCTAGTGCAGTGTCAGGGCCACTCAGAATTACCACTAAAGGTGGCGTGGATTTTATTATTTGACAGTAAACATTGTGGTAACAATGATTATTTTCTTATAATGGTAGTTCTAGTCCAGCGAAGTGTCTTAGGCTAGCATTTCCTTCTTTCTCTGGGATGGTGTTCTATTGCTATGACAACCAATAACATTTTGCACACCACAGAGCACTATATCATGTATCCCACGGCAGAAAAGAAATGCCATACTGTACTTAAAAGCCACCTTCTTTTCTTTCTCTCTTTTAAAGTCTGTTATCACTCCCCATGCATTATTCACTATGCCATATTATATATAACCTTTACCTTTGGTTACAGTCAGATTTGTGATATGTGAAGCAAAAGCCAGAAAGCCTTGCAAATCCCTTAACATTTTCTAACAAATAAAGGATAACCAAACTGTATTATTCTGATTTTTCTTCAACACAGTCATAAAGAACTTGATGTTACCAACTTCCTCACTGGATCAAAGGCCTTTGTCAGACTTTCGCCACTGTCTGTCTTGTGCAGCAAGATCTCTCTCAGTGACACGGCTGGGCAGTAAAGTATCCCCACTAACAGAATTTTCCAATACAAGAAGCATCACTTCTTAAAATATCATTTTTTACTTTAAATATTTTAACAAAATTAAAAAATCACATTGTACACCAACTTCCCTGTCTACACAATTTTTTTTTGAGAACTTAGTTGTCACCATGGAAACCCATCACTGGGTATTGCTGTGGCACACAGAGCTCTCCAGAGTTGATGTCACCTGGGAGGTACCCTGCGTATGCCCACTATGGGGCTTGGGAGCTCTGGTCAGAGTCAACCAAAGCTGGGCATATACCAGCTCATTTGAACATCTGTGAGCGTTGCCTGCTCCCCCAAGACAGGAAATATGTGAAAATTATGCACAATCCCACAGAGTTTCAAGGCCTTTGGACTCTAATGGAAAGACATTTACATATATTAAGATACAAAAAAATGTAAATTCCACTCTAGTGACAGCCAGAGGGCAGGGGACGTAGAGTAATGCAAGTGGACAAAGAAATCTGTAATGTTTACCATGAATCTAAGGAATGTGGGCCACATGAAATCTGCCTCTTTATTTTGTGGCCTCATTCAGAAAATGACTATAAAAAGGAGCTCAGTCCATGAGTCAGGGGCACAGATACCCAGCCGAGCTCAAGAGGACACCTGTTGGTCACCGAGATATCTCAGCAAGCTGGGAAGGCAGCCCCACCTTCCCACCCAAATTCACCTAGGAAGGCGAAGCCCAAAACTACCTGGGATGACACAATTGATGGTTTCTTTAGGGAAATAAACATCATTTTCTTTGCTCTTCTTTCCTACCACCCTCTACCCTTTCTTAAAAAAAAAAAAGAAAAAGGAAATAATTGGGGGCAAAAGTTTTGCTGAGAGTATCTGAATTATGGAATCTGCCTTTAGTGTTTCTGCAGGATAAGAAACAATTTGGCCTCAATTTTTTTTCTCTTTCAATAGAGACAGGGTCTCACTATGTTGCCCAGGCTGGTCTTGAACCCCTGGGCTCAAGCAATCCTCCCGCCCTGGCCTCCCAAAGTGCTGGGATTACAGGTGTGAGCCACCGCAGCTGGCCTGGGCTCAGTTTTATAAAATGTGAACTGGAGAGCCAGATCTACTTACTGGTCTGTTATTTCCTGCAATCTGAATGACCGTGAGGCTTGTGACTGAGGCACAAGTTGAGTTCAGCTGCTATACGCCAAATCTATGAGGATGGGAGGCTGAGGGTGGAAGGGAAGCTGGCGAGGCTGTGTTGGGTGGTCCTGATGTTGGCTACCAGTGGGAAGAGCACTAGTCCCTGGGTGGGCAGATGCAGACCACAGGCTGTGGTTCCAGGGCCAGACCCCATGGCCTCCTGCCTCCCCTTTCCCACAGCAAAGGTCACCACAAAGGCCAGGCGCAGGTTCTCCCGGGAGACCGCCCAGGGTGCAGGTTGCTGATCACTTCCCACATTTCAGGTGAGAAGGGGCCTGCTTGTCCATCTTCGCGAGCTTCCTCAGGGTGAAGAAGAATTAAAAATCCTGAGAACTGAACTGCACTCCTGGGCAGCCTCCAGGAGCCTCCAATTGCTCAGATTTTCCTTCTCAACGTTGCCAGAAGCCCCTGCTAGGTCCCTTTCAGAAAGCATCTGATTTGGAATTTATGGTGATTCTCCCACTGGGCAGAGGAGGGTGAGAGGCGGGCCGGGCGCGGCGCTGGGCAGTCGAGGGTGAGAGGCAGGCCGGGTGCGGCGCTGGTTGCTGGGAAAGAGACGTTTCCAAAGATCCCTAAGGTGTGGAAGTCAGGGGGAGAGGTGTCCTCATGGGAAGCAGGTCTTTCCATGCTTGGACAATTTGTGCGAGCATCTTTTAAGCCCAGAATAAAGCAGAGAAATGCTTAAGGAAATCAGGTCTGTAGAATGAATTCCTTAAACAAGAAATCAATGCAGATCAACATATCAATGCAGATCAATGTATCAATTGTTTGAACTATCTGAAATACTCACTGTATTTCAAACAGAGTATTTCAAATATTTATAACAATTAAGAGAATCTGCCCATTAGAGTAACAGACCAGCCTTGAGACCTTAACTTAAAATGTGGCATTAAATAATCAACTTAGATTTTGATTTGAAGTCAAAATCTCAGTAAGGTCATATATACTATACAAGGAAACTTAAAAGACCATAAGGCGTAGCATACTTATAAGCTTAATTAGACTTATAAGAATTGCTTAAGTGCTCTAAGAGGCTTGTTTGTTGAGCCAGGCAATTGAGTACTTATAAATTTAATAAGTTCGATTTCCTTTACAAATGTAGCTTAAAATGTTTAAAGGAGTTTAATTAACTAAGTTTGCAAATCAGACCAAACATTAATAAAAGGCCTCCTTAAAAGTGATTATTAAAAACTGATAGGCTTATAAAGAAAATGAGATCTGTGAACACCTGTCAAAAGCCTAAGGAGAGGTGAGATTTTAGATTTCATAACTTTCGTAAAAATTAATTTTAAAGAGTAAATATCAGAATGATCTTTTCTGCCCCAAATGCTTTGGAACCCTACCCATGCCCATATGATGTGATATGTTTTAGTTTTCCATCTTCAATAACAACTTACTGATGCACCTACTGTGTGGCAGGTACTACACTAGGCACAACTGGTTATGTTCTGGCTCTAACAATCATCTGGTAGGGGAGATGTAAATATGTGCTATATGAATAACTGCTGCATTAGAAAACGGGTGACAACCAACTAGGGAAGACAAAATGTTACAGAAATTCAAAGAACATGTATCAATGAAGGCATCATAATAAAATCATATTTGGATGCCAAGACAGGAGGATTGCTTGAGGTCAGGAGTTCAAGACTAGGCTAGGTAACATAGCAAGACCCTGTCTCTATGAAAAGAACTTAAGGCCAGGTGCGGTGGCTCACACCTGTAATACAAGCAGTTTGGGAGGCCGAGGTGGGCGGATCACAAGGTCAGGAGATCGAGACCAGCCTGGTCAACATGGTGAAACCCGGTTTTTACTAAAAATACAAAAATTAGCTCGGCGTGGTGGTGCGTGCCTATAATCCCAGCTACTAGGGAGGCTGAGGCAGGAGAATCCCTTCAACCAGGGAGTCGAAGGTTGCAGTGAGCTGAGATTGTGCCACTGCACTCCAGCCTGGCGACAGAGCAAGACTCCATCTCAAAAAATAAAAATAAAAAAAAAAAGGAGCCAGGCGTGGTGGTGTGTGCCTATAGTCCCAGCTACGTGGGAGGCTGAGGTGGGAGGATCACTTGGGCCCAAGAGTTCGAAGCTGCAGTGAGCTGCGATCATGTCACTGCACACCAGCCTGGGTGACAGAGTGAGACTGTCTCTAAAAACTATAAAATACATAAATAAAATAATATTTGAACTGGATCTAGTCTGGAATTTTCTTTTTGAGTTGTTCCCCTCCCTCACTGTCCTGCAGCATCATCCGCTGACCTCAGTTTGCCTTACACACAGGTTCATGCTTCTGCTCTTTTACTCACTGGAAACTCAGCTTTTACAACTGTTAGGATCATGTGTAACATAAACATTAACAGGATGTGAGTGAAGACCCATCAGGCTCTCTAAAAGAGTTTATTTCATGAATGTTTTAATATCTTTGCTCAGAACTCTTTCCATGTCCTTTGAGACCTTGGTTCTCCATTCTCCACCCATCTTATAGGTGAGGTTGTCAGATAATTGGCCCCTGGACAAGTATTCTTCTATAGAAGTAGGTTTATCCCTGACCAATTTTAAATGAAGAATAAGAGCAGCTTTATTTCTAAAATTAAGTCCAAAAAGCAAGAATGCCATTCTGCTGAGAAATTAGTAAATTCCCAAGTGATGGGGGGAGAGGAGAGGAAGGAAATCTAGTTGTTTTCTGACCACAGATCTACCAAGGAGACATTAAAAAAAAAAAAAAAAAAAGAGGGAGAAGGGGAGAGAGAGAGAGTCTCACTCTGTCAACCAGGCTGGAGTGCATCTGGTGTGGTCATGGCTCACTGTGGCCTCACATTCCTGGGCTTAAGTGATCCTCACACCTCAGCTTCTCTAGTAGCTGGGACTACAGGCGTGCACCACCATGCCCAGGCAAGTTTTAAACTTTGTAGAGATCAGGTCTCATGCTACCATGCCCAGGTAAGTTTAAATTTTTTTGTAGAGATAGGGTCTCACTATGTTACCCAGGCTGGTCTCGAACTCCTGGCATCAAGCGATTACAGGCATGCACCACCACGCCTGGCCAGGGAGACTTTTATTTACTTGCTGGAGTAGTAAGACTATTGGGAAAACTTCAAATTATTCTTCATTAAGTGTTATTGGTTGACCTGTGCCTCCCCCAACCCCAATTCATGTGTTCAGGTCCTAACCAGCACCCCAGAACCCAGCCTTATTTAGAATTGGGTTGTTGCTGACATAGAATTAAGATGGTCATACTCAAGTAGGATGGGCCCCTAATCCAATATGAGCAGTATCCTCATGAAAAAGGGAGATTTGGACGCAGACAGAAACATGAGGAAAACACCATCTGAAGACTGGAGCTCTGTGGCCACAAGCCAAGGAACTACCAAAAGCTCAGACAGACCTGGAACAGATTCTTCCCTGGAGCCTTCATGGGGGGCACGGCCCTGCCCACATCTTGATTTCAGACTTCTGATCTCTGAAACCGTGAGACAATAAATCTCTGTTGTTGAAGCCACTCCGTGCCGGGTACTTTGTTACGACAGCCATAGCAAACTAACATGCTAAGCAAACAGAGCCAGAAGAAAAAAGCAATTTCAGGAATAGCCTATTACATTATACAAAGACCAACTCATTCCATTTCAGACTTTTTTATACACCCTGAATTAGACTCCAAGTAAAACAAGAATGATCTCAGTCAACATGCTGGTACCCCTCAGCACCCACGAAGGAGGAATTTTAAGCTGTTCTGGGGTCTGGCTGACTCCCATTTGTCCAAATCAGGATTTTTCCTATGTCTCAAAAAATAGAGTGAATGAGGCTGCAATATTGACATAAACCGTAACACATGTTCACAGCGGATCTCCTTCCCAACAGCTTGGAATAAGCTCTTCGCTCTCATTTAATTCTTCATCAATTGGACTCCCTTCACGGCATCTACTCCATCTAGACAAAATAAGACTGATCAATTTTTTCCATTTGGTCATGTTGGGTTTCTTCCTGTGGATGGAATATAATAGTCGGTGAACTCATGAAATGTGTGCAGGTCAGTCATGTTGTTTTCAAAGGTTCTAGACCAGCGGTTCTTCTGAACTTTTGCGGGGTGATTGTGGCAGCTGAACATTAAGGTGACCCCCAGTGAGTCACGACCGTGTATAATCTCTCTCCCTTTGAATGCAGATGGGACTTGTAACTGTCTTCTGGTAATAAAATCCGGCACGATAAAGCACAGTCATCCTGAGATTACCTTACATCACAGAAGGCTCCGTCTTAGCAGACTGCAACAAGAGAGTCTCCTATGGCCTTGAACGAATCAGAGGGCTGGTGGGGGCAGGTGCTCCAGCAGCTAAGAACGGCCCCTAGCTGATAGCCACCAAAAACCAGGGACCTCGGTCCTAACAACTGCCAGGCACGGAATTCGGCCAACAACCTTATGAGCTTAAAGGAAAACCCAAGCTTTTGTAGAGATGGGGTCTCACCAGGCTGGTCTTGAACTCCTGGTCTCAAGTAATCTTCCCACCTCAGCCTCCCAAAGTGCTAGGATTACTGGCATGCACCACAGTGCCTGGCCAGGGAGACTGTTATTTACTGGTGGCAGCCTGGTGAGACATTGAGCAGAGGACCCTGCAAAGCTGCGCCCAGGCTCCTAAGCCACAGAATCTGGTATCATTAAATAGTGTTTTAAGCCGCTGTTCGTGGCAATTGTTATACAACAAAGAAAACTAATGCAGTGAGGATGTCCTTTGATGGTCTGATAAAAAAGAGGCGATTTCTCATTAGCAAAGCTCAGGAAGACCCACGTTTTGAATATGATTTTAGTGATCTGTCAGACCTTTTAAAACTCTTCAATGTACCCTCAAGATGTTCTTCTAAGTTCTGGGTTATGAACGTTTCTTTTTGTTTAGTCAGTAAAACCTACTGCAAAACTTGGTGACGTCTGGGAAACTAACAAGGTCACAGTCCATAAGAATGGCTTGCTGGGCCATTTCAACAGTTTTCAAATGTAAATTTAAATAATTTGTTTCATTCTTAACCTGTAAGATAGGACCGCATTTTAATATTGCATCATATTCAACTTGTGTGGAGTGATAAAAAAGCAGAGGTTTGAAGAGAAGGCAATTTCTTATTTTATTAGGAAAGTATCTTTAATCCTGCCTCTTCTAGATTAACTATAGGAACAAAAAAAGCTGTAGTTTGTAGAAACCATGTGCGTTTCAGAAAGCACATGTTTAGGAAGATGGGCTCAGTTCATTTCCTGACAGAGGACCTGTTCAGAATGAATATAACACCTGGAATAAACTGATTTCCTAATGCAAACGTCCTTTGGAGTGATATATTAGAAAGAAAACAAACAAATAAAAAACTGTAGATTTAAGTCCTTGTTCTATGACTTCCTAGCTGTGTACGTGGGAGGAAGTTACTTTATTTCTCTGATTCTGTGTTTTCTTAACCATAAAATGGGTGGTTGCTTCCCCTCCTGCCCCATTGCAAAGCATGCTGGCTGTAAAAATGCGCTGTTTTGAGGACCAGATAAAATAATAGTCATGAGAGAGCCTCACACAACACCAGGTCTCATAATAAGCAATCAGAACAACCAATACAGCCCTGACAAATGGGGTTTATTCAACTGCCCCAGAGAGGGAGAAGGGAACAGAAGAGTTGAGGATGGCCACTCTCCGGCACTCATGTCTAAGTTAAAAGAGGTCTGAGTGGTGCGGCAGGGACTAAAACAGATAAGAGTGTCACCCATCACAAAATTCGTCACACTGATTGCCGGGGCCAATACCAAACACAATTCAGACTTAGTCAAAGATTTTGTTGTACAAAAGAACTAGAGAAACAAACATAACCCTAAAACAAGCAAGCAGAAAATCCTATTGCACACAAGTGTTTATTAAGCTCTTGCCACTCTGACCATGGGATTAAAGCAGCTCAGCAGCAAGAACACTCTTCTATCCTGGTGGCTGTGGGATCACACGAGGGAGAGAAAAAAAAACAAAGTTTGCCAAAAGACAGTTGGGATCCATCTTCACCCAAGTACACACTGTAATGACACCCTAGATGCAGAAGTTAGATGAGTTGTGAGAATCAACGTGTTGCTGTTTGGGCAGGAACCAAATGCTAGTGACCCTTCCCTAGCAGAAAATACACTTCCGATGCTGTTTCTTTAGTAGGCACGCGTCTCCCCAGCCAATCCTCTGCCAGGTTTGGAGTGCAAGTCCGCGTGCAGGGCTGGGTACAGGTGTTAAGATGCAGTGGGTTGTCCCTCTGGTGACACTCGCCGAGGCGAATGAGAGACAAAAGGAGGTAGGGCGACACTCAAAAGAGCGAAAAAGAGCTATAGTACAGCCACCAACCAAACCGAAGGATGTCAACAGGACCTGGGCCAGCCCTGCAGGTACAGGCAGAGGAGACCAGCTCAGGATGGCAGAAGTCCCTGGCTCCATGGCCCAGAATCCAAACAAAGCAGTGAATGTCCCCACTGGCCTCTTGCCCTCGAAGCTCTGCAGTGAGAGACAGGGTACAACACCACTGATCAATGGCCTTCAGAAAAAGGTAAGGCACTCAATACCATGAACTCACTAGTCCAAAACCAAAGGGTCATGGAAACCAATGCTTTTCCAATATGGTATCTCCACAGGAAACCAGGGAGGAAGGTATACTGCACCACGCTATCATGTGATTTGCTTATATGTCTGTGAACCCAAGAATACTGTAAATACCTCTATGGAGGGATAACACACCCTTTTCATTTCTTTTATTTCCGTATCCCAGGGATCTAACTCATTCGCAGGTACAGAGCACTCAGAAAACGTCTGCTGAGTGGACGATCCCTCTTACTTCACTTTGTTTCTTTTCCCACATTCTCATCACCTCTTCCATCCTCTGCTGAGCACCTGCTTGATGAAAGCCAGGCTGTGTGAAATGGAATTCCAGCTCTAGCACTCGTGTGCCCCTGGGCAAGTCACTTCATCTCTGTGGGGATCACTTTCTCCCAGTGGGTTATTGCTATTATCTACCTTCTAGGGTGTATGGTATTAAGTATACATAAAGGGCTTAGACTTGTGCCTAGCACTAAGTAGGCACTATTTAAGTGCTAGCTACTGTTATTATTTTGACAACTTGCTTTTTATTTATTATATTTATTGTCTCTTGTCTATCTCATGCAAAGTGCCACAAGGGCAAAGATTTGTGCCTGTTTCCTTTACTGATGAATCCCAAGTATCAAGAACTGCATGAGGCACACGACAGGTGCCACACACTCTTTATTAAATAGATAAACATACGTTCTTAGATAGTAGAGGTCAGATCTGCTTCAGGTTAAATTCTGTAACCATCCTTACAGTGTTCAGCCTTGTTTCTCAATGGAGATGAAGGTTTCCATTTTTTCGGTTGAAAATAATAACTTTCATTTATAAAGTACTTCTTCTATTTTCTCATTTGAGCCTCGCAGCCACCCTGTGATAAATCCCCATGGCTTCTACTGGAGTAGCACGTAGCCACTAGCTCTGCGGGAGTATCAGGACTTGAGGTTGATGATAATGGTAACATCCCACCCATCTCACCAGTGACAGGCCATTTATTACTTGATGAGGAGAGGCATGCCTGCCTAATTTGTTTGCATTGACTTACCTGGGGTGATTTTGTTGTTGTTCTACTGAACATAAAAGATGATGTGTTTTTATTTTCCTTATCCCAAACTGCTCTTTTAAAATATACTCTTTTCTTTCTAATGGAACAAAACAAAACAAAACAAAACAAAACACACAAACAAAAAACCCAAAGTATCTGTTCGCCATGGAAAATTTGAGCAAAAACACTAAGAGTATAAAGAAGAAAATCAAAATTACCCACATTCCATATGATGTTAGCACTTGCTTTGTAGGAAATAAAATTTTGCAACAAACGATTCCTGTTTAGCCAAGAGAGACACTAGCTGGCCTGCTGGCCACACAGCATTCTGGGAGTCAAGAGCAGGCCAGGTCTCGGGAGAGGAGAGGGCTGTCAGGAACTAACAAGCCAGGGGACCCAAGAGGGAGGGTAGTTG
Organism: Macaca nemestrina; assembly: GCF_043159975.1. Lineage (NCBI taxonomy): Eukaryota > Metazoa > Chordata > Mammalia > Primates > Cercopithecidae > Macaca > Macaca nemestrina. The sequence continues at coordinate 18,642,056 of NC_092131.1, read as the reverse complement.
AAGCTGAAAAACAATGCAGGGGTCTTGGTCCACTATGGAGGGAAGGGCAGAGTAGGGATAGGATCTGATCTGCCAGGTGGTATGACAGAGGAGTGTGGTTCTGTTGCCTGGATTTCAGTTACAGCAGGACATGGACACCAGCAGCTATTCAGAAGGTCTCAGCCAGGGCCCTGAGGGACAGACACAGAACCTTTGCGTCTGGAGAAAAAGGAGGAGACGCAATGGGATGGCTGCCCCATGCAACGCTGTGCTCCAAATCAGACCTGCCTACCTTGCGGTGCCTCTATGCTGGGGCACAAGGCAGATGTGCGCCCATGGTTCAGTCCTTCCAAGACTGAGCAGATGGAAGCAGGTGGAAGCAGGTGGGGGCGGGGAACACAGGGGTAATCTCTAGGTCTGCTCAAAGTGATTGGCTGGGAGCGTGGCAGGGCAGCAAATCATGGCCACTGGGATGCCATTTGCAAGAGCTGGGAGGGGCCCCAATGGTGCCAGCAGCCACTGCTTCAGGGATAGGTAAGCTCAGTGTTGCGGGAAGGCATGGAACTAAGCCCCAAGAATACTATCTGCCTTCAGGGTGTCACGTTTCCTAACTGAAACTGGGCCAAGACTGGAAAACGCCACAGGAGCTGCCTCACGGCAGATGTAGAACTCACTACTTTACTGGACTTTTCCACATCTAGGCCTGCCCCAGGATTCTATCCTGCTAGTAACCCAGGCAGAACCTAGAAGGTTCCTATAAGTCAGACTCCAAAGGCCAGTTCTTTCAAACTGCTCATCTGTAGGGGGATATATGTGTCTGAAACTTATTTAATATTCTACAAACACAAACTGTTCGCATATACATAGTTCATTCTGCAGATAGTGTTACTGATGACCAATAGACCCCAAGTGCTTTAATCAATGAAATTACTGCCTCGGCTATTACAGGAGACTATGAACTGTTGCGATCTTCTATCCACATTTCAATCGATGTAAACCAGGGCAAGAAAAAACAGGACCCCTAATTATATAACCGGGAAGGATTATATAACAAAGGTCCTGATGCAGCTTTAACTGTCTCTGTGCCTACGCGGGCTGAAAGAGCACATGTTTTCAGAGGGAACATGAGTAGCCCAGAGTTGTGCAAACCATTTTTCAATATCGGTTTAACTAATCCCACTTACTCAGCATCGACAAGTCCTCTGCTCTTCTAACCTTGTTTTTCCACAGCCCTGGATACAGCAACCCCATTTCAGGGTGATAGTTTGTTAAAGTGACAGGGCGCCAGCCTTACGAGACATAATTCGAGGAAAGCTGGCGACAGCGTCAATTTCTCTGAGAGGCTGGTCTCAGCTATCCAGCACGGCAATGATAATTTCATAATGCTGCTAAAGCCACTTCTGCCATTTCAAAATGGCAGGACACTGATCACTTGTGACAGGAAGCGTTTGCACTGAGAGATACTTGAAAGCCATACAGTATTTCTTTGTTGGAGGAACCCAAGAAACAGTAATAGTAACAACAAAAAATAACCACCTCCCCTCCTTCCTTTCAGCCTGTGCTGCCAAGCAAAATGATCCCTCTCCATGTGTCCTTTATGTCTTACTGATAGAAATTACATTCGAGGGCATCCAACACAAAGAACACTTGTGCAAGCAATGTACCTTGTATGTGACATTTCTTCTGAACCCTTAGGAGAGATATTGATTTAAAGCTACCAAGATTCTATATATGCAATGCTGTGACCATAATGAACCTACCTGGCATCCCACCATTGTGATTTAAAGCAAACCTGGAAAGCTGAAATCTAATTGAAATAACATTAGTTGCTCTACTTGACCCTGCAGGAGGAGAACGGGAAAGTCAGAAAAAGGCAAAAAGTGGTAACTTGGTGGTATCTGAGGTCACATAATGGCTGCTGATTTTGTAAATTCTATACTCTGTTTAATACCTAGGTGTGATGAATCCATGAATGAAGAAGCTAGGAGCTGGGATTTCCCATCCACTGGGTAGAAATTTGTTTTTCAATGACACATAGTAAAACTAAGTATCTATAAATGTTTTTAAGTCATATCAACTTGATCATTCTTGCGAATCCCTTTCCTGAGGGTCAACATGTTCCCCTTTTTTCTTTTTCTTTTTTATAATCTCTGTCATCCCCCTCCACTCCCAGTAAACACAGCCTAATGGTTTAACTTGAAATTCTGTGCCCAACACAATTTTCGGAAGTGAGAACCACAGAAGTTGGAGTCTCTAGAAATCTCAGTGATCTGGATGTGAGATTCAAGATCCAAGTTCAAGTTCTGATTCTGCTACTAGCACAGTGACCTCGGGTAGGTCCCAGTATACTCCCTGGGATAGTATATCACCTGTCAAGAGGAGGAGTTGGAATACATGAACTCAAGGCCCTTGGCCTAACCCTCATGATGCCAGTCTAGGTCCCCATTTTCTAAAGGGAACCATGTCACAATTGGCTGTACCAGGTAGTCCCTGAAGGAATCAGAAGGAGCCTGTGCCTGTTCACTCCATCCTCCCCTCACCAGGTCACTCTGCCCCTCGTGTAGATCCCAGAGACCTCAACCTACAGGTCAGAAAGCCACAGTGCCCCTCGGATCATCAGATTCTCCCCAGAGACCACCTAATAGACATTGGTTGACTTCCACAAGCACATCTAAACTGCTCTGAAAGACTAAGGAGAATCCAATCAAATTCCCCTAGTACAGGGGTACAAACTACGTGTCTTAGTTCCTAGGGCCACTGCAATAAAGTGCCACAAACTGAGTTCTTCAAAACGGAACTTTAATGACCATAGTTCCAGAGGCTAGAAGTCCAAAATCAAGGTGTTGGCAGGGCCACGACGCTTGCTTGGAAGCCTACCGAGGAGACTCCTTCCCTGCCTCCTCTCGAGCCTTGGTGTTCCTTGGCTTGTGGCTGCATCACTCTGCTCTCTGCCTCTGCTGTTGATAGGGTTTGAATCTGCATCTCCACCCAAATCTCATGTGGAATTGAAATCCCGTGTTGGAGGCGGGGGCCTGGTGGGAGGTGACTGGATTAATTACAGGGGCAGATCTCTCATGAATGGCTGAACACCACCCCCTTGGTGCTGTCCTTGTGATACTAAGTGAATTCTCATGATATCTGGTTGTTTAAATGTATGTGGCATCCTCTCTCTCTCTCTCTCTTCTCCCTCCCTCCCTCTCCTGCTTTTGCCATGCAACATGTATACTCCTGCTTCACTTTCCTCCATGAGTAAAGGAGAAGATCTTTATTTTTCAAGGGTTGGGCAGGTGAGCTGGTAAGAGAAGTAGAGTTCTTTCCCCAGTTGAGCCCTACACACCCCTGCATTGTGCTTACCCTGAACATGCTTATGTTTTCCTGTCTTGGCCCACCTAGTCCTTGTCGCCAGTAGGGCCGCCCTGTCCCCACCTGTTGAAGTCTTACTCACTCTATGAGTGCCAGCTCAAATGTGCCCCCTTCTTGCAACCTCCCCAATTCCCCCAGCAAGAAATGAAGTCACCTGCCTCTGACCTTTCCTGGCTCTTGTCTGCCTCCTGATGATACTTGAACTATGGTCACTTCTGCCCACTCTCTGGCAACTGCCCCCTGAGAGCGTGGGCTATTTCTTATTCAATCCTTATGCCCATAGGAGGTGACTGTAAGTATGTGCTAAAGTAAACCTGCAGGAAGAGAAGAGGAGAATGGAGAGTAATGCCTGATGTTTTCAAAATGTCACCATGGAGAGGGTCCTTTGGAACCAGGGGCTGTTAGAACTTGTGGCTTACTGATTCCCTCACTGTCTCTTTGTGACCTCCTTCCCCATGCCATGTTGCTTTGAGATCAAAAGAAAGCCCAGAAGATAAGCTAACCACACAAAGTAAAGAACAGGAGTGTGCCTGCGTGAGGGGCTTATGCCGACCCCAATCAGCACCAGCGGCTCTTGGAAATCATCAGCCATTGGACCCTGGAGGTTTCCAACAAAGAGGACGACACTTGAACGCCCAGCAGGTCTTTGGAACTGTGAAATGCTTCATTGGTGGAGTCCTGGCAATCGTGGCAGGAAGCATGTCTTCTCCAAAGGATGTCCACACCCTGATCTCCAGCACATGTGACTCCAGCACATGATCACACATGTGATCTCCAGCATATGTTAGGTTTCATGGCACAGAGGAATTAAGGTTGCAGCTCAAATTAAGATGGGGACGTTATCCTGGATTAGATAATCCAGGTGGGCCCAGTGTAATCACAAAGGTCCTCACAAGTGAAAGTGGGAGGTCAGAGCGGTTTCATCTGAGAAGAACCTGACTGGCTACGGCTGTCTGTGAAGATGGAGGACGGGGCCACAAGCCAAGGAATGCAGGCAGCCTCTAGAAGCTGCAATAGGAAAGAAAGTGGCTTCTCTTCTACAGCCTGCAGTTGGGATGCAGGCCTGCTGATGCCTTGATTTTGGCCCCCTAAGACCCATTTTGGAGTTCTGATCTCCAGAACTGTAAGATTGTAAATCTGTGTTGTTTGAAGCCACTAGGTTTGGGGTGATTTGTTATAGCAGCAGGAGGAATCGAACACAGAGATCATCGACTCCTCCTCCAGATGGAGAAACTGAAGCCCAGGTGGGTTAAGGAGTCTTTGGCCTGAGGTCGCACAACTAAGGAGTGGCAGAGCTGGTGCTCATGGCTGGGTCTATGGCTCCAAGTCGAGTAAGCTTTGCTCTACAAAAAATGCATTCTTTTCTTGGATGTAGTCAACAGGCCCCTGGCTCTCAGCTAAGGAGAAGCACATCTCCCTAGAGGCCCATCCTATCAAAGTCTGGTCAGGGTCACAAGAGTGACTGGAAGCCAGAAGGAGCCTTTGAGAGTAGTGTGCGGGCTGGGCGCAGTGGCTCACACCTGTAATCCCAGCACTTTGGGAGGCCGAGGTGGGTGGATCACGAGGTCAGGAGATCAAGACCATCCTGGCTAACATGGTGAAACTCCATCTCTACTAAAAATACAAAAAATTAGCCGGGCGTGGTGGCAGGTGCCTATAGTCCCAGCTACTCGGGAGGTTGAGGCAGGATAATGGTGTGAACCCGGGAGGCAGAGCTTGCAGTGAGCCAAGATCACGCCACTGCATTCCAGCCTGGGCGACAGAGACTCCGTCTCACAAAAAAAAAAAATAAAATAAAATACCAGAGAGAGTAGCATGCAGCTAGCACCTCCTCTACCACTGAGGACTCTGGAGCTTTAGAGAGGGCCAGCATCTTGGCAAGGGACTATGGGAGCTAACAGTAAGCCAGAAGAAGGGGGTTTCTGCTCATTTGTTCCCAAATTGCACAGGCTGATTAGAAGCTGAGCCTTTCATTGTCCTGACAGGGAGGCCTAATGCCCTCTCCCCCAAGAAGATTAAAAATGCTCTAGCTGTGGGGACACTTAAAGCCTCTGGTTTTCTGGCCTGGAGGCCTGAGTTCCAATCCTTGAAGAAGTTCTACCCTCTGATGAATTTCATCTTCTGCTCACCAAGCACTGCATCCTGATTCCAGGAGCTGACGTGGAGAAATTCCAGCCACATGTACCCACCACTTATCAGCTCTTTTAGCCCAGAAAGAGATTCTCATTGGTCTTCTAAGAACCTACCTCTTCCATCAGTCACCACCATCTGTCTACATGTAACAGAAGACAAATTCCCCCCTGACCTAAGTTTCAGGCACCCTCTGACACATGATCATTTGGCAAACCACCAAAATAGGCAACTGAGAGCATGTGGCAGGGCAATACTGAATATATACAAAGCTGTCATCATTTCAGGGAAAAAAACAAACAAACAAATATCCAACTAGAAAGAGGGCAAAAGACATAAATAGACCATTTTGCCAAAGAAGATTTACAGATGGCAAATACGCACATGGAGATACCTTCAACGTTATTATCCATTTGGGAAATTCGTATTAAAACCACAATGAGATATCATTAAATAACTTCAGAAAGGCTATGAAAAAACAGTGACACCACCAAATGGTGGCAAGGATGCACAGAAACGGGATCACTCATCCACGGCTCACGAGAATGTAAAATGGTACAGATACTCTGGAAAATAGTTTAGCGGTTTCTTAAAAACTAAACATGCAATTAACTTACGAACTAGTGATTGTATTCCTAAGCATTTATCATCGTAAATGATAGAAATGTTCTGTATCTTGACTATATCAATGTCAATATGCTGGTTGTGATATTGCACTACTGTTTTGCAAGATGTTATCACTGTGAGAAACTGCGTAATGGGTACACAGGCCCTGTATCATTTCTTACATGTGAATCTAGGATCATCTCAAAGTAAAAGGCTTAACTGGAAAACAAAAACTGACCACCCCTCCCCCAAATTTTTCTCACATTGAGAAGTACAGTAAAGCACTAGAGAGGATTAATAAAGTAGTACCTCAGCCATGCTTCATATTTACTCTGCTGCATAATTCTTTGTAGCACTCACAGCTGTATGAGACTACATTGCATTATATTCTATGACATCCCATCTACCTATGTGTCCACATTGTCTCTTGTTTCTCTCATAGGACTGTGTGCTATACAAGTCCTATGAGAGAGATAGGACTGTGTGCAGAGACATCTAGTTCACACTCGAGCATATTATGGGCACAAAAAAAGTTGTTGAATGAATATGGGGAAGTCAGTATTATTCCTCGAGCCTTTTAAGTCCGTGTATTTCCAACTACCTAAGTTCTCTTAAATCCAATCTCCTCTAAGGAGTTGCTCTTCAGCACCCTCTGCCTTTAAAGCAGGAATCTTTAGTCTTCAGGTCTACTCTGCATCCTTTCCAAATTCCCATTCTTGTATACTCATAGCACCAGAATGGAGCCCAGCACTGGGAATCCCCGCAGGTGAGTTGTCTAGGTTGCTGGAATCTCCCCTTGAGGCACTGCAACTTCAGGCAACATCAGTGGTCACTGTGTTTACCTGGTCCCTACAGCACAAACATGCCTCCCAATCCCCACTCTGTTTCTTGACTGGATCAATCTGATGTACCCCAATTTAATTTGTACACAGATTCCAGGGACATCTGGAACAAATCTGATCTTCAAATTATGTTTTTCCAAGTCTGTCTCAGCTGCCATTATCATAGACTGGGGACTTAAATGTAAAATAAGAACGTCACTTGCTACCGGCTTCTCACTTCTTACCATATTCCTCACAATTACAGTGCTGGTAATGGAGGAGTGTTCAGCAGCCTATAGGACACACACTCAATGCCACTAGCCACACAGTGGCTTTAGGGGTCACTTAGGAAGTCCCTTTAGTTACAAAAAGAACTGCAAAATATGTTATTTTTTATCTAGTTCATTTAGAGATATGTCCTAAGCACCTAGTACATATTGGATGCTCAAAACATGGTTGTGAGTTTAACGAATTAGCCAAAATACTGGGTGCCTTTCAGTTAGCGTACAGTGGCATTATTAAAACCTCACAGTGAATATCAATAACAATGCATTTACTCAACTACATCAAGAGTGTGAGTGAAATGTATCCATTTCTAAATGGTTTCGGGGGGAGATTATGAATTATAATTCTTGCTATTGGAAGAATTCTAGCTTACCACCCTTGCCGCCACGGAAATGACAAACAGACAACATAATTGCAGACTGCCAGTAATTAACATTCACCCAGCTATAGCACACATGAACATTTAAAATGAACAATTATATACTAAAAAAGAGACTGTGAATGATCAACCGGGGTGGGGGGGGGAAGGCAGAAATCTATGAATGAGATAGTGTTAAACAGTTAGATGTAATTCACTCCGCCCCCCTCTTCCCTCAGAGCTTTTTCAGCAAGGAGCAGAGTGTTTCCTGTCAAGCCAGCGGAACCACAAGAGCTGAATTGGTATCTCCAAGCAGGCAATTTTCCTAGTTGTAAATAACCAGCAGTTTTGTGGTAATCAATTAGGAGGTTCCCATCTCTTCTTTGGAAGTCTTATTTCCGCCATCCATCTTCTTTTGTTAATTTCGTAAGCGGGGTTTAAGAGATCCAGAGAGAAAGATCTATTTTCTGTCCCTCAGATTTCTTGGAGGGGGAGGAGTAGTTTTTACATCTTTCCCATTTAGAATTCAAGTAGAGTACTTTCAAGTCACTCTCCCTTTTCTAGGCCAGGAAACTGCATGGGATTTATGTACTATGTCTAGCAACAGAGGTGCAAGGCCTGAAAGAAAATTATAGAGTCACAAGGCAAATGAAATAGACATAGCTGCAAAGAAGCTTTTATTGCAAAGATGCAGATGGCCTGCACACCAAATTACATTCTCTGGAGCGGATTCCTGAAGTCAAAGTCCAATATAACATGGTTGCCACATTAACCAATTGTTCAGTCTTAGCCCATGCCTCTACTGTCAATCATTTTATTTATGGTAATGATAATAACAGTAATAATAGCAATGATAATAACAATGATACTAATATTAGAAGCTACCAATTATTGAAAACCAATCATGTGCTAGCTACTTTAAATATATGGTTCTTCTATTGCTCACAACCACCTTGCAACATCAGTCTTATGATCCTATTTTCTAAATGAGGAGCCTGAGACCCAGAGAAGGTCACATGACCTGTAAATTCTGGAGCCAAGAGGGTCTGCACCTAAATTTATGTCTGGAAGACTAGTGGTTGCAGAGACAATCTTGTCCCACAACGCCATGCTCTCCCTCTTGTTCATCCAGCAATGACTGGTCAAACTCCACTCTGTGTAGAACAGACACATCCCTTTACTAAGTATCAAAAGGGTAAGTACAGAATGAGCCTTGCCGGAAACTTGCCATGGCCACACCTCAAAAACATGGAGAAGGGCCTTTTACTGGGTACCCAGACTTCTTGATGGACACATGATGGTTCTCAGCAAATGTCTTTTCAGATAACTTTCCCCAGAACTGACCAGCACTTGGATCATTATCTCTTTGGAAAATATGACATAATAACTAAAAGCAATTCAATAGGAAAAAAAAAATGAGCATGGGGCATGAACAGAAAATAAACAGAAAAAGAAATACAAATGGCCTTCCTTTCCAGTTAAGGAAATAAATAACAACAGAATATCACTTTTAACCAATGAAGAAGACATTTGCGCAAAGATACACGCAGGAGTATTCACTGCAATGCTGTGTGTATAATGCTCACTACCAGGGGTGGCTTGAATACATCAGGTACGACCATACAGTGAAATACTCTGACGCCAATAACAAGGATGAATAAATCTATGCACCGATACAGAGAAATCTACATGATAAAAAAAAAAGGCCGGATAATGCACGTGGCCTGTGCCCATCTGTGTAAACACGCACACACATTCAGGGCTGTGAAAAGGCACCAGCTGTCAAATGATACAGAGGAAACAGGTCACGGTGGTTACCTCTGGGGAGGAGGTTAGGAAGTTGTACTTCCTTGACAAGAGAATGACTTACTTTTCACTATATATCTTTTGTTATAATGTTTTTTATTACTATGTTTTTGAACAATGTATTAAAAAGAAAAGGAGAAAGGGTCTGAGTGGAGCAGTAACCTGCCTGGGGTCCCACAAATGGCCAGGGGCAGGGCTGGGGTCCCACAAATGGCCAGGGGCAGGGCTGGGGTCCCACAAATGGCCAGGGGCAGGGCTGGGGTCCCACAAATGGCCAGGGGTAGGGCTGGGGTCCCACGAATGGCCCAGGCTAGGGCTGGGCCTGGCTCCCAGGACTCCTGACTCCCAGCCCAGTGTTCTCTCCACTGCAGCAGCCTGTGTATACACAGTTTGATTTTCTTCCCTCTACGCCTCACTCAATACTTGCCACCCACAATAATCACTCTTGGAAAAACTACCCACTTCCCAGTGATTTTATTAGTTAGCAGTGACTCTGAGAAGCCTCCATTTTCCAATTTGCGCTGCCCCCCATGTCACTGACACTGGCATCCTCTGAGTGACGTGTAGTGGCTGAGCCAGAAACTCCCTCCCCAAAGTGACACAATGGCATTGCTCTTCGGTGGCCGATGGCTCCAAGTCCAACCCAAATGTTGAGACCGATTTCAGGTTTCTGTATAGAAAGCTCATGCCAAGCTTAAGTTCATGCGAATGTTCACAAATATTACTTAGTCTGTAAATTATTCCCAGCAAATTTTCCATTTCAGGCCAACTTCTACTCAGCTACTTCCCTATGAACTATCTACTGCTCTCTGTGCATGCTCACGAGGTGGCCACCGTGAGCTTGTGAAAATTCAACCCAGAGCCACCATGGTGGCTGAAGGAGACAGACACACGCAGGTTCTGCATTTTGGGGTCAGCCAGCATCAGTGGCCCAGCTTTCTCCTTTCTGGCTGTGTGACATCGGGTGATACACTTACCTGCCAACCTCAGTTTCCTCCTATGTAAAGTGGAGTGTCTCAGGAAAGAACCAGAAAGCCTGCTGGTTCTGTGGAAACAGTAACTGGTGTTGTTCATACCAATGATTCCTTTTCTCCCACTAGGCAACAGACAGTTGATTATAAATAGTTTTTTTGGGATTCTCTTCAGAATCCCACGCTCTTGCCCTCAGAGTCAACGCTCTGGGATACAGCATGTGGAACCTTGGAGAAGCATGAGAAGTTACCACCGGAGGCTAGATGAGAATCTGGAGTCTCTGTCTCTCTCAAGAGAAAAGAAAACGGGATTCTGTTTGGGGTGTCTATCCCATTTGCAATGGGCCTCTTCCCCTCGGAGCTCTGCCTCTCCCCATCCATGGAGAAAGCCCTTGGCTACTACATTTTTTCTCCATGCTGCTGCTCCCCTGGGCGAGGTGTCGGGATCAGGTGGGACACATGATTTCAGTGACTCCATTCACAGAATTTCTGTTGTTCCTGGGAACTGGGCACTGGAACTAAAAGACAGCCAGGTCACCTGAGCTATTCTCTTCCATGGAGGATATCTGGTTTGAACGCCATGAGGTGACCACCCTGCACGTGGCATTAGAGAAAACAAAGAGAACACAGAAAGTGACAGAGAGAAGGTGCGAGTGGTGCCCACATTCCTGGCAGCCTTCTGGCTTCCAGTCTTGAAGACTGCTAGCTATTATACATGCCTGGCCTTGGGGTCCTGAGAGACCCACAGTAATTCCTCCAATAGATTCCCCACCCCCATATATATATATATGTATGTGTATATATATATGCATTTCTTCTTAAGCTTGTTGCTTTCTGTTACTTGCAACCAAAGGAAGCCTAAAATATTCTGATTCCCATCTATATAGATCTCCATCAGTATTTGAGAATGGCCTGAAGGTGGCACTTTCCATTCTGAGACAAAGAATTATTATAAAAATGTTGAATTTGTGGCATTACCTTTATTTTGCCTGATTGCATTACTCAAACAGAAAGAGCTATGAATGATAATAATAATAACGATACCATTAAAGTAAAATATTTGACACTCACAAGATTAAAAGCTGAATACAGTAATCTTCTCATAATCATCGCAGGATATGCAGCACTTAATCAACAATTACACTGGGAAAATGCCCGCGACTTGATGCTTAAGTACCAGGAAAAGGCAAAGGAGAAAAGCAGGAAATCAACGCAAGGGGAGCAAGAAGTGTATCCAATCTAAATACTGCATGTATTATGATAAGAGAGTTCTACATTTTCCTATCAAGGCTATGCAGAAAAATAATAAAAACAATCCAAGAATACACATCCCAAACCAAAACACTCTCGCAAAAGAGCTATTTTTAAAAATCACTTACAATATTCACCTGATGGTGGCACAGTCCATTAATCGGGGTGCTTACTTTTTCTTAACAGCTTTATTAAGATGTAATTTACACATTCTTTATGCCCAAGTTTCTTCCCTGAGTCCTGCCCCCTGATGGGAGACGGAAGTGGAATGGTCCATGCAGGAAGCCAGAGCCTGGTGGAATAAGAGGCAGCAGTGTGGCTGACGCAGGGAGGAGAGAAGACAGACCCTCTCCCTCCCAGGAGGGTGGCGGGGGCTCCTATCCCCAAAGGGCCTGTCAAGTGATTGTTAGGAAGTAGGTAGGTATATTCGTATTTAGAACATTTACATTTTTTTAAGAAAAGCAAAGCCTACATGCCAGATCAAAATATTTCATGACCCAGAGAAAGTATCTCAGCAACCTTGGGAAATAAGCAAGCATTTACAACAGCCCGCAATCTCTTTTGGCTGTCAGATCTTTACAACATGAGTTTTATTTTTAATGTTCTTTTTAAAGAGCTAATTCTTCATTCAGGATGCGCCCGCCCGATGCAAGCAGCACAAACACCCGCATTGTATTATAAATAGCCTCTTTTAAGGAGGGCCGGCTGGATAGCAACATTTTTTAACCTAGATACAGTTGCGACAACCCATGACCTCCACACATCAGCCTTATTGTGTTATTTTATAAAGAATGCATCCTTGATGACTGCAATGATAGCCAATGAGGCCACAGAAGGACTTCATGAACACATAATAACGCTGCCCTTTTATTTTCTGAGAGGGTTTATCTTCCTTCTGCTACAGGTAAATACAGTAAATTTGACATCGTGGAATACAATTGAAGTAGCAAATGATCAATGTCAACCACAATAACAGTGCTTCAAAAAAATTACCTCAACAATCCTATTTTCACCATTTTCCACGACCTATGGAAGTGACGGAGTGGCATGAATGGGCACCTGGTAACTGAGAGGAAGAACCTAAACATAGCTGCGTCTGTGTCGCGCCCGCCAATGAAACCACGTGGGCGCTCTCCCCGGGATGCATCAGTTCACATAAGGGCTCCCCTAAGCTCCATCTCGCAGGAGAATGAAAACAATAGAAAGCTATATTCAGCCCTGGCTCCACAAGAAAAGCTCAATTGCACTGATGCTGAGGTGGCTTTGCAGAGGAAGCAGTTATAGACAAACCAACTCCCAAACCTCAACTCCTAGTCAACTAGTCAAGATATGCATCCAATCTTAACACTAGAGATCTGGGAATCCTCTTTACACAGAACTGAGGTGAAATCACCCCAGAGAAAACCAAGCAAAATCAAATCAAGTTCCTGCAAAAGACAAAATGTTTCCTTAGACATACATACATTATATTGGTAATGGTCTTCCCTGCCTTTAAATTTGACCTTATAATACAAATGCAACCCCAGGCAAGTTCCCAAAATAATGCAGGAAGCATCAAATATTTCCCCCTGTCTAAGCCATACCTACAAATGTCATCCACAAGCCCTTCTATTGTATCGTTAGTAAGCAAAGAGTCACAGGCATCCGCCTCTGGCCAAATATGCTCAGAGTTCACCTACCAGCTGTCATGAAAACCTTGCAAACTGTGAAGAGTATGAAAAGGCAAAGCTATTAGACTTTTTCTAGGTCTGTTGACTGATTTCCTATAGGCTCTGGGCATATGCTAATATCGAAGCTGAAATACAAAAAGAAATTGGCCCTTCAGGATAAGACCAGTATAAGAATTTCACTTCAAACAAGATGAAAGGAAAACCACTTACCTTGTCTTATAGCTATAAGAAGGAAGATTCCCCATACTTAACTTGCTTAAGATTACAGAGAAGAGAAACATACCAGAAGTTAAGATCAGGGAATGTGAAAATCCAGTTACCCTTCAGATACATACAAAAAAGTGTCAGTTTCTGGAGAGAGGTTATAGCACGATGAGAAAATGTTGAAGCTAGACGGCTCCTTAGGAATCATCGACGGCCGGGCGCGGTGGCTCAAGCCTGTAATCCCAGCACTTTGGGAGGCCGAGACGGGCGGATCACGAGGTCAGGAGTTCGAGACCATCCTGGCTAACACGGTGAAACCCCGTCTCTACTAAAAAAAATACAAAAAACTAGCCGGGCGAGGTGGTGGGCGCCTGTAGTCCCGGCTACTCGGGAGGCTGAGGCAGGAGAATGGCGTAAAAACCCGGGAGGCGGAGCTTGCAGTGAGCTGAGATCCGGCCACTGCACTCCACCCTGGGCGACATAGCAAGACTCCGTCTCATAAAAAAAAAAAGAAAAAAGAAAAAAAAAAAAAAAAAGGAATCATCGAATTTGCTTTTTACACTGGGCACCTGTGCATTCATTTCCTTCAACTCATATTAACCAAGAACCTACCAGATGCCAAGCACTGTTCTAAAATGCTGGGGATAGCACAATGAATGAAGAAGAAAGTCCCTGTCCTCAGAGCTTCGACTCTAGGGTTGTGGTGGAAGATGCAATGTAACAAAGACACATACTGTCAGGTGGAGGGAAGTGCTACAGAACACACAGTGGGTGCTGCTGAATGAATTTTCAGACGAGCCAAGTGAAGCTTCAAATCACAAAGCTAGTTTGAAGGCAGCAGCAGGACTGCACAACCCATCTGGGGCTTTAACCATTTTTTTATGCAGGAAAAGAATGCTAAAATGTGAATAAAAACAAAGGAAAAATCAAGTATGATGAACAGACTTGTCTTTTTGGAAGCATATGCAAAACATACGCAGGTGGGTCATTCGGGGCCCTTGCCCCTTTCCATCTTCCTGACGCTCCACGGATCTACCGACCAAGTGGATCATTCTCACCTTTAAATATGACATATTAAAAAAGTGTTTCTGCCCACAAAACAGCCAAGAGTAAGAAATGTTTCTTTGTTTGAAAATGAGAAACAACAGTTTACTGTAGATTTCTCATTTCAAAATTCCTTGGCCTTTAGGTGCTTCAAAAAGGCACTGGAGGAAAAAAAAAAAGGAATGGGGGCTTGGTTTCTCCAGTTTTCTTTAACTGGGCATTTCTTGTAGGATACTTCTTTCCCCCTTATTTATATAGTTTCTCAGCCTCAGGGTTATAAACCACTTATGAAATAAAGTAAAAGGAGAGTCTATCCCATCCATCAGGACCAGCATTTGGAAAAGTGGTTGAGTGAGAAAGAAGAAATTTTCAGATAAAAGAGATATAAAAGAATGCTTCAAAATTCACATTTTTCCTTTTTCTCTAAAAAGGTGGAGCTTTTTCTATGTATGCTAAGTGACGTGTTAAACAAACTCCTGAGGACACGCAGCCAGAGAGGAAGCCCCATGAGATACTCCAAGCAGTGAGATCAGCCCCCCACCCCGCATCCTGCATCCCCCAGACCCCAACCTGCATCCCCTCTGCCACCTGCTGGAAAGCCACTTGGTACTGAGCTGAGAATCACAGCTCACTTTCCAGCAGGCCACGACTTGCAAACTTGATTTAATAAGTCATCATTTGGTGTGAGGAGGGGTGATGGCTTAAGGATACAGGGTTTTTCCCCCACAGTAGGTGATGAAAATATTCTAAAACTGCTTGTGGTGATGGCTGCACAACTCTGCGACTATACGAAAAAAAACCACTGAATTGTACTTTAAATGGGTGAATTCTTTGGTATGTGAATTATATTTCAATAAAACCCATGTTACCCTTAAAAGTTACCATTCTCGTCAACCCTAAAATGTCAGTGGCCTTTATTACATCATCCTCACAGTAGAGGGCTAAAGCTGAGAACTGCTGTTTACATTTTAATTGTGTTACACCTTTAAGTTAAAACATATATTTTCCCAGGGCATGATTTCCTCCAGGCCTGGGAAGGTCAAAGGCCATCAGGAAATGCAGCCTAGGGTAGAGGCCCCTCACCCTGAAACCATGGTTTTCACAGGCTCTGAGTTCTGACAGTCATAATGAAGAGTAATTCTACAGAGTGGGCAGAGAACCTCATCTGACTGCCCGCCCCACCAGCGCCCACACCTCCATCCTCATCTTATTTGCAGGATATAGCTTTATGGCTGAAGAAAAGAGAAAGCGTGACACGGTTAGAAAAGTTCAGATCTGGATTACTAAGAAAATCAAATTAAATGAGTAATAACCCCTCCCTCAATTCATCCCTCCAATTTGGGGAAAAGGAGAAAGAGAATTCCCTTCCTCCCTTCTCTCTGAGCTCTTTCCTTTCTTTATTCCATCAAACATCCACCCACCCAATAGTCAGTCCATCCATCTGCACACCCGTCCATCCGTTCATCCATCCATCCTTCCATCTCATAATTTCTCAAAATTCTCCTGTGCAAAAACAGTGATACAAATAAAATACTTTCTGTAAATTGCAAAGTGTAACACAAAGCTTAAGTATAATTATTGTATAAAACATGACAATTATCCTTTTTCCTTCTCTTCTCCTTCCCTAGCTTAAAACCAGTCAAAGGTTATTACATACCCAAGCCTGGGGACTAAGAAAACTTTGACCAGTAAAACTGGGTTGCTAGTGGAGCTTTCTGGAACCTGGGAGAGCTATGAAAGGCCAGGGAAGAATTAGTAGAAGATTTTAAACTTAATCTTATTAAATAGACAATTCATTATGCCTCTACTATAGGCCAGAATTATGATAAGGGGACAGGAAAGGATGTCTAGTGCAAGGTCAACTATATCTCACCACCGCAACCCCCAGAGTCCTGGTCAAATCACAATCATCCTCATCTAGGTTATGATTATAGCCTTGTAACTGGATTCCACACATACCCCCTGTCCCCTGTCAACCTACTCTGTTCTCCACCCTCCAGAGTCGTCTTTATAAAAAATACACCAGATTTGGTTTTGCCCTTCCTCAAAACCTTCCAGTGGCTTCCCATCACAATTAGAATAAAATCCAGTCTCTTCTTCATGACTTACAATGATCTGGCCTCTGTTAATCATTCCCAATTCCTGTCCTACCACTGTTTGTCTTGCTCATTCCTCTAACATTGCTGTTCTCTCCACAAGCCGTATTTGTTCCTACCATCTTTGCACCTGCCCTCTGCCTAGAAAGCTCTTCTCCTCCATGTGGCACAACTGCACCTTCTCATCATTTTGGAATCAATATCAATTCTTCAAAGGCCTTCCCTGGCCACTTTACCTAAAATAACACCTTCCCCCTGCTCCAACCCCTCTCCCTTCGCCTTACTTTTTTCTTCTGTATGGCCCTTAGCTGGACCTGAGATCACACTACATATCTGTTTCTCTACTTGTTTGCTTCCTGTCTTCCCACTACACTATAAAATGCCACAAGGGCAAAGACTTTATCACTTAGCCACTGTCTCTAGGGGCCTAATCCAGCGACTGATATAAAATACGCAGTTTACAAATAGGTGAACAGATAATTTCAGTTTTAGTTCCGCCTTCCATACTTTGGCATCTTAGTATTATTTCGCTATCCACCAACAGGAGCAAATGATTTATAAAAAATGTCCAGCAGAACAATTTTGTGAATTCATTATTAATACTCTTCCCATCCCGGTCTCCTCTCTCCCCCAGGGACTGGCTTTAGTCAAATTCAGCTTTGAGCTGACATGGGCCAGAGACCCTGAAAATGTAAAAGCTGCTGTATTCACAGAAATGATGCCCTGGGGGGAAAAGTCAGAGTTTAAGGATTTCTTCTGGAAGAAAAGATAAGTGCGTGCCTACGTGTGCTGTGCTATGTGAGGCAGTGGAAAACTGCCTCCTTTCACCTGGTGGGGAACAGTCTGAGGTACGAAATCAACTCTACCCACAGGAATAAAATTAGAACTTCCTTCGCTATAGACATGATTTTGATCTGAAGTAAAATGAAAAGGCAAAAACTTCAATTAAGTAAATCTCAAGAGCAAATGATCCAAGAAACAGGTGAATTTTTAAAAAGCCATTCTAATGGCTTAAACAGCTTATTCAAGTGGAATACTTTAAAATGTCAGGAATTCAACCTCTTGATTTAAGAGCTCTGGAATTCAAGTGCTTCAAATTGAGAAAATAATACACAAGTAAATGGTTGTAATTTCTTGTTTGTGCATCCTGGCATTATACCCTCCGCGTATACAAGCCTGTGCCTGCACAAACCAGGATACTTGAATGCCAAACATCACTCCTGGGTTGAAATTATAAAGAAAGCTCTTGCTTTAAAATTATAAACAAGGTATCAAATAAGTATTTCAGGGGCTCATTCAAATGAGTCTCTTGAGAGTCTGGACTCAACAGATACGCTGTACTCACTAAAGCTTGCCAACAATGGAAAGGAACATTCAAGAAATTCCTGCAGAGCTACACAGTATATTTACAGGCCACCTGTAGCAGGAAAGGCTTCCGTTGCTGTCATGCCTGTCTCTTCTCCATCCTCCTTTCCAAAGCCCTTTCCCCTTTCCTCTGACAGTCTTCACTTACTCACACTCACAGGCACTCAGAGCTTCTCAGCTGAGTAACTCTTAGAGCAGCGGCTGTCAGGTAAGGAGAATTTATTTACAAGCATCACAGCCTTTGAAATGCTGAGAGGGCAAGTCAGCAACGCAGACACCGTGATACTGCTAAATACCTTCCAGCACGGATCTCTCCAAACAGATGTTGCCTTCTAAGAATGAAACAATAACTTCCCAATTTTTCATGTACACACAGCCATCCTGCAAGTGGGATAATTACTACACCATTCATTTGGAAGGCATTCAGCAAGCACCTATGATACGCCAGGGACTCTGGCTGTAGAGGAAGGTCTCATAGTCACTGCTCATTCAGGAGAAAGAAACACAAATCCAACGATGGGACAATGCCATAAAAGACACAGTGGTGTATAGGACTACAACAGGAACTTGGAGGAAATCCTGTGACTGCAGAGGAGCGACAGGCTCTTCAGCCCATGAGCCAAATCCACCTGTTTCGCATGGCTTGAGTGGTAACAGCGGTTCTATATGTTTTTTAATAACTGAAAAAAAAGTCACGAATATTATATGAAATTCAAATTTCAACGGCCATCAATAAAACTTTTTTGGACACAGCCATACCCATTGGTTTACATGCTACCTGTGGGTGCCTGGGCAGAGCTGAGAAGCGAGACAGGTTGTGTGGCCTGCAAAGTCTATTAGACTTACTATAAGACCCTTTCAGGAAAAGTGTGCCAAACCCTGAACCAATTTGATTGAACATGATGGTGGTTTTTTGGTTTTGGTTTTGCTGGTTTGAGACAGGGTCTTGCTCTGTTGCCCAGGCTGAAGTACAATGGTGCAATCATAGCGCACTGTAGCCTTGACATCCTGGGCTCAAGGGATCCTCCTGCCTCAGTCTTCTGAGTAGCTGGGACCACAGGCATACACCACCATGCCCGGCTAATTTTTTAAATTTTGTAGAGATGGGGGTCTTCTGATGTTGCTTAGGCTGGTCTTGAACTCTTGAGCTTAAGCAATTCTCCTGCCTCAGCCTCCCCAAGTGTTGGGATTACAGGCGTGAGCCACTGCATCCAGCCTAGTTTTGTTTTCTAAAGTGGAGTATAAACATACAAGAATATCGAACTCTAGTTGGCCATGTGATAGCAATGGAACAATTCTGAGAGAACTGCAAAAACACCTGTTGGTTATAAAGAAAAGCAGCCTTTGATGTCGCCCAGACCAATTCACATATGTTACAGATGAGGAAGCACATCCAGAGAAGTCAAGTTATTCTGCCAGGGCCATGGGGAATGGCACAGTCTAAAAGAAAATGTCTGTACTGTCCCCAAACTCATATATGTTCCTGATATGGTTTGGCTGTGTCCGCACCCAAATCTCGAATTGTAGTTCCCGTAATTCCCATGTGTTGTGGGAGAGACCTGGTGGGAGGTGACTGAATCATGAGGGCAGGTCTTTCCCATGCTGTTCTCATGATAGTTGGAAAGTCTCATGAGATCTGATGGTTTTATAAAGGGGAGTTCCCCGGCACATGCTCTCTCTCTCTTGCCTGCCACCATTTAAGACGTGACTTTGCTCCTCCTTTGCCTTCTGCCATGATTGTGAGGCCTCCCCAGCCACGTGGAACTGTGAGTCCATTAATCTTCTTTATAAATAATGCAGTCTTGGGTATGTCTTTATTAGCAGTGTGAGAAGAGACTAATAGAGTTTCATAGCACTGACTGGAAAAAATTATCTTGGTCAAGAAACGGCTGAAGAAAAAGATTAGTATTTGAAAGTGCTGGATTTATGCTTTGTGTTTTTTCCAACAAAATGCCCCTACTCGTGAGCCACTGGCGCCTTAGAAGGCGGCATTTCCTCCTTTTCCAGCCTCCAGCCTTCTTCCCACGTATCCTACATTTCCCAGACGCCTCCTACAGCCACAGCACACCCACGCAAGCACTGTCCTGGAATTCACCCTAGGCACCTGACCTGACTCACAGACTGTCCCTTCTGCCTAGAATCCTTTCCCAAGTTGTTTGATCCACCAGGTCCCCTAATTCTGTTGCTTGGGTCTCCAAGCTTTCTGTAGCCTATGAAAATGGGTGAGCCCAAAACACAAAATTCACTGGAAAAGCACCTTGCACATTTGAGATAAATGCTCAGTTAAATGTCTATAAACATATGTTAACCAATCAAGAGCAACTAAATTCAACTCTTACATAGCTTACATATAAAGATATTTAATGTGGAATGTGGGTGTATTTCAGTTAGTTTACTGGCATAGAAAAAAGCCTCCAAATATTAAGAGTACACGGACCTAACCAAGTACTTAAAATGTCTGTTTTCCTTCTATGTAAAGATCCCACTCAACTGCCATCTCTTTTATGAAATATTTCTCCATTTTAAATTTATTTTCTTTGTATAGTAATTCAACATGCTGCTTTGGATTCATAAAATCATTACTATAAACAAATAACTTGGCATATTTACCGAACACCAATGATGTGCTATGGGAAATGCAAAGGTGTCTTTACATGTGGTCCCTGACCTCAAAGCACTTACAAGCAATAAGACAAATGACACATCACGAAAATGCTCAACCTTATATAACAAATCCAAAGGTTTAAAGCATTCAGAGGCATTTGCTTTGCGATACATTAGCTACAACTGCAGGCAGTAAGCTTTGGCTGAAACAGTCAGGGATAGTTCTTTGGAAGAACTGGGTCTTGAATAACAACCATTCATTGTCTACTAGGTGCCACTTTTACACTTAGTCATTTAAATGATCATCTTTCACTCTCACAACAACTCTACAAAGTACTGATTCTTAGGACCATTTAACAGATGAAGAAACAGAGATTAAGTAACTTGACAAAGGTTACTCAGCTAATAACCTGCTAAACTACAAGCCAGATCCAGACTATAGAGCCAAGGATTATTAATACTTTTAATATGTGAGTTTCTCAAAGTAGACCATATACTACCCCCGGTACACAGACGGGTTTTTTGTTGTTGGACAGAGCGCTCTTGAAAATTCGAATTCATTGCCAGTACTTGAAAATCAGGAAACCGGCCGGGCGCAGTGGCTCGCTCCTGTAATCCCAGCACTTTAGGAGGCCGAGGAGGGTGGATTACCTGAGGTCAGGAGTTCGAGACCGGCCTGACCAACATGGTGAAATCCCATCTCTAATAAAAATACAAAATTAGCCAGGTGTGGTGGTGCAAGCCTGTAGTCCCAGCAACTCGGGAGGCTGAGGCAGGAGAATTGCTTGAACCCGGGGGGAGCGGAGGTTGCAGTGAGCCGAGATTGTGCCACTGCACTCCAGCCTGGACGACAAGAGCGAAACATCTCAAAAAAAAAAAAAAAAAATTAGGAAAGTTCATATAAACATCTGAAGGTTCTCGAAGAGGTGTGTGAAGATATGAGGACTCAAAATGCAAATGGGATATTTTACCTAGGCCTCGATTTCATATGAAAATCTGGGAATAAAGAGTTAAAGTATGTAAAGATACTATTATCTTTAGAGAAACAACAGATACAGTGTGAAATAGGATATAAAACCGACATGCGTTTTCAACTGAGTGTGTGGACAACACAGCGGGTAGGTACTGTCCCAAAGGGTGGATAGATTCAGGACTGCAGGAACCAAAGTGACTGGGAAGCGCAGTCACTTTAGAGAAAGGAGACAAGCTCGGAAAGCTTGGAAGGGGGTTGTCAAGGACACTAAGCGTCTGCTGTTTGCCTCCGTGCTGATCCCGGTGGACCGTACCAGGGAGAAGAATGCTGCCTCATGATGGTCAGCCTGCAGCCACCACAGTTTAGCTATAAATGGCTCCCTCCTGCCCCAGGTTGTCAGGGCTCATTAAGGCCTGATGCGAGATAGCCTGTGCCTGTGGGCGGACCAAAAATGGAGGGAGCGTGTGTTTGCAAATGTCCTTACTCAGGGAGTGCTCACGGGCATTGCGGAAAAGAGCCTCTGGCAGGGATCTGGCATTCGCTCTAGGGCATGAAGGTTCTGGAAGAGTGAATTCAAGAGCTCCCCAGGGCGAGCTGCCCAGGGCCAGCACTCTTTGCAAGGCCTCAAGGTGGAGATTCAACGCCCGTTTTCACCACTCCGTGAGGCTTGGTCCATCCTGTTTGCCCTGATGCTACCCACATCGGAGATCAAACGGCTCCTTCCCAACAAATAGGCTGGACTGAAGAAACCTTAGTTGTGAGCACAGGAAAGATCAGGTCTTGTTTCACTCCCGGAGTCACTTCTTAAGGGAAAAGTTTGGCTGGTGGGGGCTCATTTCCTTGGGCTACAGCAACAAGAAAACATATGCCAAACTAAAGGAAGAGAAGCAAAATTCAATCCTGTTTCAAAAAATCAGAATGCACACACGTCTGTTTAGAGTCTTCTAATAAATCTTTGGCCTCCTCCTCCTCCCTCTTCAGTCAATCTGTACTCTTCTAGCCATCCTTCCGTTTTTGAAGCCCCCAATCTCCTTCCTGAAATCCTCTAGGACGTCCCAATTCTGCTGCCCTGATGGATTCAGGACTGCAGCTGTGTGCCTGAGCAGATCACTCATCCTTCCAAGCTTGTTTCCTCATCTGCACATGGCACCTGTCCCAATGGCTGTTGCTGGGATCTACGGTCACGGCCCATCAAACCACCCAGCACCATCCCTGGCCTGTATCTGCACCCTGTCACTGTTATTTTTTTAATCCCTGGTCAAGAGCTCCAGTCTTGGAGCAGACTGCCTGGGTGGAAAACCCAGCTATGTCACATACTAACAACATGACAGGGAGCGACGGTACTTGCCCATACAAAACTTACACTTCAGTCTCCGCATCCGTAAAGCAGGATCGTGATGACCCCTTCTTCACACGTTTCTGTGGGATGAATGAGTTAAAGCAAGGAGGGTGCTCAGAAGGGGCTCTGCGTGGAGTAGCAAGTTTCATGTTTTAGCTGCATCAACACCATCATCACCGCCATGCTATCCTGCGTTCTGTGAGGCTGCTTGAATTGCCTGAGCCAGGGACTTTTCCCCAACAGAAGTCAGCAAGCTTGCTCCCTAACCAGGGACTCAGTTCAAATGGCTGAGTATCTGTAAGGGGGGTGGGGAAAAGGGGCGGTGCAGGGAAAGGAGCAAGCGGTCAGAACTGGACACCCAGACGGCTGGGGGTGAGGCTGCTCAGGTACAGCCAGTTGCTGCCCTGTGGCAAGGCATGCCCAGGGTTGCTCCATCTCCCAGATATCAAGGGAAGCTAGAAATCCAGATATTTATGTAAAATTTCCTGCTTTTTAAGTAGTGGCAATGAATTCAAATTTTCAAAATCACTCTGTCCAACAATAAAAAAAACCCCATCTGTGTACCAGTGTGCTGGCTCTGCTCCCGGGGCCATCAATCTGTGTCCTCTGCCTCGTGGGGTGGGATCACCTCCAAGTTCTGCCTCTGAACACTCGTCTCCTCCTTGAGGCCTTCCTAGTGTGCCTGACAAGAGATGTTTGTCCTGCTCACCTTCTCAGACTCAGAGCGCTCAAGGCCACCTTCTCTGACCACACCTTTGCCACTGCAGCCCAAGCATGGGCCTTCTGTTGTCCACTCGCCCAATAACGATGCACTTAGCAGCACTTAGCAGAGATCTGCAGGAAAGCTAAGTGCTTTAATGACACTTGTGTATCGATTCAGAGCTTTTTTTATTCCCCCCCATGGGGATTTCCCGTACGCGGCGGTGCATTTGGGGGCAGTGCAAATTCTTAGAGGCTAAGTTCCCAGAGGCCAGGGACTGCTCCCTAAAGCTCTCTCCGAACACAGGGAGCACAGGCCTCAGCATCCGTGACTCCTTCTTCTGATGAAGGCCGAGAACGCTAAGGACACAGTGCATTGTGAAATGTCTTTTAGAAGAAATTCACACATTAACACTTCTTTCAACACCAGCCATGAGCCCACGTTGCCACTTTCCGGTCTCATTTTCACAAATGCAGCATTTTAACTGATGCCCAAATCTCCAACTGTGTAGACTTGAGTCAAACACAAGGCAACTGGCTCTCCATATTTAAATCAGGCACAGGCTGCCTATGAAGATGAATTACTGTTGGTCTGTGTTCATTCATTCACTCATTCATTCAACAAACATTGGTTCTCTTCGTGTCAGATGCAACAGTACTAGGCTCTAGGAAAGGCGAGAACAATTAAGCACAAAAGGTCCTATGACAAAAGTCTTCTCCCTCACACCCGGAATGCCAGAGGCCGGATGGAATCTTAAGAAATGGTCCCGGCCGGGCGCGGTGGCTCAAGCCTGTAATCCCAGCACTTTGGGAGGCCGAGACGGGCAGATCACGAGGTCAGGAGATCGAGACCATCCTGGCTAACACGGTGAAACGCCGTCTCTACTAAAACATACAAAAAACTAGCCGGGCGAGGTGGCGGGCGCCTGTAGTCCCAGCTACGCGGGAGGCTGAGCCAGGAGAATGGCGTGAACCTGGGAGGCGGAGCTTGCAGTGAGCTGAGATCCGGCCACTGCACTCTAGCCTGGGTGACAAAGCAAGACTCCGTCTCAAAAAAAAAAAAAAAAAAGAAATGGTCCCATCCAACACTCTTGTCCTGGAGAGGATCTGAGGCCCTGGGAGTTGACTATAAATTGCACACGTCTGTTTGGCTATGAAAAGGGAGTACAAAAGGCGCAAAGATTAAACCCAAAGTCCTTGCTCCTGGCTCAGTGCTCTTTTCAAAGCAGCATGCAGAACATTCTAAGCAGGATTCCAACTAAACCACTAACAAGGCCTGGGGTCAGCAAACTGTGACCTTCCAGGAGAAACCACGGGGCACACCATTCATGACTGTCCTCAAGAAAAAAGGTATTCATGGGAATAAGAAGCAGGAGTGCCACTCTGCACAGAGACCCCTCCCGTTACCCTTCTGCAACCAGCCTCCAGTGGCTCTCATATATATATATTTTTTAATGTACCAAGGCACCTAAGGAACAAGACTCCTCCCCATGAGTGCCAGAGGCTCACAGTAAGTCTAGAGGGCAGGGTGGAGGTGGGTCTGACACTAGCCCCAGAGACATATCTGACATGCCCTGATAAAAGAACTCACGGTTGCCCGGTGCCAGCGGGGCAGAATGAGTGTGCTGGCACCACCCTTCCCTGCCTGCTACCCTCCTCACATTGCCCTGTCCCCTCAAGGACACCTGTTGTCATTTTCAAGGGGGAAATTGAGTTTTTCATGGAATAACTGGCATAAAAAAGGCTCTCCACACAATGTGCTTCAATCTCTCTCATATGAAAATCAATCAATCCATCCATCAGTAGGACCACGTCGCTGGTGATCAGAGGGGAGAGTTAGGCTTGGACAGATGATGGATGAACAGCACTGAGGGAAGCAGGGGCAGGGATCACAGATGTCTTTGAGGACCTACGGTCACGCCACGTTCCATGAGGCCAGGACAAACAGGCTGGGTGGACGTCTATTTTGGTCACACAGCTGCAAACATGATTTATGAAGATGTTGAACGCTGGCTCCCAGGAGGTTTGTGCATCACGCTATTGCTGTCCCGGCCGTAAGAAGCTGAGCCTCTGATGCCCATCCTTCCTCTTCCCACTGAGCAAGGTGTATTCTCAAGCTCTGATCCCTTCTGATTCTTCCCAAGACACTGGTTTTCTTTTCTGCTTTCCCTAATCCGTGAGAGTTTAAGGATGTGCATTATTGAGTTTGGCATCCATTGGCCTCAATGTTCTCTATCATTCTACTGCAAAGCTGCCTCTTCTTGGTGAAATTTAGCTTTATTGATTTCTATTTCTGACTTGCTCGACACTGGCTCATTCATTATTCAGGGAAAATCTGGCTATGAGACCACGGTTTGATATCCTGCCAACAGAAGCCTGAGCAGGTGGGACCTCTGCAAGTCTTCTCTTCAAAGAATCAGAAGACGCTATAAAAAGCAGTATAGTTTAGACCCCTCAAGATATTCATTATTTTCTGTGTGAATCGCAGGTCAGCTAGTAGGAAATAAACCAGTTATTTTTGAGCAGAGAAGCATTCCACTGTTTAGCTGGAAAATAAAACCCTCCTTAGCCACCTATCCTGCAGGTTGCGGTGAGAGTCCCCCAGGGCTAGGGCAGGCGGAGGTGTCCCCATCCACCACCATCAACAACTCACATAGACCTGTTTCCATTCCACTGTGAGGGGCTGAGTCCCACCACCTTCCATGAGGCCCATGGTGTTTGTAGGCAAGGTGACATTTTCAAGGTGTTACAATAAGATGCAGGGAATGGACCCATTTGGTTGTTTATTTTCCTTGTCATAGAGGACAGAAGTAAAGGAAATTGTATTCAAACCATAAGAAGACAGGTTCAAATTAGAGAGTGGGAAGAAGTTCCTTTCACAAAGTTGGGCTGAAACATACTACTGAAGAAAGTAGTCGAATTACCCCCTAGAGAAATCTTCTAAGAACAGAACTAATTACCACATGTAAGTACCAATTCATGTATAATCCGATCCTGCGGGAAGAGACTAGATTAGGAAATCTCTCAAAATCCTCTCTGGGCTTCCCCACCAGGTGAATTTTCACCATAAAAAGTCTGGATTATGTTTAATTGGACATAGTGGCACACGATTGTAGTCCTAGCTTCTTGGGAGGCTGAGGCAGGAGGATCATTTGAGCCCAGGAGGTCAAGGCTGCAGTGAGCTATGGTCACACCATTGTATTCCGGCATGGGTGACAGAGTGAGATCCTATCTCTAAAAAACAAAAAAATGAAAGTTTCAAAGACCTTGGCTCACTTACACTTAAGGTCTAGGTGTGAGACTGGTTTGGCCCTAGATGTCCAGTGGATTTTGATTTTAACCTCAGAGCAAAGCAAACTGAGTGGTATGGGTGCCTGTGAACACCCTTTAAGGGGTGACATTTCCTCAGAATACACAGATGAGAAGACAATGGTGTGAGCATTTTTACCAAGGCTTGAGGATGGTATCCCAACAGCAGAGTACAGCCTTCATGGTTTTTTTTTTTCTACTTCGTAAAAGTAAAGGAGACATCATAAAGAATGAAACTGGGAATGACCAACCATCCTTGAGTACGCACACACACGTATGCACGCACGCACGTATGCACGCACGCACACACGCGCCAGAGCCATGACAAATGCATCACAAAATCATGGTGGGCCGCTGCTGTGAGAGGCAGCAACACCCTGGAGCAGTGGCGTTTGCCTGGCTTTTCTGTGGTGGGTGAGGAGGAGGCTGAGCCAGGAAACCCTCAGCCCCCTGCCTCCCTTAGTTTCCCCACAATGGAAAACAGTTCTGATTTCATGTTCTGTATTATTTCAACCCCCTAGAAGGGAGGAGGAGAGGAAAGGGGAAGGAAAGCTTCACAACCACAAATGGAGTGGCAAGTTTATGAATTCTCTTGGAACGGGCAAATCTAAGTAAATCCCTGTCACTGATAGGGAGATGATGACGATGATGATGATGATGCCACCTTTCCTCCACAGATCTCTGGTGAGGCTCAAGTGAAGGCATACAAGTATATGCCAAGCTCCATGCCTGGAACACAACCGGCCAGGTTAATAAATGGTAGTCATTGTGATACCACCTGGATCACTGAAGTCCCTGAAAACACCTACATCTTATTTTCCAAAATGTAAGCAGCTTTTTTCAGAAGATAAATGTAACGAATAGTTACAGTGGTCCCAATTAAAGATACACTCAACGGGCTTTACCTTCAAATGTCTTCTTCACATGACAGTATACCTTTCCCATCGATGTAGCTTCTTCTAAACCACATTTGTGAAAGGGGTTAAAATGAGTATGAAGGTTCTCCTTTGGGAATGTGCCCAGGTCTCTTCCTCTTCTGGGGTCCTATCAGGCTCATTTGTCCACACCCTCCATCCTTTCTAGGCTCACTTCCTCAGTGAGCTTCACCTCTCACATGCTCAGTTATCCCCTGATCGTGAGCAACTCACCAACTCCATGTTTCCAGCTCTGGCCACTTGCCTAGCTTAGTTACCTGTTTATCACTGTCTAAAACAGAGAGCATCAAGCCTGTCTATACAATAGAATCACCTGGTGGCTTTGAAGACTACTGATTCTGACCTCAGACCGAGTCACTCAGAGCCAAGAAGGCAATGTCCCTGGAACTATCACTGAATAATTGACTTCCACATGTCTGTTGCATTGCTTTGTCTAGAGAGATGTTACAGGAAACTGCCTTTGAAACCAGGCATATTATTAAGGATGTATCTTGCTGTATGACTGAGGATCTCTCTCTATGAGACTCCAAAGGACAAACATCTCTCAGGTTTTAGTATTACGGACCTCTGTGTAGAAACACTCTTGGGTAATGCGTCAGTTTTGATCTTCTGAACATTTAAACCATGCAAGTGATCATGTTTCCCTCTTTGCTCTGGTCACTAGGAAGCTCAGAGCCAAATTCATGACTGACCATCCCACTCCTAAACCAATACCTAGAACTTACAGTATTAATTTTGTATATTAATGTTATCCCCTAACTTTATCTTGGGTTTCTTACCTTTATTTTCCCTTTGTTATAATTTTTGCACTTCCTTTAAAAAATAAAATAAAATAAAATAAAATAAAATAAAATAATAAAACCTCTAGGTATACAGCACTTTTGTAGGCCATTGCAAATTCTTTTTGGAACTAGTTGGGACACGTTAGACAAATTAATTAAATATAGTCATTGACATGCAGCCCCTCGCAGCAGAGCAGCTCTAAGCAGATGGCAGTGAGCACCGAAGTAGAGAGCAGGGCTCGGCAGAAACTTCCTGGCTTTGGGGTCAACTCCCCCCACAGAAACCTTCCTTCCAACTTTGGTTGTCACAGAACATCTGGCGGCCTATCGGAACTGCATATTAAATATGTTTTAAGATTATGAAAAGATTTAAGTGAAATAAAAACAGCTACACACATTCAACCTCTGGAATCCTGACATTCAGTTCTGAATCTACTCCCAACCAACATATCCACAGACAGAACTTCTAAAACGTTGGTCCTTATGGAAACAGATCAGGTCAGTCTATGGGATTCTCTACAAGTAACAGTAGATAGTGGAAGTCTGCAGCCTCGTGTGATGAACAGTGTGAACGGATCATTTAGAATACCTGAAAAGTATTCCAGTTGTCAAACAACATGTAATGATTTTTACAATCCTGGGAACTCCAAATAGCTCACTGGGGACGTCCCCACCCTATACACTAGGTGTTTACATAACTGCTCCTCCATACTTTTAATCTGAACTAACTACCCAAATACTACCTGTTCCCAAATGTGATCAACAAGGTCATAATCTGCCACTGAATTGCTTTCCCTTTTCTGTACGGGGATTTGCTCTCCCGGGCACGAAGCTGGGATCACTCCCAATGAGGCCAGGTCTCTGGGACAGCCTGACCACTGCAGCAGCCTGCACCAGAGTTCGAGGCTGGCACCCCTGTGCTACTGGCAATCAGCAAGAGGGGCTCCCTGTTCCTAGCACTAAGCCAGCTCATCTGTATCAGGCAGGAGGGGACCAGCCAAAAGACTCTTGGCTGGCACAGCCTGGGTGAAGCCCGCTTTGTCCCCGGGGTCATGTGTACGGAAATGGGCTTGATGGCTGACTTGCTATACTAGTTGTTATTTCTTTCACGTAACAGCTTAAGGATATGAATTGTATTTATTTAAAAGTTTAGAATTCTCAGGCACAGGCACTAGGCTCAAAGAGGGGTCCAACTGAAAGCTTCCCTACCCCCAATATCTAAGCAGCCCGAGTGTTGTAATCACTCTGCTGTTTATATATTTGCATGCCCCGCTCAGATTTTTAAAGATCTTAATTAACCCTTAACATTACCCTAACGACATAAATGAGCAGCTATAACATTTAATTAGCTTTGTTCTTTTATGTATTTTAGTTGTATAACCAATATATTTTTATTATGGCAAGTATAAAATTCATTTAAAACTATCCACACAATTCCACAACTCAAAATAACCACAATTTACATTTCAGCATACGTAAATTGCTCAGTCTTCTACCTGTGTTTGTGTGTGTGTATGTGTGCGGACGATCTTGAACCATGGGTTGAGCCTTGGGTTGGGCTGACCCTGGAGTTGGGATCATCCTCAGTCACACAGCAGTGGGTTAGGGCCAAGTCCAGGCAGGCCTGGCTGGGGCCTGCAATGTCCCAAAAGGAACCTAACAGGAGAGACCCACCAAATTGTTCAGCGGTAGCTTCGAGGTGTGGAGGGCTTCCCAGTATGGCAAGCCTGGGAGCAATACCACTGAGTCTTCCCTGAGATCTGTAATTGTGGGTCTGACTTCCCAATTCATAGATAGAGACACTGAGACCCGGAAAGACACACGTGCTGCTAGCGAGTAGAAACGCTGGGACTCCAGGCCAGGGGCTGGGCGCAGTATGATGAGAAAGAAGTTTCAGCTGTCCATTCCTGCTTTCATTACCATATACACTGCAGTTTGGGTTTCTTTTCTTCCTTTCCATATTTCTGAATATATTAAGAAGAGAAGGAGGGTGGGGGTTGGTGGCTCACGCCTGTAATCCCAGCACTTTGGGAGGCTGAGGTGGGTAGATCGCCTGAAGTCAGGAGTTCAAGACCAGCCCGGCCAACAGGGTGAAACTCTGTCTGCACTGAAAATACAAAAACTAGCCAGGTATTGTTACTTGGGAGGCTGGGGCAAGAGAACCACTCAAACCCAGGAGGCAGAGGTTGCAGCGAGCCGAGATCGCGCCACTGCACTCCAGCCTGGGTGACAGAGTGAGACCCTGTCTTAAAAAAAAAAAAAAGAAAGAAAGAAAGAAAGAAAGAAAGAAAGAAGAAGAAGAGAAGGAGACTTTATTCCAGTTTAACGGCTGGAAAAGAGAGCTGGACTGACCTGAGAAGGGGCAGATTTTACCATCGGTTTGACTGTGACTCACAGCAAGCCCTGACTCTGGGCCCAGTTTACTTGTCTATTCATTGAGGATGGGGCCAGCTAGGTATCTAAGAAACCTCCTAGTTCTAAAATGCTATGATTTAACTTAGTCCCTGCATACACATAAATATACAAACTGGAGGCCAGTGAGATCTGTGGCACTTTGCTGCTATCACAAAAATAATGATCCCAGACATACAGGAAATACTATTTAAATGACCTTGTTCCAAGAAAACAGTAAGCAAGGAGCTTTTTATTAGACATCGGAGAGGGGAAAGGATGAACTAGAACAGGGAAAATATACCAAAGAGGAAGAATTCAAGAGTTAAACTAGTCAAAATCAGGACATGTGAGTACCTAACCTTAACTAAAAAAAGAAAACGTACTACAATATTGTCTTAACTCTTTCGGGAAAACAAATACAGACATATCTGAGATTCCCTGTGTCCCTGAATACGGGGCTAACAGAGTCTTTGGTTCAGAAACACTCTCAAGATAAAATCTTTGTCGGAGTATTAATATTAAAATGATGCTATTTTTTTTTTTTATTACAACACATTCTTAAGACATTTGGAAACCTAAGAGGCAGCATTAACCACTTAGTATTTACAAAGGGCTGATGTATGGAGACTTTCAATTTAATTGAAGATAACAAATGGTTCACTGATCTGACAGGCAACCTTAATCATTTCAACAAATTTTGCAGAGAAAGAGGATTCTTTTCAAAGCGAACCTCTAAGGTATTGGTATAATTATATCTGTTTCCCAATTAAAAAGATCTTGGCTATTCTATATTCCACTGGAAATTACAGATTGCAGTGAAATTGGCCTGCTTGTTTTTAAATCTCCAAACTTTTCAAGCACACTGTTTTCTGCCTAGAAAAACGCTTGCTAGGAAGTTTCAAGGTTTCAACAATAGTTTATAAAACAATTACTTCACCGACATACTTAACCATCAAGATATTATGGTGGAAAGAGAAACCACTTTTGTCTGCACACAATTTTAAAGCTTATATAATTTACCAATGTGTTTTGGCGAAAGCCTTCTCAAGTTTTGGCTGAAGGGTTTTCATGTTTTTCCTAATTTCGCTTAGAGTCACATAAGTTCATCTTAACTTACATTTGTGAACCTAACTCTCTGGCAATGAATTTTTAAAGAAAACAAAAAACCAACCCGTTCTTGGGAGAGACTGACATTTCAGTAATCTTTGCCAGCTGGAATGTTCAAAATGGAATCTAAATATTGTATTAACAACATCAATAACAAGCAGGTTTGGAGAGACTTTATAAAATATGCTTGAGTTGTGATAAAAATTCTTGTTACTTTGTGTTTCGCTCAGCTCTAAATTACCACACTGATTTGATAAAATCTATGACAATCCTATTTTTTAATCATGCAAGAATTCTGAGGTTCACTACATGTACATAATAAAAATCTGAAATCAAATAGGTATAATGAAATTGCAGCTGCCCAATCATTTTTGAAAGTTTCTACTGGAGTAACATACGTCCGGCGAAGTCCTTCTATGTGTGCAGTTCAGTGAATTTTCCCAAACAATTTACCATGTAATTGCCGGGGTGGAGGCTCACGCCTGTCATCCCAGCACTTTGGGAGGCTGAGGTGGGTGGATCACCTTAAGTCAGGAGTTTGAGACCTGCCTGACCAACATAGTGAAACCCTATCTCTACTAAAAAATACAAAAATCAGCTGGGCATGGTGGTGGGCACCTGTAATCCCAACTACTTGGGAGGCTGAGGCAGGAGAATCTCGCTTGAACCCGGGATGTAGAGGTTGCAGTGAGACGAGATCACGCCATTGCATTCCAGCCTGGGCAACAAGAGTGAGACTCCATCTCAAAACAACAACAACAACAACAACAAAAGAAAATTTACCATGTAATCAGCACTCAATGAACTAACAGGGGGCTCTTGGCACCTCAGGAACCCCCCTTTTGTCCTCCCTAATCATTACCTTGCACCCTGTATTAGTCCCATTTCATGCTGCTGATAAAGACATACCTGAAACTGGGTAATTTATAAAGTAAAAAGGTTTAATGGACTCACAGTTCCACATGGCTCAGGAGGCCTCACAATCATGGTGGAAGGCGAAAGACACATCTTACACGGCAGCAGACAAGAGAGAAATCAGAGAGCCAAGCAAAAGGGAAAACCATCAGATCTCACGAGACTTGTTCACTACCATGAGAACAGTATGGGGGAAACCGCCCCCATGATTCAATTATCTCCCACAGGGTCCCTTCCCACAACACATGGGAATTATGGGAGCTACTGTTCAAGATGAGATTTCGGTGGGGACACGGCCAAACCATCTCACATCACAAGGATAACCAGAACCTTGGCCTGTCTTTGTATACTGTCCTTGGCTTGGGGCAACATCCAGCCAAGGTGATCAGATGAGAATCAGGCCCAAGAAAAGCAGGAACACCCTCAGGATGGGCTCACAAGGAAAGGGCTCCCCATGAGTGTTCGCCGTCAGGAACTTGGCTATGAGTTTCCTATGCTACTCAGTTTCCACAAACAAGTGCCATCCACATCAGGAGGATGCTGGCATCACCGAACCCCAAAATAAACAGAATCAATTCCTTCTCAACGAGGACTCCATGCAGGTATATCTTCATCATCAAATCAAAATTCTCAAAGACTTCTACATCCCCTTCCTATCACTGTTGCAATAATTCTTACTGATGATAACAACAGCTTCCATGTATTCATTCCTTACAAGGTGACACTGTGCTAAGAATGTACATATCTCTTCACAGATGTTCGAAGAGCATGATATTGAGTCCAATAGGCACCAGTCACTGGATTTTCCAAATAATAATTCCCTGCGTTCAAACTGCATGTCACAACCTTCGCCTTCATCACCTTATTTAGAAATTGTATTATGAAAGCTCCTGTATGGTGCACAGGGCAGGTGTTAATAGCTTTATCAGCTGGGAATCTTTCCATCTGTAGCGATTTTTAAAAACCGAATCGAAGAGACTTTATCACCTGTGACTGGGAAAACCAGGAATAGTGATGCCTTTCAAATGGCATTTACTAAGTCCTATTCTCTGTTCCCAAACTCAGCAATGCTGCTGGTGAAAATGGGCTTGGACAGGCTCTCCTCTGTTCAAGGTGGCTGCCGGCAGCCCCTGGGGCTACAAACAGCAGCTTGGAATCTAGCATTTCCCCAGTGTTCACTGGAAAAGGTCTGAGAATCACTGAAATCAGACCAGCCTCTACTACATGACCACCCAGACGCACCAGTGTAGCCAGAGGAATGAGAATGACTTAAACTAGCGGGAGAGATATCACTCGGAAGCACATAGATGAATGGACTCGGGGGATGGAGGGCTCTCCAGCTGCAAGCCAAGGGTTAATTCCCAAAAGAGAGAAAAGGAACTGAACGTTATAGCAGCACAGCCACTTTTAAAAACAAATCATAGACCCCAAAAAGGTAAAATTACACATGCAAGTATACATAGCTAGTAAGAGGAAGATCTAAGTCCAGACTGCAGCTCTTCCTATTGGAGACTCTTTCAGCTTTCTTTTCATGCTAATTGCTATTATTCGTGGGTGTCCAGAACTGCCAAGGTCTCAGGGCAGATGATGATGTAGGTCAAGTTAAAATAATTTCCAAGAGGCCCAGAATCTTAGTTGATGATGACATTCACATTCCCTGGTAGGGTGGGAATGCCTGAAACAGCCTTAGCCAGACTTGCCTCCTGGTAAAGGAGTACAGGGGGCGGACACAGCTGCCCATTACTGTGGATTCATCTTAAGCAGCCAACCTTGGGATCTTCCCAAACTGCCCTTAGCAGACACAGTTGACCCCTACAGTCCCAGCTTTGGGACACAAGATGCTAGGACAGTTGGCAAATATATTAGTCAGTTCAGGCTGCCGGAACAAAATACTACAGACTGGGTGCTTTAAAGAACAAAAATTGATGTGCTCACACTTCTGGAGGCTAGAAGTCCGAGATCAAAGAGGTGGCATGTTTGGGTTCTCCTGAGGCTGTCTCCCCGGCTTGCAGGTGACCGACTTCTCACTGTGTCCTCACGTGGCCTTTCCTCAGTACGGGTACATTCCTGGTATCTCTTCTTACAAAGACACCAGTCCTTATAAAAACTCCTCCTTTATGTCCTCATTTCATCTCAATTACCTCTTTAATGGCTCTATCTCCAAATTCAGTCACATGGGGGGGGTGGTAGTGGTGAAGGCTTCAACATATAAATTTCGGGGGGTGATGGGGAGATGCAATTCAGTCCATAACAGTAAGTTACATGCACACATTTTACAAACCTTCATTGATTTCCTACCGTGCGCTGGGTGACCTGCAAGGTGCTGGGGATAGAGATAAGAAAACTCCAGCCTCAAGGAGATTACAGTCTGGCTGGGAGACAGAAGTGAAGGGATAACCAAACAATCTTAGTGGTTCCTGCCATGGTGAATGGGCTCAGATCCTGGGGGAAATAAGTGAGGTGTCAGGGAAGAGTCTGCTGCTTATACAGCGAGAAGCTGCTGTCGCTGCATCTCTTAAATCTACCCTCCTGACCGGCTCGATATGGTCAACTGTGCACTTCTCCATCACAATGTCACTCCAGGCCCCAAGACAAAAGAGACTCCACTGTATCTGCAGCAATGGCAAAAGCTCATTTGGCGAAGCTCACCCAGTAATGAGGCTCATACCAAAGGCAGAGGCCACGAGTAAATGCACAGACAGCACTTGAGCATGACGTGTGTATTTAAAAGCAAAGGGGAAATGTGACGAAGCAGGATGCAGGGAGAAAACATCACCACCTCCCTTTTAGGTAGCTTACCTTCTTCCCTACGGGAAAGAGGACAGGGAGATGAAGGAAATGTGTTTCAGGCAGTTGGGCAATTCCGATAAAGGTAGCTGTGACCCTGAGGAGATGAGGGTGGCTGGACAGTGGGTTCTCGGGGTAGATGGTACAATTTAAGTCTTACATTCAAATGAGGCATATAAGGAAGGGCTGGGAACTAACATGGGGAACTGCTGCAGGATAGTGAGCACTGCATCACGTGATTACAGCGCGCAAGTTGGCCGGGATCCCTGGCGCTGCAGTGGTCATAGCTGGGTTGACGCTGGTAAGACAGGGAAGCAGCTGCCTTCGCTGAGTGATGGGAGGGCGGCTCACCAGGTAGACCAGGAAGCAGGGGCCGGGGCAGTGCTCTGGCTGGGGGAGGGGAAATGGGAGGACAAGTGAGGTAGCAGAAACTCAGATCACTATTAGTTTAGTATGCCTTTGCATTTCTCTCATTATCCAATCTACTTAGGAAAATAATAATAATCACATCTCAAATCAGTATAATTTGAAGAGTAATTGAGTAATGAAAATCCAGTTCAGAACCAAAGATATAGCCTCTTCAATCTCACTTGCTAGTTCCCAACTTAATTTTTAAAATTAAGACACCTCTAATGAGACTCAAAATTGTTCACAATGAATCCAAAATGCAGTGAGGGGAAGATCAGATGTTAAAAGAGAAAATGTGTTCCATTTCCAAAATGGGAAATGATCAGAGCATGCGTGCATGTTGGCGGTGGGGGCCGTGGCAGGGGGTGAACACAGTTCTTCTCTATATAAGGCCATCTAACTATAAATGGCATTGGTTGGACATGTGAGTCAATGAACTTGGAGGAAATGGGGATTGCCTAAAATAGCATTTGTGGTATAGACCTGAATTTAGCATTTGAGGGACCTGGCTATGAATCCTGACTTTGAAAATCCTTCATAATACACACACATGCTCATCACACTTAAACACATATGCACCTACACACACATACAGCTACATATTCATTTACACACATACATATATGTTGCTTGGCTTAGCCAAATGCTCGACTTGAAGCTTCTGTTTCTTCATCTGTAAGATCAGGAAGATACCATCCACCTCTCAAGAAGTGAATGAAATTACATGCAAGCCAGGTCTCTACAGATCTAACGGGGGTACGTGGATGTGAGGAGCATTACTACTATGATCCTGCTTTCTTTGTTTAAGTCAAGTCACCGTCTCTGAAAACTCTCCAAGCTCACCTTTTATTCTCGCAAGGGACAGTCAAACCACAAAGTGGGCCTCTTAAGACAACAAAGAGGCTGACATGACACTGACACACAGAAATCACCAGGGCTGTATACTTAGTTTAACTAACACTGTTAATTAGAGACACTGTATTCATCAGGACTCTTGACTGTACATAAGAAAAACCTAATTCAGGCTGGCTTAAGTATAAAGGAGAATTTATGAGCCCATCAAATCCAGCCACAGGTAGGGCAAGGAGACAGTGGCCCCTGTCTGTGCGCCTCTGTGCTGGTGCCACTTCCTGTACCCCAGCGGATTCCACGTGCAGGGCTTGTGAGGTCAGCACACCTTGTGGAGCTCCCAGAGCCAGGATGCGAAGCCCAGGGTGGAATTTTGGCCTGGACTGGGCCACGTGCCCGTCCCTCCACCAGTCGCTAAGGCCAGGGGGTGCCTGTAAGAAGCTGGCACCTCCCATTTGGAATCTATGGGAAGCGGAGGGGTGGGAGGAGAAAGCCGTCCTGACAGGGCTACTGGAACCCATACTGTCCATGTGAGCCACAGCAACGTGGGCCCATGACAGCTGCAGAGTTTAAAAGTGAAAACTTCATAACTATTTCTTTTCCAGGCCATGCATGGCAAAGCACAGAGACAAGTCTCCCAGAGCCTGAGAAATACAATACACAAATGATCAGCGCAGAATCTACCTTTATACATATCACAGCCTTCTTGTTTCTTGTCACAACATCCTCACAAAATCCCTTAAAATGTGGGAAATGAATCCACAACTAGGACGCTGGGAGCATCTCTACTGGCAGACGTCATCAACACCAAGACCTGTGGTTCTAACTCCTCGCTGCAATGTGTGTCAAGCAGGATCAGATCATCCTGATCAAGCCCCATTAGACATCACAGTTTGCCAGTCGCAGTGGCTCACGTCTGTAATCCCAGCACTTTGGGAGGCTGAGGCAGATGGATCACGAGGTCAAGAGATCGAGACCATCCTGGCCAACATGGTGAAATCCCATCTCTACTAAAAATACAAAAAATTAGGGGGGCGCAGTAGCGGGCGCCTGTAGTCCCAGCTACTCAGGAGGCTGAGGCAGGAGAATCACTTGAACCCTGGAGGTGGAGGTTGCAGTGAGCCAAGATTGTGCCAATCTCAAAAAAAAAAAAAACCAAACAAACAAACCAAAAAACCACAAAATCACAGCCTAGGGAAAGAGGGGCCAACCAATGTGTGCTGTGGTGACCATGAGGTAGGCAGTTCAACACAATCCCTTCAACGACTTGGTAAAGTTCTGATTCACTGCAAGTATGGCTGGCTGCCTTGCAGTCTCCTGGTGGTCTCTGAAACTAGTCTTTGTAAATGTCTTAGTCTAGTTTGCATTCTTGAAACCAAGGGGTTAATCTGACTGGGTCTGCCTGTCCTGCTTGCTTTTGGTCACTTGCTTTTTGTTATTTCTTTTTTCCTTTTTCCACCAAGCTGAGGCCTTGCCACTGAATGCTGGAATTTGACCTTCACTGGCTACTTTACAGATAACATTCATAGGTCACCACGGTGATGGTCGCAACAGCTATTTTTCAGGAACTAGGGCAAGCTCCTGTCCAGTTCAAACCAGTTAGGACCACTGCCCCTTCAACTGGGCCTGTGCAAGTGCCAGAGAGGTGGCCTTTTGACATTGGAGGGCCAAAAGCTCCACCCTCAGATCGCGCTAATGCCGCCATTTACTGAACATACTTCCTTTGAGATGCCATGGACCCCGACTATGCTTGTGCAGAATGAACCCGTTACTTCATTTTATCCCCAATGCCAATCACCTTTCCCCAAACGTTAGACCACCCCGCTTCCCTAACCCATAAATATCCCTAAGCCTTATCTTCAGGGAGGCGGATTTGAGAGCTGTTCTCCTGCCTCCTCACTTGGTACCTTTGTGAACAAATCTTTTCTCTTTTGGAAAACCCTCCATGTCACAGTGATTGATTTGCTGCACTAAGGCAGAACGGACCTGGACCTGGCTGGAAGCATTCTGGCACAATCAGAGGGACAGATCACAAGCAATTCCAGCCCATCTCCAAGGAACTTTCTTTTTCTGTCACATTTCTGCAGGATCTTAGTCATTCAGAAGGGTCATGAAGAATAGCCAGTCAGGGCTCCTGTTCCACTCCACCCATGGCCATCCCGTGGGCATTTGCCTTATGCATCAGGAGCTTCAGAGAGACGACTTCAACAGTCTGAAACATTCCTAAAGGTATCACTTCAGTTCAGCCGGCGAAAGATCTATGTTACTATTGCTTTTGCTATTGTCTGTTGGGGGTGGAAGGTACTGAAGATCTTAGGAAATTGCAGGCCATCGCAGAAATGCTATCATAAGCATCATTAATTCTATTTATTGGATACCCAATCATCACCAGGCACTGTGCAGGCCTCTGTCCATATATTATCTTTTAATTCTCACAAAATCCCATGAAGAGAGTACTACTGTCTATTTGACTGACTGGAAAGGAAAGGCTCAAGCTCATTGGATGAGTTGTTGGAGGTCACTCGGCTGGTGGGTGGCAGAGGCTGGCCTTTGAACCTAAGGTTGGCCAGCTCCAAGGTCCATATACTTCTCTCCTAGTTATGCTGCCTCCTCTGGAGTGAAGTGTGGCAGTGGCACCTGCTCTTGGGGCACCTACCAAGTGCCAGGGATGCTATACAGACCATCATCAATCCTCACAGCAATCTTGCAAGAGGGATACTTTTTCATTGTACAGTAGCTCAAAGAGGGCTATAAAACTTCCCCAAATCAGGCGGCAATTAGGAAGCAACGTGAGGAATGGACTCAAGTATGCCTGACTTAAAAGCTGGGGTCATTTACCCTATGCCTGTGTGTCATGACTTACAAAGGCCAACAGGGGACCTGGGCAGAAAGACGGGCAGAGGGATGGCAGGAGAGATTCATTCTGGAAGTTCACACCTGGCACTGGTAAAGGCCTGAGGGCAGGGGCCACATTCACTCATGCATGTGCACACACCTGCACACACACACGCACCCACTCCCACGTCACGTGCACCGCAGCAGGTACTACCCAGAAACTCTGAGCCACACCTTCTGGTTGTCAAGGGAACCAAACAAGAACACAAACTTGATCCCTTGCAGTTTATAGGTGGATGATTTTAAGTCCATGTCTGAAACTGTCATGTGAACAGCTCACTCAGAATATATTCTAAAGTTATTCTTCCTCATTAAAATCTCTTGGCAATTGTATAAAAATATTTCTAGACTTCCATGTACAGTTCAACAGAATTTCAAGGGAAATGACTTTTTCAATTGTATTTTAAGACTGAGCACTTTGATAAAAGCAGGCTCTGCAGTGCAATGTGATCCAAGGTTGTTTAATCTTTATATTTCATAATCTAACTGATATAATTTAATAGACTAGAAAAACATTTTTAAATGCTCAAAAATTAAATAAGAGAAGATTCCCATACATGAATTATAATTGGTGTAAAATTACTTGTATCTACATCTGTCTATCTACTAATATAAAATTCACATAGACTAAAATAAAATATTCATTCTATTAAAGAATGGGTGGGTTCTTCTCATTGTGTTAATCTTTGAATGACTAATTTCAGGATTTCCTTTTTTCTGTATCTAGGTTTTTAAAATCATAAAGTGAACTATGCAGGAACCTGGAGGGAAAATGAAGCACCTTAATTACTTAAAGAAGACAAAGTTTTCATTTCCATCTTTTTGTCTTATTGTGAATTACTTATAACAGGATTCTCCCTCAGCCCTAGTCTGCAAAACACTGTAGAACATACAAATATCTAAAGCAGAAAACTGTTTAGAAATATTTATGCCGTTTTGAAGTGAAGGCTGGTGTGAGTCCAGGTGTCTGCAGCTTTGAGCAGAACAATTGCTTCAGGCCTTGTTTTTCCCATCTACAAAATGGGAGTAACCATATCGAATGCATAAGGCTAGTATAAAGAAATAATGCAGGCTGGACGCAGTGGCTCACGCCTGCAATCCCAACACTTTGGGAGGCTGAGGAGGGTGGATCACCTGAGGTCAGGAGTTCGAGACCAACCTGACCAACATGGTGAAACCCCATCTCTACTAAAAATACAAAAAAATTACCGGGGTGTGGTGGTTGGCGCCTGTAATCCCAGCTACTTTGGGAGGCTGAGGCAGAAGAATCGCTTGAACCCAGGAGGTGGAGGTTGCAGTGAGCCTAGATTGCGCCACTACACACCAGCCTGGGTGACAAGAGCGAAACTCTGTTCAAAAAAAAAAAAAAAAAAAAAGAAGTGATGGCTGCACAATGCTGTGACTACTAAATGCCACTGAACTGTATACTGTAAAATCATTGATTTTATGTTATATGAGTTTCACTTCAATTTAAAAAACTAATAGGCATTACATGTGGATGGTAAAATTATGAGTAATTTTATCTTTAGATTGTCTATTTTCTATAACAAAGACATATTATTTTGGTAATAAAAGCAATTGATGTTATTTGGGGTGGGCGGGGGGGGGGGGGGGGGACTGACATTAGAAACAAAAATTAAGCCTGGCGTGGTGGCTCACGCCTGCAATCCCAACAGTTTGGGAGGCCAAGGCGGGCAGATCACCTGAGGTCAGGAGTTTGAGACCAGCCTGGCCAACACGGTGAAAACTCTGTCTCTACTAAAAATGCAAAAAGTAGCTGGGCATGGTGGTGCACGCCCACCTGAGTAGTCCCAGCTACTCAGGAGGCTGAGGCAGGAGAATCACTTGAATCTGGGAGGCAGAAGTTGCAGTGAGCCGAGATCACATCACTGCACCCCAGCCTGGGCAACAGTGCAAGACTCTGTCTCAAAAAATAAAAAAATAAAATAAAATAATCGTAATCTGAGGAGACAGAAAGAGGCATGCTAATACAAAACCCCAGAGCCCTGAAATTTTTTGCTGAAATTGGCCTCCTATTCTTCTATGAGGGTGCTCCTGCCCCTTCCCTCTTTGTGAAACTCTATACCTTTCATTTCAGTGATTTCCTCAGTTTCGGACTGAGCCGCTGCTTCTTCATGGCCACTGCTGTTTGCTACTGCTTCTCTCATTGCTGTAAACCTAGCTCTTGAATATGAGTCAGCTCTCTGGACCTTTTCCTCTTTTCCATTCTATACCCTCCTGCAAAGATCATCTATGCCCATAACCTAGGCCCATAAGCTTCCTCCCCACCCTGACTCCCCTCTTCCAAAGTCCAGCCTCAGTTTCCACCTCCTACTGAACAGTTATCCTGAAACATGAGATTAAGCCCACACACACCCCGGCAGGGGCCTAGCCCGGAGGAAGCTCTTAATAAAGCCTCTCGATTTCCTGACTCCTCTGTTTCTGTTCACAAAACTGCCATTTTCTCAGTGTGCATCACTGGATTTTGGTTAAAATGGTTACTATAGACGGGTAGCGGGAAGAGCTGAAATTAAAGTCAGACAGGAAAACACAGGATATCTGACTGGTATTTTCCCAGATTCCACACCAGGCTGTAGCCACTGGGAAAGTAGGTGGGTAACTGGAGATTGGGCAAATTTGCCATCAAGAGATGGCAAAGATCAGAATCAACCAAAGCCTTTTTAAATTGCATTTCCTTGTATTTTTAAAGTAACTTAAGACGGTGTTCTGCACGTTCTCAGTGACCACATAAAACCTTGAGAGATCACAGCTGCTGACCAGCAGCCCTGTAAATTCACCGCTGATTGTAAGCAAAAGCAGCTAGCTGACTCTATGACTGCAGTTACAGATAGATCTTTACAAATAACTCAGTGCAGAACAATAAGACAAATGATGCCAAGGATAAAGGGCCCCTCCTTGAAACCAGAGGGCCTCTGCAGGCCCAAAGAGGACAGAAGGCAATTAGGACTTAGGGGCTGGGGGGAATGGAGAGAGGCTTTCTTGTTTGCCTTTTGTCATTGCTAATTTTTTTTTTTTAATGTGTATGCCTGAGGGTGAGAATCAGGAGATTTATGCATTAGGTGGATGCCCTCCTTTGCAAAATGGACAAAAGAGTCAGCTTGCGGAGCAGATTAGACAGAAGAGGCCAAAGAGCCCAGGGGCTTCAAGCTCCGACCAAATGGGAAAGCAATGAGTGGGCGAGGGTCAGGGCAAATCCAAACAAAACCTGGGATTCACTGGTCCTTCCAGAGAGGTAAGGGGTGCCAGGACTCCAGGCCAGAGGCTGTGGCCAGACGCAGAAGTCTGGTAGTGACATCCTGGTCATATCAGAGGGTGACACGGAAAGTGGAAATCATGAGAAAGGCAGGTGTTTGGGAAAATGCTCCTTTGGTGAGTTTTGCAAGTTTTTCAGCTGGAATATACCTATGAGAATGAGTGATCGGAAACCTGAGGCATGAAACACTGAAGGCTAAAGCTGACTTCTTATGG
Organism: Macaca nemestrina; assembly: GCF_043159975.1. Lineage (NCBI taxonomy): Eukaryota > Metazoa > Chordata > Mammalia > Primates > Cercopithecidae > Macaca > Macaca nemestrina. The sequence goes on along the minus strand of NC_092131.1, from coordinate 18,598,622 downwards.
AGCATTTGTGAGGTGTCAGGCCCCAGAGTGACTGTGACATTCACAGTTCTTTAATCTTCACCAAGATTACAAAGATCACCAAGACCTTGGGCCTCAGGTTTGATTGTAAAATGAGGTTGTGAGAAACGTATCTCGCAGCCCCATTTTACAGACAATCAAACCTGAGGCACAAGGTCAGAGAGCTGGTGCCTAGAGAGGGAGCGATTTGGCTCCAGTTTGATGTGGTGCTAAAGCCCGTGCTCTTTCACACAGCTGTGTGTGCCCCTGCTGTGAATATACACTTGGAGAGTATCGAGTACAGCTTGGTACTTGTGAGCCGGGTGAACTTCTCAAAGAAGCAGTCCTATTTATGAGGAATTAAAAGTGTCTGAGATAAAGATATGTACGAATTCTCCTTCAGATTTATGCATACATCCAGCAGGCTCTGGGCATCTTCAGCCTTTGCCCCATTCCGAGAACTGCCCTTACAGATGGGCAAGAGGAGTTTTAGCCAGGAAGGTGAAGAGCGCAAGGAAACCACATTCGGAGGATTTTAGCCCTATTTTCCTAAGAGTCACAGTTTTGTAAAATATTTCAGTAGCTAACCTTGACTGGGAATTTAGCATGAACTGTCCTATGTGCTTGACTAGTGGGAATCCACCAAATCCTCGCCAGGACTCCAGGAGACAAGCATTGCCATGACTCCCAAAGAGAAGTTAAGCCGGCTGCCCAAGAAGCCAACACAGGGTTCACTTCCAGGTCGTCCAAACCTATAATAGATCGTATTGCCTCCCTAAGATCCACAGGACCTTGGAAAACCATCTTGTTTGGGGATGGGGATCTTCAGCCAGCCTGCTACCCACTCTGTCCTCTCCTTGCACCCACAGCTGGCTGAAGGTTAACACTCTTTCTCCACTGAGCCAGAGTTAAGCATCAAAATCCATTCTGACCTATTTTTGGGGAAGTTGCTAAAGTGGAACAGAGCTGGTACTAGATAGGGAATCTTTGCCATCACTGAGGTCCGCTCCTTAATTTGCAAATGAAGCCCTAGGTATGCCATGTGGCTTGTCCAAGGTCACCAAGTTTACCAAGGGAAGGGTTGAGACCAGAACCCAGGTCCCTTGACTCATAAGCCAGTGTTCCTTCCACTATAACTTCCTCTTGAGCCTCTCATGGCATGAAAGACAACCAAGGTGAGGTATCTCATACATCTCAGTAGTAAAAGTTCGTAGTAGAGTCATGGGAAGGGGCAAGGGTTGTGAAGGGTGGGTGATCAACACTATTACTCCCAAGTAAGTTTGGACATGAAGCCAATCTAGAACATGGGAAACTGGTATTCCTCAAAGCAAGTCATCTAACAATCATGTCAACTTCATGCACATTCTACGGATTGCACGTGCATTGGTGCACATGGATGAACAGCATGCATCTCACAGCAGAAGACCTGGTTTCCTTTTTCCCTATTTAGGCTGTGGGGATGGGTAGGTTGGAGTCTAAGGCAACACAATCCTGCTCTGTGAGCTGAAAATGCCTTTAAGTCCTTCCATTACATTAGCTCGTCCAGTGTGAGTTGTCAGAAGTGAATGGATGGCCAGGCACCGTGGCTCATGCCTGTAATCCCAGCACTTTGGAAGGCCAACGCGGGTGGATCACCTGAGGTCAAGAGTTCGAGACCAGCCTGGCCAACACAGTGAAACCCTGTCTCTACTAAAAATACATAAAAATTAGCCAAGTGTGGTAGTGGGCGCCTGTAATCCCAGCTACTTGGAAGGCTGAGGCAGAAGAATCACTTGAACCAGGGAGGCGGAGGTTGCAGTGAGCCAAGACCACACCACTGCACACCAGCCTGGGTGACAAGAGCGAGACTCTGTCTCAACAACAACAACAACAAAATCAACACAAGTGAAAGGAAATAAAATCTGATAATTTATTTTAATTCTACCACTACATCCTAGGGACACGGAGTTGATAATAATTAGTGGCCAATACTAAAGTGATGGAGAAAAGGAAGAGGGAAGAATGACCAGAAGGGTGTAAGGGTGTCAAGTGAGTCACTGGAAAGGTTGGTAAAACCAGTGGCTTCATCTGTGCTGACGGTGGCTGGGCTTCATAGAGTGGGTGGGCCAAGCAGCCTTTTCCAAGAAGGGCTAGGACTTGTGGTCTGACCACAGAATGGGCCGTGAGTGGTTGAGAGGGTGGGACCTGGACTTCCCCTGGGGATCCCCAGCCGAACCCAGGACTGGACACACAGAGATGTATCATAAAGAAATGCTTGCAGGTGGGGTGAGGAGGGTAGGCTCAGGGAATGCTTGCTTAGAGGAAGAGCTAGAAATAAAAGCAGGCCAGAATGGTCAGGCAGTAGCTCCTCTCTGAACAAAACTCCGTGGGGGCATCTGAGGCCGACAGGGCCTACAAAGGCCAAGAGGGCAGAACTGGGAAATAAAATCAGCATGGCTTGTGGCAACTTTCAGCAGAAGGCATGAAGCTACCAAGAGCAGAGGTGCTTATGTCGTTTTGGGATGAAACCATTAGAGACCAGATGAAGGGTCAGATCAGGGGCGAGGAATGCCTTTAATTATGAATCACTGACTCATTACAACAAATCATCCAAGGGTGATGTTTTAATAAAGTAACCTAATTTTAAGTATGATGGGTGAATGGAATATGGGGGAGGGACACAGGGAGTTTGGAAATGGGAAAATGTAAAACAGACTTTATTCTCTTTGTTAACAAAATAAGAGAGATTAGTAAATGAATTAAATGAATAAAATAAAAACACATTTCAAACACATAGAGACCATAACATAGAGACGCACAGACACAAGAAGAAGGGACAGTGGGGACACCTGTCAGCTGGCCACGCCTGCAGGGCTCTGAATAAGCCACTCTTCTGTTCAGCCCGCCCTGAGTCCCCTCTGCACAATGAGCTTGTCCCCTTCTAATGCTCTGCTTGGTTTCCATTGTACAAGAACTGAAGTGCTCTCTAGCCTGCTGAAACTCTATAGCAGCCTAGATGGCATTTAAAATAAAGACTGTGAACTGATGAAACGACCAATTATGTTAAGTACCCATGCCTGGTGTAATCCAAACCAAATCTTACCCCATCATCCTCGAAACCGAGAGGTGATTCAGCAGCCCTTCTTGCCAGTGATTCTGAACCAAAATATAGACACTGCACCCGACGTCCAAGGAGGACCTCGAGAACAACCAGTTAATTCTTGCAATTGGTTTTGTGCTGGGAAAAAATAAAGGTACTAAGTTTCCACTCTAAACCAAACAACGATTAGATCACGAAAACTGGTGCCCCGCTGTAACTATTAGGTCATTTTGATTTCAACTTCGTTTCAGGTTTTAACTTCCATTATTTCCTCTTCGGACATTGCATTACTCTTCCCGTCGCTATCCAAAGGTGTCTATGAAGTGCTCAGGTTCCGCGCTGTTGCTATGATCTCTGTGAAGCTAAGTTCTCTGGTTATTTCTTTCTTGCAATGACTTTTTTTTTCTATTTCCACACACCTATATCTATCTGCTTTTCTAAGGCCTTAAGTGTCAGTTCTCCCAAGAAGAGACAGCCCCTCTGCTCCCACCTTTCTGACAAAAATACGTCTCCCTCCTCTACACGACAGGGCACCCCCACTGTATTAGTCCATTTTCACACTGCTGATAAAGACATACCCAAGACTGGGTCATTTATAAAGAAAAAGGGGGTTAATGGACTCACAGCTCCACGTGGCTGGGGAGGCCTCACCATGATGGTGGAAGACAAAAGATACATCTTACATGGCAACAGACAAGGGAGAATGAGAGCCAAGCAAAAGGGAAACCCGTTATAAAACCATCAGATCTCGTGAGAATTACTCACTACCACAAGAATAGTATCGGGGACACCGCTCCCATGATTCAGTGACCTCCCACCGGGTCCCTCCCACAACATGTGGGGATTATGGGAGCTACAATTCAAGATGAGATTTGGGTGGGGACACAGCCAAACCACATCCTACTTATTTTCCTATCCTGCATTACTGAGACCTGGGGAGACCACTCCATGAAGTAAGTGATCCCCCACACTGGTTCGATTCTGCCAGTCCTGCTAGTGATCCGTAACTTATGATCCATAACCCTGGCTGGCTTCTGCTGGCCAGTCACTGGTCCCACAGCACCCTAAAGAAAGATTCCCATGTCACCCCCACGTGACCAAACTGCACCTTCTCCCCCAGCACCGAGAATTGGCATCTTTGGGGACAAGTATCCTGGTTCTACTTGCCCTCAATTCCAATGCCTGTGGCTGGAACCTATTGACAGAGTTCCCTACTGATCTGATTATCTAGAAAACTTTCCTTCCACTTGCTATAGGGAAAAATGAGGGATTTTTGAAATACAGAAAATAGAAAGTGAGAAATCAAATCATTTTTGAAAATAGAAAGTGAGAAATCAAAAACCTGAGAAAGTGGCATTAAACAGGCACATTTTCTTCTACTTGATTCTAACCCAAACCTTCCCCTGGCATGACCGGACAGTCCCTTCTTTAGGTACTCCTATCTTTATTCGCAAAACTCTTGCTTGTGGGCATTAGCAACTTTCCCATGGCCCAGAACCACCCACCAAAGGAACACAAAAATAGTAATTAGGAAGAACACCCATAGATTCTAAAAAAATACTATCCACAACAAAAGTGTCTCCAGAACTCTAGGGAATGAAGAAACGTCACAGAAAAAAAAAAAAAGAATGTTAACAAATCTCTGCCCACCCTCCCAAGCTCTCACCAAGATTCTTCTGATTTTCAAATGTACAAAATTTTAATGGGTTGCACTTAAGTGGATGTGGATTCAATAAGCATCTGAAATCTGTCCTAGTTTAATTCACAGTGCCTAGAGCAATTGGGGGAATCTGTAACCCTATCAGGAAAAGAAAATAAGTCAACACCCACAGGATAATCTCATACTGACATCTCTCAACTTCAGAAACCTTATCAATATTAATATTTCCCTCATGTTTTTGCCCCACATAAATGAACAAAAAGAACTTACCTAATGCCAAAGTGAATGAATAAAAATCACGAGAAAAGGCTCTAAGAAAACAAAATCTCTTTTCTCAAAATAATCCAAACCTGAATGATATTCATGTCACTGCTATAGTTCTAGAGGAAAAATGACGCACATAACTTTGAAACTCACTTGAAAAGAACCCAAAGGCTGATCCTAATCAGTTTCCACTTCTACTATCTGAAGAGAAAACAGAATAGATTTTTTAAAATTATGTGTTAATTTTTGAGAGTGGAGGGACTTCCTTTTGCTCTCTTAAACATTTAGGATATCTACAATGATTACTAAAATTAGGTTTAACCAAACTTGCCTGACTACACTTCACCTATACCAAGCAAAAATACAAAGAAATGCTTAAGTTTCCAATTTCACGGGCTATTAAAATGACAATATGCAATTGCGTGGTCTATAAATCGCACTAAAAATGTGATGACATCTCTCACAAGGGTTCGAGCTACTACGGAAACCTGAAGATACATGTCCCTCTTCTTAACCACACTTACCTTCTACTCCTTCACACATATGGCCGGCCTTCAGCCTGTACTTTTAAGGGAAAGAGGCTAAACAGCTCTCAACCAATCAATAGACACTAAAATCCCTCACCATAAGCCCAGTGTAGTTCAAACACTCTTAGCACAGCCAAACCCATCTGCATTTGGCCAGCGGGGCCTGTCTGACTCCTAGCCAATCAACAGAAGTAGGAGGGATAGAAAGCTCCAAAGCCCCTGGGAACCACCTAATTCCATTTTATTTACAGAACCGATATCCAAAATAGCGATAACCCCAAAGTAATTTCTAAAAGTATTAAAAATGAACCTCTTTGCTATTTTTTAAATTATTTATTCCTCCTTAACTTTGGCCATTTCAAAAGGAACTTAATGGCAAAAGTAGAGATGAAAGGTGGTTGGAATTCCGTGAGCACACCGGCTGGGGACTAGGACAAGGCAGCTGAGTTGGGCTGGACAACAGCAAGGGTGTCCCCTGTAGGTGACACTTGTGGGGACCAATGTAGGGTGACTGGACTCTGAACCTCAGAATGAACCACGGCCAACCTTCCAGGTACACGGAGATGTTGGGCAACAGCAAGCAATGCATGCACCTCCATCCTGATACAAGTGCCAGAATAGCCAAACCCTCCTTTTGCAGCTCAAGTTTTTGAAACATGTAAAGGGGTTTGCTTTTATCAGCCCAGTTTATATTCCTGTCACATTTTAATTACCACGTAATTCCAATGTCACCAAAGCAAGCCAAACACTTCCAGAATATGACCAGTGACAGCGGGCCAAAGCAGCAGTCCTTAGAGGCCTGGTTTCAGACTCATGATTCACAGCAACCAAGAGGCTTGAGTAGGAAGAAATAAAGGGAACTGGATAAAGAAACCCCACCCACAACAGTCACACTTCTCCAGAGAGCGGCCACTCCTAAACGGGACAGACTCTCCGGTTTGACACCAAGCACAAAGGAGTGATGAAAGGCAGGTGGGTGAGGGGGAGGGGGAGGGAGAGGAAGGGGTGTTGCTAGGGACCTACCTTGGAGAAGGGCTCCATTTCTCTTGAAGAAGGTACTGCCCGGCCAGATGGGTGGACCTGATGTGCTGAAAGAAAAGAGAAACTAGCATAAGGCCAAGTTCATCTGCACTCACACACCTGCAACCCCTCCCCACACTTCCCTCAAAACATTTCCCCAAGCATGCATTACTGACACCCTTTGAAAATGCATCCTGGAAAACCATGAGGTCTGCTTTATTGTAAACAGGTTTCATATTTCACAGTGCAGAACCTACCTGTGTGAGCATTCTGTTTATCACCTTGACCCTGCTCACACCTGGGCACTGAAATCACCGACCGATACATAAAATGGCAAATTCACATGGTCTAATGGCACAGCATATAACTTAAGAATATTTGCTAACCTGTTCATAATTTCATGAATGTATGTGACAAAGAACTCCTAATCATGTTTTCTGAGACCAAGTGGGTTTTCCAACACTTCCTCGTGCCACCTGCCTGCTACAAATGCAAACTTGCCTTTCTCGGCATTTCTACCACTAAATCCTCAATATATGGAGATGACCTTAATCGACTTCCTCCTTCCCCCCTCTTCTCTTGTTTCGTATCCTGTTTCCAACTTCTTGGCTTAAAATGTTGCACTCCATACCCTATAAAACATTTTGCAGATATGTTACCACCCAGAGTGTGGTAACAGGAGAGGCAATAGGAAAGATCAATATATCACGAAGACACTTACTGCATTTATAGATGAGCATTTTCACTGTTTTAAGACTGCCAGTAGAAAACTTTATAACCAAGCCAGTCAGTCTTAGTAACGTGTCCTTAGAGTGGAAAGTAGGTTATATTCTAAATCAAGGATTGGTTTAGATTAACGTTACAGAGTACTTAGTCAAAAATGTTACTACATCCAGCCCAAGAGGCAGCATAAATTACTTTCACCGAAATAGTACATGACAAATTATATTGGTTAATGCATTATCAATCACCTTCAATATGAGAAAAATAGGTTCGAGTAATACATTTCTAAGTTTGGCAGAAACACACACACACACACACACACACACACACACACACGCACACACAGAGGAATCTGAAGGGCTCTACGGTGAATGTTCCACCAGTGAACCAGGATCTCTAGTTATCTAGGACAGCAATACTGTTACCAAGCAGAAATGCCAATGACACATTCTGCCCACTGGAATTTCATTACCAGAGGTACAAATAGTACAGCAGGTATAGGGACACATTACATGATTGAGGAGGAATAGGAGGGAAGAAGAAATGAGCTACAGCACAAAAATACTATCACACATCAAAATCATGTCAAACGTGCTAGAAAATACATACTATAAACCTTGATGTTAATGAACCTTTTGTTTTATTTTGTTTTGGATCCACTATACTAAAATTAAATGAGCATCATGCATCTCGGCCATGGTATTTCCAGCAGCCCTGATTCTCAGCCAGGCAGTTGTGACCACAGAGTGGCCAGGAGCTACACAGGGTAACAGCAGACCAGACTGGAGTCTCAGGATGATGATACCAGCTGATTGCTCTTCCACTGGATTCCGATCTTACTCTGTTTCAGGGCACTTAAGGCTCAAAGTTGCATGAAGAATAATGTGCATTAAAACACTTAAGATTATCTTTTAACAATCCCAGCAAGCTCTCAGGATTTTACCATCTTATTTTTATAACAAAGCAGGGAACAGCAAGCTGGCTGTTGCCAAGACGGAATCACCTGATTTATAAAGATATTTTAAAACTGAGGACTTCGTTATAGCAGAGTAGGTGTTTCTAGAGAATTCAATAATTGAGTATTACTGCAGGAGCCTGAATATCCAGCTTACTTCCATCCAAATCTCTTCTTTATCCTGACCTTGATTTGGCTGAAAACTGAGCAGACATCAGGCATGGAGCAGTATGGGGAATGAAGGTCGGATAAATCCAGTGGTTTAGATAAGGAAAATTCTCTGTGTGATAGAAATCTACCTAAAGATTCTTACAACATCCTTTTAATGTACTTAAATCACTGACAGTTCTATGGTCAATCTGTGGTGCTGTGGAACTTATCTGTACTCTAGTAGTGGAGAGAGACTTCGACTGCTGACCACCTTCTCTTTCCTGGCCCCTGTTGTAATTGATGAATTCACACATGGTCTCTTTCCAGCTCAGGGTAAGTCAGCTCCTGCCATGCTAAATGCCAAGTTTTCAAGCTCCTTGGCCCATATCTATACACTTCTTTTGGGTGGTTCCTCAAAATGACATCTTCTAACTGTGAGAAGAGCCAAGGATTTATTAAGCCCCTGTTGAGAATTGTGCTTGGTGTTGAGAAAGACTTGAGGGGAAAATTTAAAACCCTATTTTATGATCTCTAAGAACCTGATGTCATACTTACCTGGCTCCAGACTCCTCTGACTGTATCTAATGAGACCAGTGATGCCTATAGACAGACTCAAGTTTACGTCTCCAGTGGCTGCAGGTTGGGAGGGCAACAAGCTTGATTTTTTCCCCCCTCCATCTGGAGATGTCCCTGGATAATTGGCCCTTAACGCTTAAAGTTGGTTAAAACCACACATGGTACATGAAATTACTTATAAATGTCTATTAACCGCAATAATTCAGAGACAAAACCAGTGATAGAAGTCTTTGTGGGATAAGTTGCAAACCACCCATTCTCAGGCAGCTCAAGAGCGGGGAGGGTGGGAGTGGTAGGTGCAGGGGAAGAATGGGGTGCTCTCCATAGCCAGCCATGTAAATATCACTGCCACGAGAAATGACCATGGGGGCCCCTTCCTAACCCTGTGTGGGTTTTAATCACCTTAAAATGGTGTTTGCATTGCTTGACGATAGGATCAAGTTACCATTTACTGAGCATAGTAATCAACCCCTTTCCGTGGAATCCTCTAATTCTGCAGGGTGAGCAGGGCAGAAATCACCTTCCTGGTTTTGGGGGTTTTTTTTGACAGAGTCACGCTCTGTCACCCAGGCTGGAGTACAGTGGTGCGATCTCGGCTCACTGCAACCTCCGCCTCCCAGGTTCAAGCGATTCTCCTGCCTCAGCCTCCCGGGTAGCTGGGATTACAGGCACCTGCCAGCAAGCCCAGATAATTTTTGTATTGTTAATAGAGGTGGGGTTTTGCCAACTGATTTCAATGGCCAGGCTGGTCTCAAACTGCTGACCTCAAGTGATCTGCTCGCCTTGGCCTTCCAAAGTGCAGGGATTACAGGGGTGAGCCACCATGCGTGACTCATCCATTCTTTTTTTTTTTTAATTTTTTTAAAATTGAGATGAGATCTTGCTGTGTTGCTGAGGGTGGTCTCAAACTCCTAGCCTCCAGTGATCCTCTTGCCTCATCCTCCCAAAGCACTGGTGGTGTGAGGTACCATACCTGTCCACCTTCCCTGTTCTATAGGGAGACAGACAGAGGTCCTGAGAGGCAAAAGGACTTGCCCAAGGCACGGTATGACAAGTTAGTCATGATCAACCCAAGAAGGACTAGGGCTTGCCCACTGTACCATAGAAACACACACAGCAACAGCTCCAATTTCATTTCTACTCTTCCAGCCTTCCTCTTCTGCTCTTCCAGCACTAAACTCTTAGTCATCCTTCCCCATGGAAGAAGGCTGTGCATGGTATTTTGCTAGGACTCTCTCTAAGGCAAAGTCCCAGGCTAGAAAAAGCAATCAGGCTAACCATATGTGAAAGACACGCAGGCTCCCATTAGCAGAAACAATACAACGCCGGTGCCACAAATGTCTCATTTCAATAACACGCTAACAAAAATCCCATGACCTTCGGCAGTATAAGCCAGACCAACTTTGCAACAAAGAAAGCAGACCAGTAGGTTAAGAGGACCTTGCCAGCCAGCAAGGTGGAGTGCGACCTGGCATTTGAGAACATTGATCCGGCTGACCGTCAAGAGCAGCGCTGAGCCTGCAAATCCCAAGAGGTGAGTGATACCATCCTGAACAGCATACCCAGCGGCTGCCAGAGACTCAGCCCTCAGTCATTCCCGGACCCTGCACTCTGAGCTGCACTACCTCCAGCTCCCAAAGGGATACCCTGAGTCAACAGGTCGGACAGCCCGAGGGTGGCTCTTAGCAAGATGACGTGATCCATCATGTGTTCTCTCTACACCCAGGAACCTTAACCATTGTGAGAACCAGCTGGATGATAAACAGAGACCCCGGGAGGCTCCATCAAGACCCACACCTGTATTCACCAGCTGAACTTTCTGTGGCTCTCAGCGAGAAATAAATTAAGAAAAGGACTGTTTTCTAAGATCTCGCCTGTCAAATGTGAACTAGGACCTCTAAAAGAGAGAAGAGAGCCAGGCGTCACTGGCTCACGCCTATAATCCCAGCACTTTGGGAGGCCAAGGTAGGCAGATCACGAGGTCAGGAGTTCGAGACCAGCCTGACCAACATGGTGAAACTCCATCTCTACTAAAAACACAAAAATTAGCCAGGCGTGGTGGCGCATGCCTGTAATCCCAGCTCCTCAGGAGGCTAAGGTAGGAGAATTGCTTGAACCCAGAAGGCGGAGGTTGCAATAAGCCAAGATCGCACCACTACACTCCAGCCTGGGTGACAGAGCGAGACTCCGTCTCAAAACAAAAAAAAAAGAGAGAGAAAAGGATGCTATAACACGAATGAACCTTGAAAGCAAGCTAAGTGAAATAAGTCAGAATAAATAAACAAATACTGTCTGATTCCACATAGAAGAGGTATCTAGAGTAGTCAAATTCACAGACACAGAAAATGGAATGGCGGTTGCTAGAGACTCGGGGAAGGAGGAGTAAGGAGTTTAATTGGTACAGAGGTTCAGTTTTACAAGATGAAAAGAGTTCCGGAGGTTGGTTGTACAATGATGTAAATGCACTTAACATTACAGAATGCACACTTATAAAATAGTTAAGATGGTAAATTATATGTATTCTACCACAATTTTTTTTTGTTTTTCTTTTTGCAGTGGGGTCTTGCTCTGTCACACAGGCTGGAGTGTAGCGGCAAAATCTCGGTTCACTGCAGCCTCCACCTCCTGGACTCAAACGATCCTCCTGCCTCAGCCCCCAGAGTAGTTGGGACTACAGGGTCACACCACTATGCCTGGCTAAGTTGTTTTTGTTTTTTTTTTTTCCAGGACAGGATCTCACTATGTTGCCCAGGCTGGTCCCAAACACCTGGGCTCAAGTGATCTGTGTACTTCAACTTAAAACATTTTTGTTAATGTATAAAGAGATGAGTAGGGAGGGGAGGAGGGAGAGGAGTAAGGAGGGAAGAAGGAAGGGGGAGGAGGAAGAAAGAATGGAGAGATAGAGATGGTAAGAAGGACTCTGAAAAAGTGAATGAAAGCCTAAAGTGTGTGGGGTGGGAAGAAAGGAAGAATATCTGAATGCCCCCTGTGGTCAGCTCTCTGCCAGAATGGTCCACAGCACACAAAAAAGCAGAAAGCCCAAACCAACAGGGATGGGGTAGGGGGAGAAAATGGGTGTAGCAAGACCAGCCCATCCTGATTTAGCACCCCTGGAGGCCAGAGCTTACCCACTACTCTTAAGTAACTGAGCACAGAGTCCCATCATACTCTTAGCGCTGGAGATGGACTGTGATGGCAATCCCTTCAGATGGGTGGCATCTACCAGCAGACTGCGTTTCCCCACGAATAAAACAGTCAAGGTAGTTGTAACAAAGGGAGAATCACCCCCCAAAAATCCTTGAAATTCCATTGTTTTGCCTTATAACTGGGGATTAATCACCAGGAAATAATAGAAAACCAAATGTGACCTACGCCACACTGTAACGGGCTCTTTGGGTGAAGGATGTCAGTCGCTGGCGTTTGGAACCCAGGAACCAGAGCAGGCTGGACAGAGACGTGTGTGGGAAGCTTCACAAAATACCACTCACTGTTCGAGAAGCATCACTAAGAGCACAGATGAAAGTTCAGATTCTCAGGGACACTCTCGACACTTCTAACCTTCCAAATAAGCTTGAGTGTCCCAGCAATTAAAAGGGATCTCTGTGCCACAGGGTCTAATCCAGGGTGAAGTGGAGAGAGCGCGGGATTTGGACTCAGGAAGTTTGTTTAAAACACAGACTGAAAGTCTTTTAACTCGTCAAAGTCTCAATTCCATGCCTGCAAGCCGGGACAAATGATAGCATCTAGTGTGTGAGAATAAAATGAGATGGTGGGTATGAAAAAAATGCTTTCTAGACTGCAAAAATCCCAGAGGTGGTTTTTCTTTTTGTTGTTTTTGGTTTTGAGACATAGTCTTGTTGTTTTTGGTTTTGAGACATCTGTCTTTCAGGCTGGAGTGCAGTGATGTGATCTGGGCTCACTTCAACCTCTGCCTCCCAGGTTCAAGCAATTCTCCTGCCTTAGCCTCCCGAGTAGCTGAGATTACAGACACGCATCACCATGCCTGGCTACTTTTTGTGTTTTTAGTAGAGACACGGTTTCGCCATTGGCCAGGCTGGTCTTGAACTCCTGACCTCAAGTGATCCATCTTCCTTGGCCTCCCAAAGTGCTGGGATTGCAGGTGTGAGCCACCATGCCTGGCCCCAGTGGTAGTCTTGATTGCAAGCAAACCCCAGTTCAGAGTTAACTGACACACTCAAGGCCACACAGCAACATTGTGGCCGTTGTCAGCTGGGCACCAGCACTTCCTACTAGACATCCTTAACTCTCCCAACTTGGCCCTTTTTTTCCATTCCTGTGATAGATGAGGTAACTGTACTTTTCTCTTCCTCTTTTCTTTAAGGATTCTTTGAGATGTTCTAATTGCAAATGTTTCTCAGTCTAAAGTAGCAACAGTTACTAAATATCCAAGAAGCAGCTTCACAGATATCACTTACTCTAAAGAATGCTAAAAAAAAAAAAAAAAAAAAAAAAAAAAAACTCTGTTAGCTCACCCCTGTCATCTCAGCACTTTTGGAAGTCCAGGCAGGAGGATCACTTGAGCCCAGGAGTTGGAGACCAGCCTGGGAAACATTAAAAATATAACATTTTTTTATTCTACAAAAAATAAACAAAATTAGCCCAGTGTGGTGCCATGTGCCTGTGGTCTCAGCTACTCAGGAGGCTGAGGTGGGTGGATCGCTTGAGCCCAGGAGTTCTAGAGCTGCAGTGAGCCTTAATCGCACCACTGCACTCCAGCCTGGGCAATAGAGCAAGACCCTATCTCAAAGGAAAAAAAAAAAAAAAAAAAAGCTCCATGCAGAATTCTGCAAAGATCCAAAGAGACAGAAAGAGACCAGGTAGAAACCTACCAAGAGTGGCCCATTTCAGAGGCTGACAGTTACTGAGAAGGCATGACTGAAGTGATCAGACCACAACCAGCTAGGCCCACAAACACTATAACTGAGAGTGTGGCAAGATTCCTCGGAGGGCAATATACCAATCATGGTAAGAAATGGAATTGCTCTGTAAACTTAGCCAAATGTTGAAACTGGAGACTCAACTGATTTCAAAGTTAACAGCCTGCACATAGTTATTATGTGCCCAATACCACCAGGACCCATGAGAATCGGACAGGTGGCAGCTGCTCTGGCACCAGATCTATTGTGCTTATTTTATTTTACTTTTAAACAATTAGAATTTTACTTTATTTCAGAATAAGTTTACAGTTGAAAAATGATGTTTACTATCAACATTATATGAACAAAACTTTTATAGCAAAACCTTGGTATGTGAGTATTAATAATCCAAATACTATACCGATAAAGAAGATATTTTAAAAATGGAAAAGACATACTCCAAAGGCTATAATAGGCAATATATATGTACATATATACTTGTACTGGGTCCGTAAGCATTATATTATAATTCATTAAATGTGATCCAAGAAGTTACAGATTTTTCAACACTACGCACTGAAAAGATACAAAGGACTACCATAACTTCTCTTAACATTGAAAAACACATGGGGCTGGGTGCGGTGGCTCACGCCTGTAATCCCAGTTGGGAGGCGCAAGTGGGCGGATCATTTGAGGCCAGGAGTTTGAGACCAGCCTGACCAACATGGCGAAACCCTGTCTGTACTAAAAATACAAAAATTAGTTGGTCATGGTGGTGTGCGCCTATAACCCTAGCTACTCAGGAGGCTGAGGCATGAGAATCGCTTGAACCCAGGAGGCAGAGGTTGCAGTGAGACGAGATCATGCCACTGTACTCCAGCCTGGGTGACAGAGCGAAATTCCATCTCAAAAAAAAAAAAAAAAAAAGAAAAGAAAAGAAAAGGAAAGGAAAAGGAAAAGGGACAGGGAAAGGAAAGGAAAGGAAAGGAAAGGAAAAGCATATACTATCAAGACTACAAAATCAGAGCAGAAAGCCAAACTAACAAATAATTCCTTAGGCTTTAGGAGAAGTAATACATCTATGGCTTTTCTCATGTTCATTTTTGTGACTGGTTAGCAAGTCTGGCAGGCAGAAAATAAAAAATTAGACTATAATAAAACATTAAAGACACCATTTAGAAGGCATCCGATATTTAACATGCTCAAAATTGGAAAACAGACACTGAGCTTGATTTTTGGGCAACATTGCGAGGTATTACATAGCAAAAACATTGTTTCCTCCCATCAATCTGTTGACATAAAAATCTGTTATGTAGAGAAGTTTTCAAATGACACAATAGAAAAACATATAAGATGAAGAATTAGAATTTATACTTTTGGTTTTTAGTAACTATAAAGAATATAGGTCTTTCAAGGACCAAGAAACTGAATTTGGTCCTTAATATGGAATGTTCTTACATGTTTTAAAAGCGTGGGCTGCTGAAATACGTACTCCTGCTGACAGCATATCCACACTGCCAAAGGTGAACATGTGGTCATAATAAGAAAAAAATCGTACATTTCTCAGGGCACACTACTACTACTACATCATATTGAAATTGTCTAGAAGATAAACATGTACATCTTTTTTTCAACAAGCAATTAAACATACATGGAAAACTGATTCGTGTAGTATTTTTACCTATCAGTTACTATGTTCGTAATATGAGGCGAACAGACTTCTTTTTTTCCTCTTTAAATCCATAATGTTCACAAGTCACCATGTGGAACTAAAATCACATGTGCAAAGGCAAATCGTGAAGAAACGTTAAGTATTTCCAAATGCCCACGACGGCGTACCAGAAATGATGCTGTGTCTATAGCATGGAGTTGTTGGAGGCCAAAACTACAGCGGTAGGTGCTACTGCAACTTCCAGCTCTTCACTGCTGCTTGTTTGATGGAGGGACTCAGGTGAGCGGGCTGGGTCTCTCGGGAGGTTAGCCCATCATTTCTGCAGGTTCACTGACCAACTTGGATCCATCCCATGCTGTCTAACTGCTCAGGGACAGGAAATTCTCTGTCATTACCACCCTGACGAATAAGTATATTCATTTTGGATGATGTGATGCTCACAATCTCACAGTCTGACACATCTTCCCCGAGTTAGGTATGTATGGCAACCTTCGGTCTTATTAGTGGAAATTGCTGGTACTCTCCCCATTACCTGGATTTGAATGTCCTTGGAGTTGGTCGATTCCACAATGCCCATCACACTATCAAACACCCGACCAAACTTCTTACGGTTATCCACTGGAGTGGAGTTTACTTTCCCTTTCATCGGGAGAGTTGATTTTTCACATTTGAAAATGTAAGCCGCATGTTTCAGCTCAGTCTCTGAAATCACAAGGTCATTCCTGTCTTCTTGGTACTCTGCTCTCCATTTCCTTCCTTCCAACTTGAACACGGGTGCATGTGTCTGGGAAGGATGAGGTTTGGGAGATGTGGGACTTGGAGTGTGGCTTCTGGGGAGAGATGCAGTTTGCCCTCCGTGAGCCCGCAGGCTGGGATTCTTGTATAGACCTTCTGGTCATCTGTGACGTGCCAGAGCCCTGGTTCTGCCAGGTTAGGCTTCTCCTTGGTTAAAGCCGGGCAAATAAAGCTGAGCATGAAGGAGAGGACTTTTCTTTTGTGTCTTCATTCTCAAAAATTGGAGGGGCCCTGGAGGAGGTGGAGGAGGAGGATATGGAGAAAGGTCAGGCCCTCAGGAGAGAACAGAAAGCGCTGATGTGGGCGCTGCAGGACCCGTTCTGCTCCACAAGAGGCCCGTGGTGTGGTGCTCCTTGATGCATGCTTGAAACTCACTCCAGATGTTCACACGACCTCACCCAATCCACACCCTGTAAATCGTGTGTTTGTAGCCCTTTAAGACTGTTAGTGGAAAAGGTGGCAGCATCACACATCTCGCTGACGTAAGGACCGGATTTGGGGGACACAGTTATGCAGTCAAGGGCTGGGAGGCTTTTGCTGACAGCCGAGAGATGACTAAACATGTTACTCCCTCGGTTTCTCTCTCGGAAGGTGTGGACTTCTGAATCTTTTCTGTTATGGGTTTCAGAAATGCAGCCATGCCTTCTCTTGGGGTTGTTGGTCTTGAGATGCCATCAGAAGGAAAGCCCCGTAACACCCTTTCTGCACGAGTCTCCATGTCACCAGCAAGGATCCTACTGTTCTTTAAAAACTCGGCCACCATGCTGTTCCTCAACTTATCAAAGGCTTCCACAGAGGGTGCCACACCTCCACTGACACTCTTGCCTACCCCACCATGCCCAGGGGGCCTGTGGAACTCTGTAGACAACAACTCCAGGTGGCTGACGGCCCACTCCAGCCTTTCCAGCAGTCCCTGCAAGTCTGCCATTCTGCTTTGCTGCCCTTGGGTCCTGTCCTCGGCAATGCAGATCTGTCGCTGGCCACTCATGCCCTCTTCCCGTGGCCCTTATTGCGTTGTTTTAAATATACTGAAGTTTCATCACATTCCCCAAAGCCTGCCATGAAGTTGGGACTTCATTCCTTGAACATTGTTTGCGAACTGCTATTGACCTGCAGCAGGATTTCTTAACCTTAGCATTACTGACATTCTGGATTGGATAATTCTTGTCCTGGGGACGCTACACTGTGGATGGTAAGACGCTCAGCAGTCTTCCTGGACTCCCACACTAGACACCAGTGACACCACCTCATCAGATGTGACAACCAAAAATGTCTCCAGTTATTGCCATGTGTCCACTGGGGGATAAAACTGCTCCCAAATGAGAACCCAGGAACACTGGCCTCAATTTCTCCACTCATGAAGTCCCAAACCTCCCTCTCCACCTTTCGGCAGGCACCGCCACCTCCTCTTTTCTAAACCAAGGACGTGCCCTTCCTTCCACCTCCGTTTGCTGGCTCCATTATTTCTGCCTGCATGTGCATCTTCTTACTTGCCAAAGTAACATCTCTATTACCTTTCTTTTCCTCTGGTATCTTTCCTCCCTCCACTACCCCTTGTCTCTACTCACCTCCCCCTTCCCAGGACTGATGAGTTCTTATCTTAACGATTGCCACACATAAACTGGTGCCCTAGTCCTCCTTCTGGATTCCATTATTCTTTCCTGCACTCACAAATCCCAAGAGCTGGGACCGACAGCCCAGCCTCCACTCCCTCATGTCACCACCACAATCCTCTTCCTGCCAGGGGTCACCTGGGTCCCCCAATTCCCCAGGTGTTATGGTTTGCATGTGTCCCTCCAAAATTCATGTGTTGCCAATGTAACAGTGTTAAGAGGTAGGGCCTTTAAAAGGTGATTAGGCCAGGAGGGCTCCTTCCTCATGGATGGGATTAGATGCCCATATAAAGAGGCTTAAAGGAGGGAGTCACCCCCCTTTGCTGCCTTCTGCCATGTGAAGACACAGGGCTCCTCTCCTCTGGAGGGTACAGCATTCAAGGCCCCATCTTGCAAGCAGCACTCACCAGACAATGAACCTACCGCAGCCTTGATCTTAGACTTTCCAGCCTCCATCATTGCGAGACACATTTCTATTGTTTGTAAATTACCCAGTTTGTGACAGCAGCACAAACAGACTAAGACTAGGGGTCACTGCCCTTGACGTCCCTCCAGCCTCTCTCCCCTCTGCACCGCATGACCTCCCGGGTGCACTCACATAACGAGGCCTCTTTCTGGGTTATACATTTTTGACAATATCTCTCAAAAGTCCTTTCCACCATTAGCTACAGAACACCCTCCTAGTCCGGGTTCCGCTCCTCCCACTCTTCTTTCTGGACAGTTGGCTAGCTCTCTTCCCAGGCTCGGCCCCACCATCAGAGCGTTCCTAGAGTTCTAGCCCTCTCCTCTTTTTCTTCTCATGCTCTTTTCCTAGGAGAGTTCGTGGAAAGGTCGGGTTTGCCACTTCCCCACCGCCGGCTGATTTCGTTTCCAGATGCTGGAGGGTATCTCCAGCGGGCGCTGCACGGAGCAGCTTTTGGCTGCCCCGTATCTGCTCAAACCAGAAGGCAGCTTCCCCGCTCTGCCTTGCTTGCCAGCTCCCAGGGCACGCTCTCCATGCTGCCCAGGATTTATCAGTGTCTGTATTCGTTTGCTGGGGTTGCCATAACCAAGTGCCACAGACTGGGGGGTTTAAGCCACAGAAATTCCTCCTCTCACAGTCCTGGAGGGCAGAATTCCAAGACCAAGGGGTCACAGGGCTGGTTCCTTCAGAGAGCTATGGGGGAGACATCATCACATTGAGTCGGGGGTCCACCCCGCTCCAGTGTGACCTCATCTTAACTAATGATATCCTGCAAGGACCTTATTGGAAATATGGGCACATTAGAAGGAAGGGCACATTCTGAGGAACTGGGAGTTAGGACGTCAACATGAATGGGGCGGGGGAAAGCACAAGTTGCCCCAGACGGTGGCTATCTCCCTTCCACACCTGTGGCTGTCTTTTCCTGCATCCCTGATACCTACTGCAGTGCTTGGAACCTGGCGGGCACAAATGTCTGTTGAGGGAAGTAAAGTTTATCCTTTAATTCAGCATTCCTCAAAGAACAAAAACAAGAAAAAAACCGACCCAGCCTTTGGTTATCATCTGGCAAATGCTCTAGTTCAAAATTCTGGAGGCTCTGACACCTTCCCCTCAGCTACGTCCCTGCCTCCAGTCCCCGTCGGGGCCCACGCGTTCTTCCCAAGGGCTCCTGCACTTTCCTTTCCTTTCTGCTTCTACTCCCAGGACTGGGGTCAGCTCAAGTTAAGACGCCCTCTCCTGAATCCTAACAGGCCTCTCTGCCTCCAGCCTCCCTCCCCACAGCAGGCGGCCCTGCCTGACACCTCAGCAGCCTTCTCAAAGCACAGCATCTTCAGGCACAGTCCCCAGGGTCTGCCAACTTGGAGAGGTGTCCAGAGTGCCATCGCGGGTGGGGGACTGGTATCAATGTCAACAAAGCCCTTCATTTTTCATGTGTCTCATACACCGAGTTTCCACGTGCGTCTGCATTCGAAGAGTTTGGTGGCTACAGAAATGTGAATGTGCCAGAGGCATCTGAACCACAGCAACTCCATCACGAATAGGGGCTGGGTAAAATGAGGCTGAGACCTGCTGGGCCGCCTACACAGATGGTGAAGGCATTCTGAGTCACAGGATGAGACAAGAGGTCGGCACAAGATGCAGGCCATAAAGACCTTGCTGATAAAACAGGTTGCATTAAAGCCAGCTGAAACCCACCAAACCAAGATGGCAATGAAAGTGACCTCTGGTCGTCCTCACTGCGACACTCCCACAGCGCCATGACAGTTTACAAATGCCATGGCAACGTCAGGAAGTTACCCTATATGGTCTAGAAAGGGGAGGCATGAATAATCCACCTCTTGTTCAGCATATCATCAAGAAATAACCATAAAAACAGGCAGCCAGCAGCCCTCGAGACTGCTCTGTATATGAAGTAGCCATCATGTTGTTCCTTTACTTTATTAATGAAGTTGCTTACACTTTACTCTATGGAATTGCCTTGAATTCTTTCTTGTGTGAGATTCAAGAATCCTCTCTTGGAGTCAGGATCGGGACGCCGTTCCTGTAACAAATGCTTACAGGGCAGGGTGAGAGCCGATCGGTACCGGTGCCCCTCAGAAGCCCTCCTGTTCCTTCCCAGCATGTCCCTCCTGCCCTCAATATGCCACCTGGCACAGGTCTCCAGAACACCCGTGCCCCAGAGGCTTCTCGGGCCCATGCAAACCCAGTCTCTCCCTCTGCTGCCTGAAATGCCCTAGACCCGTGTTCTCGGCACCTGTCACAGCTTATTCATCCTTTGAAGTTCAACTCGAATCCCAGGTACCCAGGACACCTTACCTGGTCACTCTCACCCTGCAACCTCTCCCTTCTCTGAATCCTTCTGGCAGATACCTTCTGTGCAGCTCATCTGGGAATTAATTGCACTCTGCAGTGTTTTCCCATTCTAATGCTTTATACCTTTAACCCACAGGTATGTGTGTCTCACCTTACCATGGCAGACGTCACGTGAGCAGAGGCTACCAGTGACTCCTCTCTTAGAACCTGGCCAAGTTCACAACACGTGGAGGATGGCTGTCATTATTCTAAGTGATTCTGAAAAACAGTGGGAATGCTACCTGCACCTCCCACACAGAATGATCTCAAACACTAGATTTTTTTCTTTTTCTTTTTTTTTTTTTTTTTTGAGGCAGGGTCTCACTGTGTCACTCTGTCACCCAGGCTGGGGTGCAGTGGCACAATCACAGCTTACTGCAGCCTCAACCTCCCAGGCTCAAGCAATCCTCCCACCTCAGTCTCCTGAGTAGCTGGGACTACAGGTGCATGCCACCATGCCTGGCTAATTTTTGCTTTTTTTTTTTTTTGTAGAGATGGGGTCTGGCTATGTTGCCCAGGCTTGTCTTGAACTCCTAGGCTCAAGAGTTCCTCCTGCCTCAGCCTCCCAAAATACTGGGATTACAGAAATGAGCCACCATGCCCGGCCAAGATTTTTAAAACATCTCTTATACACAATTAAGTCTCTCACAAAGAAACTAGCCTATAGTAACACATCTTCTTCTACTATCATCATCTCAAATAAAAACTCAACAATCTTTAAAAATGGAAAGAAAATTATAAATCTCATCATTAATAGTAAGTAATAGATAAGGTCATTTGGATTCCTCTTTCCTGAGATTTCTTGATTCCTTAGGAACAGATAAATAACTAGATGAATACATGTATGTTTTTTATAATATGGGATGCAAGTTTGAGTACATACTGAAAAAACTCTGCTTAAAACCACGGCTACAATTTTCGATGCATACAGCTTATGATACATCTCATGAACAGATGCAAAGGTGTTTATCATTATCTTTGTGCTACACAGTTTCTAATTTTACATATGAAAACCAAGGCATCATTCAGTATAAAGTACATTATTTGCATGATATATTTGCATTTGTAAAACACCCACATTTACTTTTACTGCTTAATAGGCTCTGATTTAAATGGGCCACTCTATATAAATGGAGCACACGGGTTCTCCACTCAATGGTGTTGATAAGAAAACTACTCCTTTTAGATGCAAATGAGCCTACTAATCACAATTAGAATGGTGGAGTTGAGGGAGGCAGAGCAGCTGGGCCAGGAGCTCCCAGTCTAGTAGGGCCAGTTTGGTTCTAGCTTCATCTCTGAGGCAGCAGCTTGGGACTTCCCCAGAGGACATCTGCCCAGAGGCCCCAGGGACAAACTCAACATTTCTCAAAGAAGTCTCCCTCTGTCGCCTAGACTGGAGTGTAAGGGCACGATTTTGGCTCCCTGCAACCTCCACCTCCTGGGTTCAAATGATTCTCCTGCCTCAGCCTCCCAAGTAGCTGGGATTACAGGTGCCTGCCGCCATGCCCAGCTAATTTTTGTATTTTTTAGTAGAGACAGGGTTTTGGCATGTTGGTCAGACTGGTCTCCAACCCCTGACCTCAGGTCATCCACCTGCCTTGGCCCCCCAAAGTGGTGGGATTACAGACGTGAGCCACCACACCCAGCCTAAACTCAACATTTCTAAAGGGGCTGGAGGAGAGGAGAAACAGCTTCAGAATTCCGGCCTGCTGTGCTAGTGTGGATGAGTCTATCCACAGCCTTTGTTATCCCAAACCTGTCCAAAGGGCCAGATATTAAGCAATACAATTCAAACATAAGTGGAGTCACAGGAAGGAGAATAGCATTTTCAAAACTAACAGAGGAAAGGCAAGTAAAAGGAAAAGCTAAGTAACTATATAAGACATTCCCCAGACTAATGCCACAGAGCCAGCTCAACAGACATCCCCTTAAAAGGGTGCAGCCATTGTAAAAAACAGTATGGCGGTTCCTAAAACAATTAAACATAGAATGCCATAAAATCTAACAGTTCCGACTCTGGATATATACCCAAAAGAACGGAAAGCAGGGATTTAAAAGATACTTGTACACCCATGCTTATAGAAACATTATTCACATCCGGGTGCAGTGGCTCACGCCTATAATCCCAGCATTTTGGGAGGCCAAGGCAGGAGAATTGCTTGAGGCTAGGGGTTCGAGACCAGCCAGGGCTACCTAGAAAGACCCTGATTCTACAAAAAAAAAAATTTTTTTTTTTAGTCACCGGGTATGGTGGCACACACCTGCAGTCCCAGCTACTTGGGAACCTGAGGCAGGAGGATGGCTTAAGCCCAGGAGTTCAAGGTTACAGTGAGCTATAATCACACTACTGCACTCTGGCCTGGGTGACAGTGAGAGAACATGTCTCTAAAAGAACAAAACAACGAGAAGAAAAAAAGAAACATTATTCACAATAGCCAAGAGGAAGAATCAACCTAACTGTCCCTCAACGGATGCATGGATAGACAAAAAGAGAGAATATTATTATTCAGCCTTTAAAAGGAAGGAGACGCTCACATACGTCATAACATGAACCTTGGGGACATTATGGTAAATGCAATAAGCCAGTCACAAAAAAGACAAACACTGTATGATTCCACTTATATAAGGTATCTAGAGTCATTAAATTCATAGATAGAAAGAGAATGGTGGTTGCCAGGAACTAGGTGGAGGGGAATGGGGGGAGTGGTTGTTTAATGAGTACAGGTTTCAGTTTTGGAAGATGAAAATAAATCCTGTAGATGAGGGCAGTGCTGGCTGCACAGCAACTGAATCTCTTTAATGCCACCGAACTGTAAACTTTAAAAATGGCTGGATGGCGCCACTGCACTCCAGCCTGGGCCACAGAACGAGACTCCATCTCAAAAAAAAAAAAAAAAAAAAAGTCTGGATGGTACATTTTATTTCATTTCATGTGTCTTTTACCACAATTTAATAAATAAATAACAGACAGATGACAGACAAACAGACATTTCCTAATGGCTGGTCAGACAGTACATAAGGCAGGTGATACCTCTGCTGCTCCACTGCCAGGCTCTAGAAATAACGGCTGGTTTCCCCACTCTCTTTTCTCTCACTCATCCATTCACTGAATAAACATGTTTTTACATTGCTATGAGGACCCTGTGACAGTTACCATCCTGTCCTCCAAGAGGCAGGGACATGGATGGCAAATTAGCTCAAGGATTCTGAGATGTACAGAGAAACCCCTGCAGCTGCCTTTGGATGCTTTGGTTACTATGCCAAGAATAAAACCAGACACTAGAATCTTCTGGACAATGCCCTTCTTGTTGGGTAGAATACACTGATAATCTCTTCCATGAGGCCCATGCTCATTTCTTGACCCTCTAATGAATCTTCTCTGAGCCCTGAAAGTGCTGCTGTGGGACTTTAATGCCAACTGTCCTGCCAGTTCTCCAGCTGCCTCCCGCAAAAAACTATAGATCCTCCAAAGGTGACATCTACCTTCCGGGTGCTCACACCCAGTATGTGCTCAATAAGTGCTGCTATGATCACAGCCTAGAAAGTAGCTGATATGGTTTGGCTGTGTCCCTACCCAAGTCTCACCTTGAATTGTAATAATCCCCAAGTGTCAAGGGTGGGGCCAGGTGGAGAGATTTGAATCATGGGAGCGGCTTCCCCCATACTATTCTCAAGGTAGTGAATACGTCTCACAAAATTCAATGGTTTTATAAATGGGTGTTCCCATGCACAACTCTCTTGCCTGCCACCATGTAAGACGTGCCTTTGTTTCTCCTTTCCCTTCTGCCATGATTGTGAGGCCTCACCAGCCATGTGGAGCTGTGAATCCATTAAACCTCTTTCCTTTACAAATTACCCAGTCTTGAATGTCTTTATTAGCAGCATGAGTACAGACTAATACAGCAGCCCTTCGATATCTTCTCTTTGATGCACTCCTGAGGAGCTGAAACCTGGAGGCTTTGCTCTATCCCATGGAATCTCTCCATCTCAGCCTCACTGATCCCCAAATATGAAAGCCAAGTCCCTCAAGAAGCAGCTTGCCTCGGAGATGAAGATGATAGAAGATGGCCCTGGGATACCTTCTACACCTCCCACTCTGGCCATGCTGACCTCGGAGAGGGACCAGGTGGCTGAGTCTGGACTGGAGGGACTCTGAGACTAAGGAGGCCCAGCCACTCCCTCCTTCCTTTGGCAGTAGCTTCACGGAGGTCTTGACAATGGGACAAAGGGCTCCAGTACGACAGGTGGAACCAGCTGAGGACTAGACAATGTTAGTGTGGCTAGAGTGCTTGATCCAAAGACAGTGGCCAAACCTTACCTAAAATCCCCTCCATCAAGAGCAAACATATGGTGGGTAAAAACATCATTTCACCTTGAAGGGAATCACAAGGAAGCAAGAAGGCTGGCCACACCTACATCTTTTGTCCCAGCACAGCAGTATCATTTTGAGGTGGTGACCAACAACCACACCCTGCCCTTATCTAATGTGAGTAACACAACCCCCTCATTACTCCATGAACTGATACAACATTCAGCGGAAGTACCTCACTAATAAAGACAAAAGTCACTGTGACCTGTTTATCTTTCAGGATTTTAGAGATCAAGAAATGTACTTTTTTTTTTTTTTTTTTTTGGAGATGGAGTCTCACTCTGTCACCCAGGCTGGAGTGCAATGGCACAATCTCGGCTCACTGCAACCTCCACCTCCAGGGTTCAAGCGATTCCCCTGCCTCAGCCTCCCTAGTAGTTGGGATTACAGGCACCTGCCATTATGCCCAGATAATTTTTGTATTTTTGTAGAGACAGGGTTTCACTATGTTGGCCAGGCTGGTCTCGAACTCCTGACCTCAGGTGATCCGCCCTCCTCGGCCTCCCAAAGTGCTGGGATTACAGGTGTGAGCCACCGTGCCCAGCCAAGAAATGTATGTATTTTAATCCAAGTTTTTGACAGTCTGGCTCCTGGTACTTCCTATGATGCTGAAAACCAGTCACAGACAAGAAAATAACCTATTTGTGGAAAAATTGTGATTTCCCTTGATTATTCATTTCCTCCCTTTGAGAGCTAGTCCCATCCCACAGTCCACCACAAAGATGAGAGACATAAACACTGATTTTGGAAAGCTGATGACATAGAAGGGACACCTCGATATAAATGCTGTATCAGGAAGAACTAATCCAGGCACTCAAATGCTAAAGTTGTATGTAATAGTGCAGATGTTTGTTTGCTTATTTGTTTGTTTATTTATCTAAGACAGAGTCTCGCTCTATTGCTCAGGCTGGAGTGCAGTGGCACGATCTCAACTCACTCCAACCTCCGCCTCCAGGGTTCAAGCGATTCTCTTGCCTCAGCCTTCCAAGTAGCTGGGATTATAGGTGCCTGCCACCAGGCCTGGCTAATTTTTTTGTATTTTTTTTTAGTAGAGATGGGGTTTTGCCAGGTTGGCCAGGCTGGTTTCAAACTCCTGACCTCAAGTGATCTGCCTGGCGAGCCTTCCAAAGTGATAGGATTATAGGTGTGAGCCACTGCACCCAGCCTCAGATGTTTATTTTTTACAAAACATTTTTCCTAAGGTTTATTGGATCCATTTATGGTTGGCTTCAAAGTGACAACGTGATTTTAAATTTCTAAAACGTAAGACACACCTGTAATCCTACCATTTTGGGAGACTGAGGCAGGAATACTGCTTGAGCCCAGCAGTTTGAGACCAGCTTGGGTAACATAGGGAGATCCCATCTCTACAAAAGAAAAAAAAAAAATTAGCCAGGTGTGGTGACATGTACCTGCAGTCCCAGCTACTCAGGAGGCTGAAATGGGAGGATCACTTGAGCCCAGGAGCTTGAGGCTGCCATGAGCCATGATCCAGACTGGGTGACAGAGTGATACCCCATCTTAAAAAGAAAATCTGGTGGGGCTCAGTGGCTCACGCCTGTAATCCCAGCACTTTGAAAGGCTGAGGCGGGTGGATCATGAGGTGAGGAGTTCAAAACCAGCCTGGTCAAGATGGTGAAACCCCATCTCTACTAAATATACAAAAATTAGCCGGGCGCAGTGGCAGGCTCCTATAATCCCAGCTACTTGGGAGGCTGAGGTAGGAGAATCGCTTGAACCTGGGAGGCAGAGGTTGCAGTGAGCCGAGACCGTGCCACTGCACTCCTGGGCGACAGAGTGAGACTCCATCTCAAAAAAAAAAAAAAAAAAAAAAATCCAAAAAGCAATCTCTTCTGTCTCTCAAGGCAACAAAGTACCGTGATGGGTATCAGCGCCTCAACCATGTCTTTGTCCTGATACTTGCAAATGAGCAAAAAGGCCTGGCCCAACCTCAGAGGTGCCCTGTCTACTCCCTCCTTTCCCGGTGACCTCTGGCCACCTCCTTGTACCAAGCTTTTGCTTGCTTGTGACTCTCTGCTGTTAGCAAACTGTCCCACGTGTCCCTCTCTCAGTCCCTCCCCACATACTGTAGCTCAGGAAAACCAAAAAGGAAATGGTTGGGAAGGCCAAGTACAGTGCTTTTCTTCCACCATTACACGGGCTGGGGCCTAAGAAACTGATTCTTACACACCTAGTACCTAATACCCATTCGATTCTTCAAGAAAAACTATAGAAACATCTATTCCTCTCCTGGAAGTAAACTGAGGCAAATAATGTTGCTAAATTTCCATGACAGCATTAAATTAAAAGAGAACACAGTTTCAAAAAAGTAATGTCACTTCTTGTCCATAGTTACGTAACTATGAGGGTGTGTCCATCAAGCTTTACAAAATGTGGTAGCACACTGTGCCTTCTCAGCACCCTTCTTTCTGGGTGTGTACAGGTAAGTATGAATTCTCAGGGTTTTGCTTTGTTTTACTTTGTTTTGTTCTGTGCTTCCCTCTTCTTTCAATTTCTGTGGCGTATAAGAAGGACCACACAACTGAAGCTTTAAACATAACCCGAAGGCCGGGCGCGGTGGCTCACGCCTGTAATCCCAGCACTTTGGGAGGCCGAGGTGGGCGGATCACAAGGTCAGGAGATCGAGACCACGGTGAAACCCCGTCTCTACTAAAAATACAAAAAATTAGCCGGGCACGGTGGCTGGCGCCTGTAGTCCCAGCTACTCAGGAGGCTGAGGCAGGAGAATGGCGTGAACCTGGGAGGCGGAGCTTGCAGTGAGCCGAGATTGCGCCACTGCCTGGGCGACAGCGCGAGACTCCGTCTCAAAAAAAAAAAAAAAAAAAAAACATAACCCGAAAAACCTCAGCCTCCTGCAACCTTTGGAGGAAGTTGACTCGTGGCTGTGCATGGGCTGTGCTTCTTGGTGCTGGGACATTGGGCTCACCTTTGTAAGTCCCCTGACCACACACAGGCCACACACTGCTGCCAAGGCTCGCGCCTTCCTCGTCACTGCTACCTGGCCTGAAAGCTCCTGAAGGATGTGACTTACCCTCCAAAGCCATCTGCAGAGCCCAGTACCAATCGGGTCTGAGAAAGTATGCTACTTCTCTCCCTTTCACCTGCTCTTCTCTACCTACCTCCACCCTCTTTAAAGGCAATGTTAAAAGGAGTCACAGGCCACCAAGTTTCAGTACTGCTCCACAGCTTAGCCTTTCCAGGGAGGACACTTTATGTGTAGGGCATCCTTTGCTTGCACTAAACTGTTACCACTTCATATATACAGATGCAGGGACTTTTGCTAGCAATGATTCCACTTTAATTTGTGTATAATCCCGTCAATCGTGTGCTCAAAAGGACTCCTGGCTCCCTGTGACCTGTGCCACTTCCAAGTTCTTTAGCACTAAACAATTGGCTCCACTTGCTCCAGCTTCTCCTGCCATCCCTTGTCTTGTAGGTTTTTTTTTGCTCTGACAATACCAGGTTACTCATGGTCCCTTGGAGACACCAGAGTGCCTCTGACCTCTGTCATTGCTACTCAATTGCCCCTGCTTGGAATGTCCCTCACTCCCTTGTTTTCTTTGCAAACTTCTATGCAGTCTTGAAAATACTGCTCCTCCTGTCTCCTTCCTGCCTCCGTCCATGCTCAGAGCAGATCCTATCTGTCTTATGCTGTCTCCTTTCCAGGCAACACACCGTGTTATAAGTTATTTATTCATGGAGCTAGACTGTGAGCTCTCTGAAGACACTGACGATCCGATTCGGCTTATGTCCCCAGTAGCTGGCATGGAATAGGTGTTCAACAAACATCTGCTTAAAAAAAAAACAAAAAAAAAACAACACTAGTCCTATAAAGTATACAGGGCTGGTATTATGATCTTCGTTTTGCAGCTAAGAACACTTAATTCAGAAAGGCAAAGTCACTTAATGAGGGTCGCATGGCTAGTAAGGGACTCATGCTCTCTTCATTGCCATGATGCTTACATAACCACCTCCCGTTTCCTGCTGTCTCTTGAGTTTGGAAAAGAAAAGGAAAACTGAAGAAACAATTCGAACACTTCAAAAGTTTAGTGGATGTTTCTGAGCATCTATACCTCGCCTTCTTTTCAGAACAGACATTGAGGACGGTCCTATAATTCACTATTAATCAGTGTATCTACTTTAACTTGGAGCCCAGGCAAGCAAGCGCTAAATTCACACTACCCTGTCTCTGCCAAGGTGATGGGGGACAAGACGCCTTGTAACTTTGAAGAAGAAATGTACACACCCCTGTGTCTCCCATATAAACGGACTCAAGAGCTGCAACAGTGCATATGATCCCTTCTTTCCACTGTTGATAGTTGAAAGCAGCCGTTTCCAGCTTCTTGCCGGCGATCACTCTGCTAAAAATAGCTTTGATGCTGTCACATGCAAACTTGAACAGAACCTGAAAGCAGTTCCCCTTTTAGTTCTGAGCTGGTTCAACTTTAAAAGAGAGGCAGCTGTTAACACACTCCAGCGTGTTTACACGATGCTGAAGTAGTTCAGCTCGTAGTAAAAATACCACTGAAAAGGGACAGGCTTGGGTTTGCAGCCTCTGCTGACGACATTTCTTCCTGCTGAGCTGGAGCCCAGGGAGGGGCGGTAAGGTTAGCAGGGAAAATCCAAAATGTCCAGTTTGAAGGGGAAAGAGGCTGCGGTGAAGACAGGAGAGAGATGTTTGTTGAGACGTGAGATTTCTGACTATGGTAGAGGCGGGGCAGGAGATCATATAGAAAAAAGAGAACGTATACAACAAGGGGTGCTTTTTAAAAATCCTGATAAAAATACCTAAGGGCTGTTTTTAGAAATCAAGGAAACAAAGGATGAAATACATTCAACATCTGGGCCATTCATTTGCTACCTTATGTCGGTTCGCTGGGCAAATGGATGATTCTGGATGTGTTCTGAAAACTGGGCCCAAAACTAAGGATAAAGCAGTGTATGGGCTTGGAAACCAGAGAAAACCTGGGCGTTCAACCCGGCTCCTCCCCGTCTGTCCCCATAAGACTTGGCTTCAGCACTGGTGTCTCCCAAACCTTCTGCACAGAGCTGGGAGTTAAGTGAGAAAATACACACCGAAGTGCCTGGTGGAGCGGGATCCTGACCTGTAATAGACGACGTCCTTTAAAAACATACACCCACAGGAGAGGAAGCTGACAGTGATCTGGGGACAAATCTGGAATACAGTGTAATTTCTTAAAAAAAAAAAAAAAAAAGTACCAACCAAATAAATAGTGTTTTTTCTTCCTTCTTAATTCTATGTGGCCAAAGCATGACTCACACTGTATTTGCTTATGAAATGAGAATTCATTTTATGAAGTTGTGCTAGAAAACTTACACTGAGCCTGGCGGATCTGGAGCGGACGAGAAGAGGGCCTGGCCCGCACCAGGACGGATCACACAGGCTGGGTGCTGGTGTCTGCACCCACGGAGGCCCACTAGGAGATGGGAACTGAGGTCATCGATGGTGAACTCGCGGCTCCTGCTTAAGAACCAGAACCCTGACTTGGGACGTTTATGCTGGAGCTTCACACACATTTCAAAACCCATCATTCAACAAACACCTCAGATTCTTCTTAAGAGCCCTTTGAGAAAACAACGCCTCTATGACATCACTGTCCCACCCGATGAGCTTCAGTACCACGAGCAGATGACATGTGACTCAAGTCCGAAGTGAGCAGGTTCTCTAAACCAGCTATAAATTTCAGCAGCACATGGAGGTTATATTAGCACAGGAATTTATCACTTAAGTTATAGGTTTGAACAACAGAACAGACTTAATATACTGCTGTTTCTTTAACTATCATTTTTCGTTAACAAGACAAAAGAATTTACAGTTTCTGCCAACTGTTTGTTGGCTCCTAATACCACGATTAGCTGTTGCCAGGCAACCATGAAGCATGCTTCCTCTCAAATCAGGAAGACCCACTGCTAAATCTAGACTAATTATAAAAGGGGACAAATATTTAAAAGCTTTATATTTTTGAAGGATTTGGGAGGTGTCGTAATAAGAATGATTCTTATTAAACGGATCTAACTAAACACAATGCATATGTCTTCAGTGCATTGTCACAGGTTATGTAGAACAATTTAGGAAAATGAATGTTTCTGCAACTTTCCTAATTTCCCTCAATACGATACTAAACAAAACCAGGTGTTTATAATTTGTGGAAGCATGTCTTTTGCCTCCTTCTAAGAATAAGGATGAAAAGAAGCAGCTGAGAGACCTAAGCCTTTTAAAATACATATATATTTGCAAAGAAATTATGAGAACACCAACACCATTTTCACAGCCCTTACACAGCTATACTCATATAATGCTCAGCAGCTTTCCTCTCAAGTTTCTGCCTTTGTCTGCATTCTCAATTCCCTCTATTTCAAGAGTCCCTCAGAATTCTCTGTGTGGAGAAGAGTTTTTCAGTCCCTGAGGTGAGCCTCCTTGCCATCAGCACTAAACTGCTGGTGGCAGCCTCGAACAACCAGAGTTCTAATGTCTAGAGACCCTGCTTCCTCCTCAAGAGGGGAGCTGAAGAAACAGAAAAGCTCAACACACACACAGAGTCACACACATACACACACACACTCACAGACACACAGACACATGCGCACGCACACACACACACACATTTTGGTTCTCTTTCATATGCAAAGTGGAGTTTTCTCCCCAAAAGAAAAAATTCTAACTACAAAGACAAAGTCAGAACTAGAACAGGGGTTGGGAAATTATGAACCAAACTGTACTAGCTGGAAGCTAAGTACGGCTTTGACATTTTGTAATGGTCAGGGAAAAAAGAATCAAAAGAAGAATAGTGTTTCCTGACAAGTGAAAATTATATGAATTCAAACTTCAGTGCCATAAATAACATTTTCCTGGACACAACACACTTACTTGTTTATGTATATGTCTATTTTGTGCTAAACAGTTACTACATGACGCTTCACAGAAAAAGTTTGCAGAAGCCTGAGGTGGAAGACAGACTAGTGACATTTTAGTTCTTGAAAAAGAAACTGATTTTGGATTAAGTTTAAACACGACCAAAACAAAGCAAATAGGCCATTTCCCACCCAATGGCCTGAAGCCTAGGTTGCTCTGAAAGTGTATTACTCAGTGACTGTACTATCAAAATTTCCAGAAAACAGTCCCTGTGGAATGCTAATATAATTATTATTAAATGTAATAATCATTACTTGGAAGCTTTCTGATTTCACTAACCCAACTCTCTCTCCACCTCCGCACACAAATTCAAAATGTTTTTCTTAGATTGTTTCTCCTCTGTGTTACTAATGGAACAATCTGAGGCACTCATCAGACTATGTAAATCTACACCTTTTTTTAAGCTGAAATAATTCCGGTTATTAAAAACAAACATGGGTACTGTTTGTAGATCTGAGAGGAATATGGAATCAATTATATTGTATGTGTAAATAAGGCCGCCCACCAGATAATGCTGGATGGCTGGTGAACTTTGTTAGAAAAGTGCTGATGCAGATGAAAATTTGGACAGGCTCTTGTGAAAGTCAGAAACACCAAAGGTCTCTTTGCTTTTGCTACCCTCTCCCTTGGGTTCTCCATTTACCGAGTCACAGTATTTCTTAAAGCTCATTGGCAGCCGGCACCTCTGCTTATTCTTGGGAGACACGTGTTTTGCATCATATTACAACCCATAGTTTTTGCATAACCATGGTGAGAGGAACCATCCTTCCCAATCCCAACCTCAACCAAAGCTTAGAAAAAGTGCCATTCTCAATCTTTCAGAATCACTCATAAGTAAATCCTACAGCAGTCTCTGTTAATGATAATTTAAATGTGTGCCCGATATAGGTAACTTTTGTACATTCTGCACCGACATAAAGAAAAGAACGAAGATCTTCAAGTTTTGTCAGTATTTGCATTTTTGGAAGAAGAGCACGAAAATAACATCAAAATGAAAAATTAGGCCAGAAGCAGTGGCTCACACCTGTAATCCTAGCACTTTAGGAGGCCACGGTGGGCAGATCATCAGAGCTCAGGAGCTCGAGACCAGCCTGGCCAACATGGTGAAACCCTGTCTCTACCAAAAATACAAAATTTAGCCAGGCATGGTGGCACCCGCCTGTAATCCCAGCTACTCAGGAGGCTGAGAGACGAGAATCGTTTGAACCTGGGAGGTGAGGCTGCAGTGAGCAGAGATAGTACCACTGTACTCCACCCTGGATGACAGAGTGAGAGACCCTGTTTCAAAACAAACGAACAAACAAACAAACAAAAGAAAAATGAAAAAATTGTATATTTCTGCCCCTAATCCGGCAGGATAGAATTAGCTCTCCTAAAATGAGTTCGAATCTTCTGGAATTTGTTTGAGATGTCCTGCACCATTCTGTGCGGATGCACACACTTACTACAGCCACTGTGGGTCTCCAGTCTACTCTGAAAATCATCCCAGTGTCTTCAGGCTGTATCTGGGGAAAGCATGGGAGCTCCCGGCCCACACTGTCCTTATAATGCCTGCGCCCACATCTGTGGCCACATACAACTGGGAAGAAGCAGAACCTGGCCCCCAGAACTGGACACAAAAGATAAGAGTTCAAGTAACCTATGGCCGACTTGGCCTGGCTCAAAAAGAGAAGCTGAGTCATTCAGAGTCCCCAAGACTAGAATGAACCGAACAGACTCTTTAAGGAGGAGGTAGGGAAAGGAGAAGCTGCTAGGAGGCCAGAAGGCAGCTGTGGCCTGAGCAGATTAACACACTGAACAAATGGAAGGAGGCAGCGAAGGACAGGTAAGCACAGCACGGGAGCCTGGCTCGTGCAGAGGCTAATGGAGCCCAGGCAGTGGAGGATGCAGAGGACAGAGAAGCAGGTATCTGAAGCCCCTGGGAGAGCTCTTGCAGCCTGAGGGGTCTCCTGTTCCAGGCACTAGTTCTCTTGAGGCCTGGCCGTATGGTGGTCACCCTGCCTGTGTATGGGATTTCCTGGATGACTATAAAACTGTCTTTTTGTTTGTTTGCTTGTTTTTTGATTTTTTCTTGTGGTAGTTTAAATGCTCCTTATATTCAGAAATCCAAACTACCATACACCAGGTTTGAGGGTCTCCCTTCAACATCACCCCTTACAGGCCATTCAGTCTCTCCAGGGCCTCTCCTCCATTAAGTGTGATGGCTGGACTTGGCGTGCCCTGCAGTCACTTTGGATTAATATTCTAGGACCCCATTTCCAAGCCTCCAGGAGTTATCACCTGCCACCACTTCTCTCTACCCATCAGAACACAGAGATCGGGGTTGTGGGGAGTATGTTCCGGGACTCACCCACAGTCACGCACTGGGCAGGTGCAGAGGGGCACCTGGAAATCAGGTCACTGCTGTTTCCATGACACGGGTGGCCTCTAGTAGTA
The DNA here is from genome assembly GCF_043159975.1 of Macaca nemestrina. Taxonomy (NCBI): domain Eukaryota; kingdom Metazoa; phylum Chordata; class Mammalia; order Primates; family Cercopithecidae; genus Macaca; species Macaca nemestrina. The sequence goes on along the minus strand of NC_092131.1, from coordinate 18,564,139 downwards.
GAATTAAAAATTTATAAACAAGAAAATCGGGGAAGTGGATTTCACAGAAAAGTCTGTGCTTTAAGCAAAGAAAAAGGAATCTAAACTCTTCATTAACTGGTTACAGCTAACCATCGGAGTAACAGCAAAGCCAAAGCAGAGGCTGAGGAGGAGATGCACTTTAGCCCAGGGGGGTCTCTGGAGTCTGTTCTCTGCCCTCTGGGTGTGCGGTTTAATCCTTCCACAGCCAGCCAAGGCCCGGCCTCTACAGTGGATTCCCACAGTGGTGCGGCGGAACCATTTTCTGGTTTAATACTGAAACGGCAGGTTTGAACCTCACCTCACTCAGTAAAAAGAATCTCACTTAGTGATGAAAACCCAATTAAGCTCTGCCAAGAGTGACCGATGGCCTCGGCTTCCTTGGGCTCTCAGTCTGCAGTCACAGACCTACCTGAAAGAGGAGTTTCCGCTGCCTTAAGTCACCAAAACTGGGCAAGCCCAGATCGTGAAAAACAGTTCTGTATCTAAGCCTGACAGTATGAACTCTTTTTTTTTTTTTTTTTTTTTTTTTTGAGACAGAGTCTTGCTCAGTCACCCAGGCTGGAGTGCGGTGGCGCGATCTTGGCTCACTGGGTTCACGCCATTCTCCTGCCTCAGCCTCCTGAGTAGCTGGGACTACAGGCGCCCATCACTACGCCTGGCTAATTTTTTTTTGTATTTTTAGTAAAGACGGGGTTTCATCGTGTTAGCCAGGATGGTCTCAATCTCCTGACCTCATGATCTGCCCGTCTCAGCCTCCCAAAGTGCTCGGATTACAGGCGTGAGCCACCGCGCCCGGTCGACAGTATGAACTCTTCTCGGTGTGAAAATAAAATGTCACTAAGGGCCATCCTACTTGTGCGGGGATGGGGACAGTGACCAATGCTCCTGGCCAGTGAGCACCCATTCCCTCCAGCAACAGCTCTCTAAATTCCCCTAGGTGCCAGCACCCTAGTGCAGCGTGGGCATGATACCAGTCACAAGTCAAAAAATGTACACCGTCCTCTGCTACAATGAATAGCTTAGGGAAGGGGATATGGCTTTGGGTCAATGGCAGTCAGGTCTGAATTTTGTGGGAGGAGATCTTCTCTCTTTTCATTGGACTTACCTGCAGGGACTCACAGGGGGTCGGGCAGCCATCCTGCCTCCACGAGGTGACAACGTGCCTGAGAACCAAGCCAACACAGAGAAGAGATTCTAACGGGTGGAGGTCCTGGCTCTGCTGGAGCCAGGAAGTCATGGCTTCATGTCTTTGTCTGAAGTTAGACCTATCCTGGACTTTCCAGTTGGATAAAGCTGCCCGATTTTCATTTGCACGAAAGCCACTTTGAGTCAACTTTCTCTCAGTTGCAAAGACAACTACTAACTAATCCACTGATAATAAATCCAAATGGAGATGAAGCTTAAGGTTACCTCTCCCGCTGCCTTTAAGGAAAGGGTCCATCATGCAAATGGAATTATTACAGACAAGGATGAAAAGAGAAACAGGGATTCTGCTTAAGAAAAGTACCTGCTAGCATTTGGGCACCATACACACCACACTAACTGCTAATAAAAGGACCTTATTACCTAGTCTTATTTGGCGCTCGATGGACTATCAGTGTTCTACACTTGGCAACACTTTAGTTAGCATCTAGTTGACATGAAAAATCCTTAAATCTTTTGGCCAGGCGCAGTGGTTCACTCCTGTAATCCCAGCACTTTGGGAGGCCGAGGCGGGCAGATCACCTGAGGTCGGGAGTTCGAGACCAGCCTGACCAATATGGAGAAACCCCGTCTCTACTAAAAATACAAAATTAGTCGGGTGTAGTGGTGCATGCCTGTAATCTCAGCTACTCAGGAGGTTGAGGCAGGAGAATCGTTTGAACCCGGGAGGCAGAGGTTGCAGTGAGCCAAGATCACGCCATTGGATTTCCAGCCTGGGCAACAAGAACGAAACTCCATCTAAAAAAAAAAAAAATCCTTATATCTTTTAAAAAAAATCTTTAAAAATACCTTATATCTTTTTTTTTTTTTTTTTTTGAGACGGAGTCTCGCGCTGTGTCACCCAGGCTGGAGTGCAGTGGCGCGATCTCGGCTCACTGCAAGCTCCGCCTCCCAGGTTCACGCCATTCTCCTGCCTCAGCCTCCGAGTAGCTGGGACTACAGGCGCCCGCCACCACGCCCGGCTAGTTTTTTTTTTGTATTTTTAGTAGAGACGGGGTTTCACCGTGTTAGCCAGGATGGTCTCGATCTCCTGACCTCGTGATCCACCCGCCTCGGCCTCCCAAAGTGTTGGGATTACAGGCTTGAGCCATAGCGCCCGGCCAATACCTTATATCTTTTAAAAAATAAGGTGTATGGGGCCAGGTGCGGTGGCTCATACCTGTAATCCCAGCACTTTGGGAGGCCAGGTCAGGAGTATGAGACCAGCCTGGCCAACATGTTGAAACCCTGTTTCTACTAAAAACACAAAACATTAGCCAGGCATGGTGGCATGTGCATGTAATCCCAGCTACTCAGGAGACTGAGGCAGGAGAATCACTTGAACTTGGGAGGCAGAGCTTGCAGTGAGCCGAGATCACGCCATTGCTCCAGCCTGGGCAACAGGGTGAGATTCTGCCTCAAAACAAAATAAAACAAAACAAAAAGGTGTATGGCAATTAAAAGGATGGGATCCAAGCATAAAACTAGACACCTGCGGCCAGGCGCGGTGGTTCACACCTGTAATCCCAGCGCTTTGGGAGGCCGAAGCGGATGGATCACAAGATCAGGAGGTCCAGACCATCCTGGCTAACCGGGTGAAACCCCGTCTCAACTAAAAATACAAAAAATAAGCCAGGCATGTTGGCACTCGCCTGTAGTTCCAGCTACTCAGGAGGCTGAGAAAAGAGAATCACTTGAACCTGGGAGGCAGACGTTGCAATGAGTTGAGATCATGCCACTGCACTCCAGCCTGGGCAACAGAGCGAGACTTGGTCTCAAACAAAACAAAACAAAACAAAACAAAAAACAAAAAAGCAACTAGACACCTACCTCTATGAAAATCTAGAAGTAGAACAAAGCACTGGTGCAAAACAAGTGTACTATAAATGCAGCATTCAAATCCATGGGGGAAATTTGGACAATTCAAACTGGGATGCAAACATCAGTGAAGGCTAGCTGGGCGCGGTGGCTCATCCCTGTAATCCTAACACTTAGGGAAGCCAAGGCAGGTGGATCATTTGAGGTCAGGAGTTTGAGACCAGCCTGGCCAACATGGTGAAACCCCATCTCTACTAAAAATACAAAAATTAGCCAGGTGTGGTGGTGGGCACCTATAATCCCAGCTACTTGGGAGGCTGAGGAACGAGAGTCGCTTGAACCTGTGAGGCAGAGGTTGCAGTGAGCTGAGTCTGTACTACTGCACTCCAGCCTGGGTGACAGAGCAAGACTAGATGATCTCAAAAGAAAAAAAAAGAAAAAAGAAAAAGCCACGGACCTCAGACTGAAAACTGGGCCTTAAGAGAAGAATATAGCTGGCCAATCCACCCGGGCAAGGGTGTCAACCTCAGCAATTGTAAAAGTAAGGAAAATCAAGCCAAAAAAACCTCTATCAATTGGATTCACAGATACTTACAAGACTGACAAGACCCAGGGATGACAGGAGAAGAGTCCAATATAATATAACAGGACATCTAAGTTGATATAACTTGGGGAAGGGGGACGGAGAGAAACGATAAATATGTCTATCTCCTTGGTCCATAAATTCAGCTTCTAGGAATTAAACTTCACATTCTACGGCCCGCCAATAAAAGGACTCGGGCTTTAATACTGGACAGACCTGAGTGTGTTTTACAATCCCACCACCTTGCTAGCTGGCGGACCCTGGGAAAGTTACTTGTAGAGTGGAGATATACTAGCCCCTAAATCATAGGACTGTTAGAACTGCATGTGTGTACTTAGCATAGCACCAGGCCTAAAGACAGGACCACAGAGGTTATGAGCACTCGCAGTTATACCTCAACCCATATCCTCTGTGCTAGAGTTTGCCCCCACTACCGACTGCCCTGCAAGCTGGGCTAACAGCTCACAACCACCACCTTCTACAGAAATCCTTTTAGCTGAAGGTCTCAAGAGGCCTGGGATTACAAGATAAATGACTGACAGTACAAAAGTCCCGTTGCTTTGTCCCAAAGAGGACAACACTGCCAGCGTGATGATGCTCCAATCAGCTCACAGCCAGACTTTGGGACCTCTTTGCTTGGCCCCTTCCTCATCCCGTTTCCCTCCCTCTCCCTCCTGAGAACAGTCCCTCAGCAAATCACTCACACCCAAGTCCCTGTCTCAGATTCTGCTTCTAGAGAATCCAGCCTAAAACCTAACTGTTAGGATTTTTATTACCAGGCAACGGTACAAAGGTCTAAGTCTCTGCATGTTTACTGAGGCATAACATAAAGAAATGGAAAACAACCAAAATGTCTAACCACAAACAGATGAATCCGTACAAGGGGACACTGCACACACAGTACAACAAGAGTACTGTGTATCCACATGAACTGACAAGACTGCCGGGTGCGACGGCTCACACCTGTAATCCCAGCACTTTGGGAGGCGGGGTGGATGACTTCAGGTCAGGAGTTCAAGACTAGCCTGGCCAACATGGTGACACCCCTTCTCTCCTAAAATACGAAAATTAGCTGGGCGTGGTGGCGCATGCCCATAATCCCAGCTACTCGGGAGGCTGAGGCAGGGGAATCACTAGAACCTGGGAGGCAAAGGCTGCAGTGAGCAGAGATGGTGGCACTGCATCCAGCCTGGGCAACAGGGCAAGACGCTGTCTTAAAAAAAGAAAAAAAAGAAAGGAAAAAAAAAGGCATTGACAAGAGAAGAAGTCCATGTTATACTGTTGTATGAGCTCAGGCACAAGTAAAGTTTGTGCGGGTAAAGTCGCATGTGAAGAGCTATTCCAACACCAACGTCCACAGCAGCAGCAGTATTCACAGTAGCAATCCAAATGTCCCTCGATGGTGAATGGATAAACAAAATGTGGTATTAAACATACACACAAGAGAGTATTACTCAGCCTTGAAAGGGGCAAAAGTTCTGACACATGCTACAACATGGATGAATCTTGGGGATGCTGTGCTAAGTGAAAGAAGCCAGTCACAAAAGGACAAATACTGTATTATTCCATATATATACGAGGTACCCAGAGCAGTCAAATTCATAGAAACAGAAAGTAGAATGGTAGTTGCCTGGGGCTGGAGAGAGGAGGAAAAGGGGAGTTGCAGAGTATCAGTTTTGCAGAAAGTTCTAGAGTCTGGTTGCACAACAGTGTGAATATACTTAACCCTACTAAACTATACTTAAAAGTGATTAAGAGTACATTTTACATTATGGGTATTAAATTAAAATAATGGGTATTAAGAATTAAAAAGAAAAATTTTAAAAATTTTCTTAAAATGTAACAACACAGAAGTAGGGATACTTTTAATCAGTTCTTTAAACTGGTTTGAACATTCTACATGAGTATATGTTGACTTAATAATTAGAAAATACAATAAGCTATTTTAATTCTGGGAAAATACTAATACACTACAAAACGATAAATATTTTACTACACTAGGCTGGTAATCTAAGTCATTCAGGAATGTGGGTCTTTGGCAGTGAGTGTGTACTGGTTTTTAATAGTGTATAAATTTAACTCTGGTCACTTGTTTTGTTAGCTTCCTTGCTTTTTCTTTTTCTTTTTTTTTTTTTTTTTTTTTTTTGAGATGGAGTCTCACTCTGTCACCCAGGTTGCTGCAAGCTCCGCCTCCCAGGTTCACGCCATTCTCCTGCCTCAGCCTCCCGAGTAGCTGGGACTACAGGCACCCCGCCCGCCACCACACCTGGCTGGGTTTGTTTGTTTTTTTTTTTTTTTTGGTACTTTTAGTAGAGACGGGTTTCACCATGTTAGCCAGGATGGTTTCAATCTCCTGACCCTGTGATCTGCCCGCCTCGGCCTCCCAAAGTGCTGGGATTACAGCCGTGAGCCACTGCGCCTGGCCCCCTTTCATTTCTTATCTCAGCTCAACCAAAAGAACTTCAAGAACATCAGTCACTGTTCTGTGACCATTAAAATGTCTAGGTTAATTCCAGAAAAACTGTCAACTAAAGTCCCCTTCCAGATTTTCTTGATTTCATTCATTCAACAAATACTTCTTAAGTGCTTAATAAGTGCCGTGCAACACACAAAGTCTTAGGGACACAATGGTGGCCAAGATGAGCTCAGTTCGTGGATGTCGAACTGGGAAAAGACAGACATGAGATGGACAGGGTGGTGTGGAGCTCTGCTTGTGTTTCCCTACTAGGCCACGCGTGTATGCACAAACATACAGACGCAGTCACTTAAGCCACCTTTCTCAATGATGCTGATATTAGCCAACCTAGAACCTTCGAAAATCCCAACACAGTAAGAGATTTTCAGTGACCAAGACAGTTGAATTTGCTTAATCTGAGACACTCTCATAAACTCAGCCTAAAAGAATGGAAATTTCTTTCTTGCTCAAATTTAATTACTCTTCCCGGCTTGTAGCAGAGGTCACCTCCCCAGTAATCATGTCTCAGAAAGCCTAGTCATTTCCTTGAATGATTTTCCTAAAGGCACTTGATAGATGTTCTTTGATACCAGATCAGCCCCCTCCATATCACCTGGCTCAGACAAACAAAGAGAAGCGTGTGATAAATGTGTCTTTGATGCCCAGGGCCCAGCCTCATTCTGGGGCACAAAGACCATCGATCCTTTTTATTCCTTCTCCTACTCATTCTAGACTGAAATCCAAACACCTTTCTGATCTGAAAATCATTTCCTGAATTCTTGTCTCTTGGTGCAGCATCACACAGCAATATCTTGATGAGACAGCACAAATAATTGCTAAATATAATCTTTCACGTTGGCATAACCCTGAAAGGACATACAATGAAAATAAGATCATTACAACGAGGATGAAGCCAGGCGTCACACAGTCCATCAGCTCACCCTTCCACTTGCGCAGGAGATCAAAGGCAAGGGCAGCAAACCCAACTAAAGAATCTGAGTGTCCAGTCTCCCAGGCATGTCCTTGTTTCTCCCCCTTCCCCGAGCTCTCCTCCATGGCTCTGCTGTCCTCAGAATGTTGTCCATAGCACGGTTAGAGGAACAAAGAACAGGCAGGCCCCAGAGTTGCTGTCGAATGGAAAGAATATGCAGCTCAGACTCAGGGCAGGCTGAGAAAACTGCGGGGAATTTTAGATGTCACTCTGCCGAACGATCTGCGTGGGCTATATTGGATATCAGCTCGGAGTTCCTTTTCTAGCATTAACATCAGATTTGTGCTGATCCAGCCTGGTGGCTCCTCTGGGACTGAGTGCCCATCAATCTGTGAGCCAGATGGCTTAAGCTTATGTGTAGCTGCTGGTCACAGAGGGAAGTGGGGCTAAAGGGGCCGATGCAGATGGTGAGTGCAGCTCTCTAACCACTGGCTGCACCTACCCAGGCAACTATCTCAAGAATGGATGCTGCTTTCCCTTCTCCCAAGATCCTAGATAAACTCTTTGTTATCAACTACTGCAGCAATGGCCCACAACAATCATGCTTTCCTGTATCCACACCCTCCTGTGGTCCCCGCCAAAAGGAATCTGGCTTGGCTTCTTGATTTGCTGTAGCCAATAGGACATTAGCAAATATGATACAAGGAGAAACTGTTAAAGTGCCTGCATATTGGGGCTTGCTTTCTCTTATTGCTGGGAACCCTTCTGCCATCAAGTGAAAAAGCTTGGTATCGCTTCCTGAAGGATGTGAGACCCCACCGAGGCAGGCCCCAGCTGTCCCAGCCATCCCAGCTGAGGTCCAAATATACAAGGGAGCCCAGCTAACACCACAAGGAATAGAGAGGAGCCATTCAAGCTGAGCCAACATACAGAATTGCTGGGCAAATAATGATTCTTCTTTTTTTTTTGGTCTCACTCTGTCACCCAGGCTGGAGTACAGTGGCATGATCATGGCTCACTGCAGCCTCGACCTCCCAGGCTCAAGCAATCCTCCTACCTCAGTCTCCTGAACAGCTAGGACTACAGACATGTGCCACCACATCCAACTACATTTTTTTAAATATAGAGATGGAGTCTCACTCTGTTGCCCAGACTGGTCTCGATCTCCTGGGCTCAAGTGATCCTCTCACCTCAGCCTCCCAAAGTGTTGGGATTACAGGCATGAGCTCACTGTGCCCAGCCTATGATGATTTGTTGTTGTTGTTGTTGTGGTTGTTGAGATGGAGTCTCACTTTGTCACCCAGGCTGGAGTGCAATGGTGTGATCTTGGCTCACTGCAACCTCCGCCTCCCAGGTTCAAGTGATTCTCCTGCCTCGGCCTCCTGAGTAGCTGAATTACGGGTGCCCACCACCACACCTGGCTAATTTTTGTATTTTTAGTAGAGACAGAATTTCGCCAAGTTGGCCAGGCTGCTTTCAAACTCCTGACCTCAGGTGATTCACCAGCCTCGGCCTCCCAAAGTGCTGGGATTACAGGAGTGAGCAACCGCACCCGGCCACAAATGATGATTCTTTTAAGCCATTTAGTTTGAGGTGTTTGATCAGCAGCAGGAGCTAACTCATGTAACAGTCCATGCAATAGAACCCGCACCACAAAGCGGGATTCCAAGACTGCAATTGGCTTCAAGATGTAGTTTGACAGGGTGACTTTAGTGGGTACCTAATGCAAAAAAAAAAAAAAAAAGTAAAACAGTAAAAGCAATCTCGACAATACTTTATAAAGCCTGGCCTCTGAAAGTGACTGCGGAAGCTCATAGGATGAAATCATCTGCACGAGGCACAGTTGTTTTATGTTCAATAGCAGCTCCCTCAAGGTAACTCTTCTTACCAGCTCAGCCATGCCAGCCTCAGGAACAGCCACCCCACTTCCTGCGACATGTTTTAGAAGGCAAGGGTTCTAGGTGTTAGTGCTGGAGCTGACAGGTACTGTCCTCTCTCTAAGAGTTCCTTCTACCTCTGAGAGTCAGGAAGAAATCGAGACACCCTGGAGGGAATCACTCAGAAATCATTAGACAGTCACTGTACTTTGGAAAGTGCCTGTTTCCTATTAAGCAGCTCAAAATGTCACCTGAGGGAAAGGCAAATTTCAGCAGGGGTAAAGTGTAGGGACCCACAGGGTCCCTTATATAAGGGTCGACCTTATATAAGGTCCCTTCACTTATATGAGTGTCTCTTAGAAGCACACTGGATCCTGACACTCCTCTGTCTCTGTGGGATCTGAAATGGTGACAAGTAGGAGTTTGGCACCTTCGATTGTAACAACTGAACCTGCCTCCTTTCCCACCCCATAGAGATCCCTCCTTTCCCTGAACCTCTTATGGTACCAGTTCAGGGCCTGTTAGGAACCGGCTGCACAGCAGGAGGTGAGTGGCAGGTGAGTGAGCATTACTGCCTGAGTTCGCCTCCCTCCTGTCCCATCAGCTGCAGCATTAGATTCTCATAGGAGAGCAAACCCTACTGTGAACTGCACATGTGAGGAATCTAGGATGTGTACTCCTTATGGGAATCTCACTGATGCCTGATGATCCAAGGTGGAACAGTTTTATCCCAAAACCATGCCCCCTACCACTGTCCATGGAAAAACTGTCTTGCATGAAACCGCTCCCTGGTGCCCAAAAGGTTGGGGACTGCTATATTAGGGCATCTTATATCCCCCAACTAGCCAGTAAGTTTCTTGAGAGTATTAACCATGTTTTAACCTTCCCTCCCTTTTTCTTTTCTTTCTTCTTTTTTTTTTTTTTTTTTTTTTTTTTTTTTGAGGCAGAGTTTCACTCATGTTGCTCAGGCTGGAGTGCAATGGCATGATCTTGGCTCACTGCAACCTCCACCTGCCGGGTTCAAGCAATTCTCTTGCCTCAGCCTCCCAAGTAGCTGGGATTAAAGGTGCCCGCCACCATGCCCAGCTAATTTTTGTATTTTTAGTAGAGATGGGATTTCACCATGTTGACCAGGCTAGTCTCAAACTGCTGACTTCAGGTGATCCACCCATCTCAGCCTCCCACAGTACTGGGATTACAGGTGTAAGCCACCACACCCGGCCCTTTTTTCTTTCTCTCATTCACTCATTCAGCAATTGGTTATTAAAAAGCTACAGCCAGGCACAATACAGGAAGCAGCTCACAGCCCAGAGGGGAGAGTGCCAAGAAATAATTATAAAACATAATCTTGGCTAACCATTATCAAGCACCTTTTATGTGTCACGCTGTGTTCTAAGGATTCTAAACGTTCATTCATTTAATCCTTGCATCAGTCCTATGAGGAAGGTACTGCTTTTATCCTCAGATACAGACAAGAACACTAATGCACAGACAGGTGATACAGCCTGGTTGTGCGCAGCAGTGAGTGGTGGAGCTGACCACTCAAATCTGGGTTCTCCCTGCCTTCCTGCACCGTGGCCAGATGAAGCTGCCGACCCGATGCATCTGTATTCTATTTCATGGACAATGACGACTCAATCTAGGTTTTGGACTAAATGATGGTGACACGAAAGACGGGCTGGAGTGGAGAACGGAGGCAGAAACACCAGACAGAGAAGCTATTGCAGGGAGTGTGAGGAGGAGGCGCTGAGGGCCAACAGCAAAGGCCACAGGGGGCCTGGGCTCAAGAGGACACTTCTGAGACAAAATCAACAGGATCTTGGTGCCGGAGTCAAGGGAAGAATCAAAGACAATTCTGCGTTGCTGACTTTGGATACTGGGTTGTACTGGGTTGAAGGGAAAGACCTGAGGAGGTAGAAAAGGTTTGGAAGGTGTGTGAGGGGTCACCAAGACCACCCCCAGCGACTCACTAGGAGAACTCACAGACGCAGCGTACAGTCACGCTCACGGCTATGATTTATTTCGGCAAAAGGATACGAAGCACAAATAGTAAAGGGAAAAGGCGTGTGGGGGTGAAGTTCAGAGGAACCCAGACGCAAGCGACCATAGCCTCCTCCCAGGAAAGTCCCACAGAACACGCTTGCTTCCCCAGCTACACGTCCTGCCAGCACGCGTGAAGTGCCGTCTGCAAGGGAAGAGCCTTAGCGCCTCAATGCCCAAGGTTTTTCCTGGGGACAATCCAGGTAGACACCCTATGCCTGGAGCACACCACAATGTCAGACCTCTTCCACCCACACAGTGTTTCCACAAACAACGCAGGCACCGGGAGCCCTTCTTCTAGGTCTGGGAATGCTGAGAATCCTCCTGAAATCCAAATCTGCAGACACCAACCAAGGGCTAACCTTGCAAGCAGAACTTTCTAAGGAGAGAAGCCTCAGGCTTGCTATGTTCAATCTTCTGCACTGGAGGAAATGACGTAGCTCTGTTTTACACATGGGATGTCTTAAATCCAACACCCAAGTGCTCAGATTTTATACAAGATAGTAATTCTTGAGTAATGTTCAGATGATGAAACTTGAGTCAATACTTTTCTCATATTTGACTATAACATCAAAAATAAACTGCATATTACAAATCACCAACCAGGGCTCATGGGTCTCGAGGTTGCTGGTACTTCCTTTGCCATCCAGTAAGAGCGGGAGCTCAAGGATGACGCTTTGCATTTTATTACTAAGATAGGTAAACATCAGATCTGCTGCAGAATCAAACACAATTAAAACTTTAATTAACTGAAACCCAACTAGCCCCCATCTTCAAATAAAGAAACATTTGCGGGCAGGCGGGAAGGGGAAGATAGAGGTTACAGTACTTCATTTTTAAGAAAAAAGGGCAAGTCAGAAGCTCATATATGGAATTTATTCAAAATAATCACCTCTTGCAGCCTCCCAAGGGTGGGCACGTATTTTACATCAACATAATTACATAGTGAACGCTGAAGGGCAAAATTCAGTGTCCTCCGACACATCACGTATTCATTCGGCATGTTCTATCGGCAGAAAACAGACCCATTGATTTGGAATGTATTTTTAATAATAGAAGTTCAAACAAAAGGTTTGTAACCAGTGTACCCCTATTTCCCAAACTTTGTGTTAACTCAGGATTCCATGGTATGAAAATCTCTCAACTATTTTCTGTAGAATCACCCACACACTGGTCCCTCGCTAGAGGCGAAATAAACCTGATATCCTTTAAGTTTTCACATAACCTGGTATCCTCTTGCGTACCTCGGTGAGGTAGCTAATCCCCAATCATCTTGCAAGAATCAGACCCAAGTATTATCAGCAGCGAGACAAACCCCTCATGAGTCTCCTCATCACACTCAGGGGAATGGGAAGTCCTGCTCTGACAAAGGCAAAAAGGCACTTCACATCAATACAAACTTCAGATAAAGCAGGAAGGCTGATAGCGTGAGAAAGGAGATGCTAACTGAGATTTAGGGTTCAGAGGCACCTGGGCTAAGCACCAAACAAAATATACCTTCAGGAAGCATAAAAAGTGAAAAAGGCCTTGAAGTATTAAGAGAACTGTTATGCCGGCTATGATGGCTGCACGATTCTCACCCAGCAGACTCCACGGGGTTTTTATGAACAGTTTACATGCAGGGAGTTGGGGTCAAGGGAAAAGGACCCTTCTTCTTGGGGTTTGAAATTTTAAAAAATTGGCCAGGCGTCGTGGCTCAAGCCTGTAATCGCGGCACTTTGGGAGGCTGAGGTGGGCAGATCACTCGAGGCCAGGAGTTCAATACCAACCTGTGCAACATGGTGAAACCCCCTCTCTACTGAAAAACACAAGAAAATCAGCTGGGCATGGCGGTGCGCACCGGTTATCCCAGCTACTCGGGAGGCTGAGGCACAAGAATCGCTTGAACCTGGGAGGTGGAGGTTGTAGTGAGCAGAGATTGCGCTACTGCACTCCAGTCTGGGCAACTGTCTCAAAAAATATATTAAAAAAAAAAAAATTAAGGGCCGGGCGCGGTGGCTCACGCCTGTAATCCCAGCACTTTGGGAGGCCAAGGCAGGTGGATTACGAGGTCAGGAGATGGAGACTATCCTGGCTAACACGGTGAAACCCCGTGTCTACTAAAAATACAAAAATTAGCCAGGAGCGACGGCAGGCACCTGTAATCCCAGCTACTTCGGGAGGCTAAGGCAGGAGAATTGCTTGAATCCGGGCGGCAGAGGTTGCAGTGCGCCAGGATCACGCCACTGCACTCCAGCATGGGCCACTGAGTGAGATTCTGTCTCAGAAATAAATAAATACATAAATACAATAAAAATTAAGAAGTTGTATTCTGCTTACACTTCCCATTCACTTTCTAGACTTTGGCTTAAAGACACACTGGCCAAAGATGTTCTTTCAAAAGAGGCTGTCTTTGTATTCTCTTAATAGATCTTGCATTCAATTTTGTTTGTTTAGAGTACTTGACGATTGAGTTTCTTTTTCTTTCCATTCCCGTCTTTCTTTCCTTTTTTTTTTTTAATAAAAAAACAAACAAGAAGCCCAACAAGCACAACTACAGATCAACTTATTTTTAAGTATCTGAATAGCCCCAGGACATTGATCCAGCACTCCAGGACCTAAACTGGATTGTCTCACTGCCTTAAAGAAAACCGGTAAATTATTTCCTGAACAAAAGCAAGGATCTTTTAGGTCCTATAATCTCATTTCAAATCCTTTTACCCACTCCCTACTCCTTTGGCCCTGATACTGCAATCCTCTTTGGGTAATCTGAGGTCCGCGGGTGCCAGGGCTGCAGTTGCCTTAGTGTTCCTCCCGGCTCGGTGCCGTCGCTCACTGCTGGGAGGGGCAGCGTGCCAGGGTTCGGGACCCCATAATGGCTCTGCTCTTACAGGGCAACTGTTAATAATTAGCAGGAAGCATTTTCCCTTTAAATCTCACAGCTTGAACGGTAAGATCTCATAGTGCCAAAGAAACATTTAATTCTAGAGAAGTGAGACTTGCTTCCAACATATTTTGTGTGGTTCTACCCATGCAATTAAATGGCTTCTTTCATCTATCAGTAGATGGTCATTAAGCCAGTTACTAAGGTGAAGTTGGGGGCAGGAAGGGGAACAAGAAACAATACGGGCTCCTGCCCTCATACAACTTGGAGTCTGCTGAGAAGAGATGGCTTTAAAGTGTCAATGCCAGGACAAACAACGCTCAGGCCACACAAGCACATAGTGTTCTTGTCTGGCGGGGGTTGCAGAGAGAAGAACAGAGAAAAGAGGGAGCAACATGGTGGCACAGTCAAAATATGAAGGACATTCAGTAAGGCTGAGAAGGGGACTGGTGGGACAGTCAAGAGTCATACGAGATGCTTCTCTGCAAGGAACTGTCAGGGTAAACAAATGTTTCAGAGGAATCACCATGCTGAGTACTCGCTGAGTACTGGCCAGGTACAGCAGAGCCACACCAAGAAAAGGCAAGAAGGAGGCCAAGTGGAAGTCAATGGCAGCTATCCAATTAGAAGGTCATCCATGCATCCATTCAAAACTACTGACCTAGTGCTACTATGGGCTGGGGACTGTTACCGAGCCTAAGGATACAGCAGAGAGCAAAACAAAGTCCCTGCTCTCAAGGAATTTACACAAAACAAATATATAATGTGCAAGTGGTAATAAAAGCTAAGGAGAAAACCAAAGAAAGGCAATGGGAATAAATAATGACAGTGGGAGCCGGGCTCAGTGGCTCACTCCTGTAATCCCAGCACTTTGGGAGGCCAAGATGGGCGGATCACGAGGTCGGGAGATCAAGACCATGCTGGTTAACACGGTGAAACTCCATCTCTACTAAAAATACAAAAAATTAGTTAGGTGTGGTGGCAGGCACCTGTAGTCCCAGCTACTCGGGAGGCTGAGGTAGGAGAATCGTTTAAACCCAGGAGGCAGAGGTTGCAGTGAGCTGAGATCACGCCACTGCACTCCAGCATGGGCGACAGAGCAAAACTCCAACTCAAAAAAAAAAAGAAAAGAAAGAATGACAGTAGGGCATGGGTATTTTGATGAGGTGGTTAGGGTAGGTGTCTTTGAGAAGGTGACACCTGAGCAAAGATTCAAAGAAGGAGAGGACCCAAAGAAGAAGAGGACCCGGCTGGGCACGGTGGCTCATGCCTGTAATCCCAGCACTTTGGGAGGTCAAGGTGGGCAGATCACGAGGTCAGGAGTTCGAGACCAGCCTGACCAACATGGTGAAACCCCATCTCTACTAAAAATACAAAAATTAGCTGGGTGTGTTGGCACATGCCTGTAATCCCAGCTACTCAGGAGGCTGAGGCAGGAGAATCGCTTGAACCCAGGAGGCAGAGGTTGCAGTGAGCCAAGATCACACCACTGCACTCCAACCTGGGCAACAGAATGAGACTCTGTCTCAAAACAAACAAACAAACAAACAAACAAACAAACAAACAAACGGAGAGGACCCACAGCAGTGACAACATCAATCTAAAGGAGCAGGCACAGTGGGCAGCAGAGGCGGCCAGTTCCTGACAGAGAACAAAGGCAGTTGGGGGTGGCGGTGAAGTGTAGATACTGGAACCACACTACTGGGGTTCAAGTTTTGGCTCTGTCATTTACTAGCACTGTAACCTTGGATCTGTTTTAGAGACTCATTATAGAGGCAGGGACCTCTAGCATGGTGCCTTTGTGCTTCAGTTTCCTTATGGTGCCCTGGGCAACGCCTCAGATGCAGCTTAAGTTGCAACCTGCAACAGACATCATATAGACAACATCTGAGCCATCACCACGTGATGTCTGTGAGCCATTCAAAAATGAAAAGTATCCACCAAAATAATTAAACATATAGTCCAATTCCCAGCTTCGCTGATATCAATAACAGCCAAGCAACACGCCCATTAGCTACAGTGATTTGTCCAATGGATATCAAAGAAATCTGCAAAGTTTTCTGTAACTATTGTTTTTGATGGGTTAAATTAGCACCATTACAGAACAGAAATTATTAATATATTCAGGGAGGTGGGGGGACATTTTTCTAATTTCACTTAAAGAGAAAATGCTACTTAGGCTTTTGAAATATTTATCACTCGTCAGAGTGCTGGGAAGCATTAAGAGAACCACAGCCTAAACATACTGATTTGGTTTGAAACAGCTAAGTGCGTGTGTGTGTGTGTGTGTGTGTGTGTGTGTGTGTGTACACATCTTTACTAATAGGGAAAACAAAGCAGTAGTAGGACACATGAGAAAATAACAGCAGAGCTACCCTTTGGAGAAAGAACATAGGAATACAGAGATTAAGAAGGTTTATGAGGAGGAATATGCAAAACAGCGTTTCATCCTGAGATGACAGCTACAGAACTTTTTCCTTTGATCTCTTAACCACAGGGACCCACATACATGGGTCCCCTGAAAACCACAGCACGTTGCTGTGAGAACAGCTGAGAAGGCAAGAACCCTCCATCCTTGACTAGCACAACTGCCCGGAAGTCTCTGGAAAGAAACTGAGAGGCTTGAAGGCTGGCCCAGCATTTCTTAAAATCAAACCACCTGGGGATTGTATTAAAAAGCAGGTTCAGATCCAGCAGGTCTGGGGCAACATCTGAGATTCTGCATTTCTCCCAAGCTCCTGGGAAACGCACAGGTTGCATATCCTTGGGCCACAGAAAGGCTCTAGGGTGGCGCTGTCCAACATGGTAGCCACTGGCCACATGAGATTAGTTACATGAAGACTAAAGAAAACTAAAAATGCAATTCCGTGGGCACACTGGGTGCATTTCAGGTGCTCAACAAGCCACATGTGAATAGTGACTATACAGTGGACAGCACAGACACAGAGTACTTCTGCCACGGCAGAGAGCTCGGCTGAGGTATGCTATTCTTCGAGCTCCTGCTCCCATGCCCATGTCAACAAACACACACCACCACCACCACCACCACCACCATTATCATTATCACCACCACCACCCCCACCACCACCACCACCACCACCACCACCATCACCACCACCACCACCACCACCACCACCCCCCCCCACCACCACCACCACCCCCCCCCCACCACCCCCATGACCACCCCCACCACCCCCACCCCCGCCACCCCCGCCACCCCCGCCACCACCGCCACCACTACCACCACTACCAACCCCGCTACCACCACCACCACCACCACCACTACCACTACCACCATTATCACCACACAGGTCTAACCTCTAACTCTGCACTGTATCACGTCAGAGACCCAGGGACTGAGGCTACTGGGGTCTTTCTTCTTCTACCCCATCTCATGCAAGAGTAAGAGGTGAAACAGTTCAGAACGGAGGGTGGAGAACCACTCTCTTTGTTAAAGGGAAACATCACTGGAAGGGAAAGGAGTTGTAAACAGATACATTTATTGAACTATCTCTGTACAGAGGACATGACTTGTGGTGATCTCATTTAATAGCCACTACCCATTGTGGGTGGTAGACACTATTGGCCCAGTTTTACAGATCAGTGAACAGAGAACAGAAGAGGTGACACTGCAGGCCCTGACATCACAGAGCTAGTGATGTGGCAGGTACAGAACTGCACAAGATATGTGTGAGTCCCGAGACGATGCTCTGCCCCTGGGGGCTCAATGAGCTGAGCTGGAAATTACCTGTGCCTCTTGGGGACCAAGCCCAGCCCCTGTCCTGTCAAGTAAGATAGCATGGCTGTACTGTTAACACACAGGTCTGGCATCTCTCAACACTGAAAACAGTTCCATCCAAGACCTTAATCATGGAGAATTGTTAGAGACAGTGGCACAGAGAACTTTTAATCCAGAAAACACTTTTACTGATGATGAAAGAGTATTTTTATCAATGATGAAAAGCAAAACTATTGTATCTCATGCGTTCTCATTCAACAAATGTTTACTCAACAGCGACCATGTGCCAGGCACTGTGTGGGTTCTGCAGCTAAGTAAAGAACAAACCTATCATGTCCCTGCCCTCCCAGAGCACACACCTTCTTTCATAGGTGCTGTCAAAGAAGATAGCTTTCCTAAGGCAGACACCTTTACATATTCTATCTATACCCAATTCCAACTCTCTGGATTCTTAAGAAAATATTAAACAATGAGGAATGAATAAGACACAAGTATATTTTCAACCCCAGGAACAGTACAGAATTTTAACTTTGCTTCATGTGCTGCTTTGAGAAGGACAATGATCAAATCAAAACTCTTCTTGAATCAAAAGCATCCTTTCACCAAGGCTACTTTAATACTTGTCACAATCCACAATCCTCTGGCTGCCTGAGAAGTCATCAAGAGTGGTGCACACACTCACAGGCGCACTGGACTTTAGTCAAAAGTAATGAATTTTGTGATAGAAAATTGATCTCTCCTGTTCCCATAAAGCAGGCTCTGTCGAAAGAGCAAACAAACAGGGCTGTAATAATTAATTGAAAAGAAAGAGTCTAATTAAATTTTTATATTAGAGTACATAATGGCCAGAAATAGTAAACATTGCTGTAAAAAAAAAAAAAAAAAAAGAATCAGAGCTGTAAAACCACTAAAAGCTCTATGACTCTTCAGACAACCAGCAACCACTTACCACTGTTCAGTGCAAACACAGCTTCATCTTATTTTCTAGCCCATGGTAAATGGCATAAAGTAGGAAGAATAGAGAACCATGAAATATTTAGCCACTTACAACTCGGTACAACTCAACAACTATTTATTGAGCGCTTCCCGTGCCTGACATGGTGATCCATTTATCCTGCCAACCTTTCCTGGGTATGTAATATGCACGCGCACACGTATGTTCACACACACCCCACCCAACCCAGCTGTAGGGTCTTTCTTGGTGATTAGATGTAATCATTGGCTCTAGGAGATGAGTTCAATCCTGAAAGAGAAAAAGCACATGTACACATAGAACCACAACATGAGGCCATAATTGCCAAGTATCGCCTAGGTGGTCCAGGAAACTTATTCTGACATGCAGTGAGAGATCATATAATGCTTTCTTGAAAAGGTGAGATTTACATACAAAGCAACTGAAATATGAAGGAGTATACTAAGTTAAGGAGAGAAGAATGCTCCAAATATTTACCTGCCATTATTATATGATGAGATTAACGACTATAGATCTTATCCCTGACTGGGTGCCCCTTGCTAGGAGCTTGGCTGCTGCCGTCTTTGGGATTACCAGCCCTGGAATGCTGAGG
This sequence comes from Macaca nemestrina, assembly GCF_043159975.1. Taxonomy (NCBI): domain Eukaryota; kingdom Metazoa; phylum Chordata; class Mammalia; order Primates; family Cercopithecidae; genus Macaca; species Macaca nemestrina. Next base: position 18,545,065 of record NC_092131.1, on the reverse strand, counting down.
ATGGCACTTACAGAATTTAAAAGTGACAGGTACAGGACAGGGTTTAAACTGGGCAGGAAACAGACCTACAGCTTCAAGAGCAAAAGGAATGGATAATTTTAACCTAGTGGATTTATACAAATCCACAAGCAGACAGAAGGATAATGGTAAAAGGCACCTCTACCCGCCAAAAGCCCTATAAAAGTTGATGAGGCTATTTACAGATGGTATTTTTCTTCTGGAACTTCAGGGCAAGACATCTGTTTAGTCTTTCAGACTACTGGTTTACCCCTCAGATGGGGCCTCAAAGTGTTGCTAGGCTTCTGACCATACCAGAGTTGCCCAAGTCTCCCCAAAGGCACAGATGAGCAGGGAAACCACTTTAAAAACTTACAATAAATCCTCCTCACAAAGACCGGCTAATCTCGAGGTTTCCAGTCTTTAAACATTATAATAAGCAGAGGCCACCAGAATCAGAAGGAACCTTAGAGATGATCTAGCCCAACCACATGATTTTATAAACCTAGGGAGGAAAGTCCATTAAGATGAAGTGACTCAGGTTTACAGGAATTAGCACACAGCTAATCAGGGCCAGTGTCAACATGAAAAACCCAGGTTTTCAGACTCCCAAATAGCATTCTCCCAGACCACAGGCTAATGCCTTCCAAAATGTCACTGCTGTGTTTCAGTACTTCAGTACTTCTTCCTTTTGAAGGAAGAGCTTCAAAACAGCCAGGATCGTTAAACCACAGCACTTTTGCACAGATGACCAAAAGCGAGTCTCATGTTACATTAGATTTGTTTACAAGTCCATCTTTCTAACTGGAGTGTATGCTCTGATGACAGGAAACCTGGCTCAGTCATCAGGGATCCCAAGTAACTCACATAAAGCATGGCACACAGGAGTTCCAGCAGCCCTGGATGAATGGGAGAAGAGACATTCCCCCCAGCAGCACTGGATGAATGGGCGAAGAGACATTCCCCCCAGCAGCCCTGGATGAATGGGCGAAGAGACATTCCCCCCAGCAGCCCTGGATGAATGGGTCAAGAGACATTCCCATCAGCTGCACTGGATGAATGGGCGAAGAGACATTCCCATCAGCGGCACTGGATGAATGGGTCAAGAGACATTCCCATCAGCTGCACTGGATGAATGGGTCAAGAGACATTCCCATCAGCGGCACTGGATGAATGGGTCAAGAGACATTCCCATCAGCTGCACTGGATGAATGGGCGAAGAGACATTCCCATCAGCGGCACTGGATGAATGGGTGAGGAGACACTCCCACCAGTCCAGCCTCAGAGGGAAAGGGAGATTTGGCTTTTTGGAGGATGGCCCTTAGGAATCCATCTGGGGCTCCAGAACAGGTAATTACATCACAGAGAATTCCACAATCTCAAATAACTGACACCACGACAAGAGTAGAGCTCGATGGGTGGTAACTAGATAAAGAGCAGGTACCATCCTCCATTTAGATGTGGAAGAGAAAGATATAAGACGTGCAATGAAATAGCTGCCTATGTCACTCAGTCATGGGACTGGCACAGGAAGGAAAAGAGGACAAGCAGTACTCAGAGGCCACGGATGCAGGTTGCATCCGTCTCAGTTTATAACCATGCAGGACCTCGCCCTACCATCTGGGAAATACAGCAAAGTAGATGAAATGAGAGGAGCCACAGACCCTCACCACTGTGCAATTGTTTGGCAGATGGACCACACCAGAAATCATGTTGCCCAAGACATAGCACCCCTCACGGAACCAAGTCTAGTAGTACATGGGTAACAGATTCATTCTGACATCAATACTAGGTGTTAATTTTTCCCAGGCTGTGATGCTTACATACCCTTTAATACTAATAAAGCAGGAATAAAACCAAAACCTCAAGTTCTTTTTCATTATTATTTCCAGAATAACAATGAAAAAAGTCCTCAACATTTAAAACTCAGAACGCAGCAGAAGGGATTTGGGGTATGCCAGTGGTCCTCAGCTGGGGTTGGCTTTGCCCCCCAGGGAACATCTGGCAATATCTACAGATGTTTTTGATCACTAAAAATTGGTGGTGAGTGGGGGTGCTACTGGCACCTGGTGGGTAGAGGCCAGGGATGTTTCCAGACATCCTACAAGGCACAGGATAGCCTCTCACAATAAAGAATTCTCTGGCCCCTGTCGGGCATGGTGGCTCACGCCTGTAATCCCAACACTTTGGGAGGCGAAGACGGGTGGAACACAAGGTCAGGAGTTCGAGACCATCCTGCCTAACATGGTGAAACCCCGTCTCTACTAAAAATACAAAAAAAATTAGCCAGGTGTGGTGGCGGGCACCTGTAGTCCCAGCTACTAGGGAGGCTGAGGCAGGAAAATGGTGTGAACCCAGGAGGCAGAGCTTGTAGTGAGCTGAGATCGTGCCACCGCACTCCAGCCTGGGCGACAGAGCAAGACTCCGTCTCAAAAAAAAAAAAAAAAAAAAAAAAAAAGAATTCTCTGGCCCCAAATGTCAATAGTACCAATGTGGAAAAACCCCAGGTGGACCTAAAACTCACAGACTATGCTAACAGTTTCAAGATCATTATCACGATGTGTGCCAGCCATCCCTGCTTCCCCGTCATTTGTGGTAAAGTTCAGTGTAACATAAAAATAAACTTTTTTTTTTTTTTTTTTGAGACAGGATCTCACTCTGTCGCCCAGGCTGGAGTGCAGTGGCCGGATCTCAGCTCACTACAAGCTCCGCCTCCTGGGTTCACACCATTCTCCTGCCTCAGCCTCCCTAGTAGCTGGGACTACAGGCACCCGCCACCACACCTGGCTAATTTTTTTTGTATTTTTAGTAGAGACGGGGTTTCACCTTGTTAGCCAGGATGGTCTCGATCTCCTGACCTCGTGATCCACCCGCCTCGGCCTCCCAAAGTGCTGGGATTACAGGCTTGAGCCACCGCGCCCGGCCAAAATAAACTATTTTTGAAGCACTTTCTTAGCTCCCAGTAAGCCCAGTTAACTGTTTTCACTGGTGGAGTTGGAGAGACATCCTCCAGGTTTCTTTTAATGCTCCTGCTGACTTGAGGGCTGCAGAGATTCTGACAGGGTGGTTGGAAGCACAAACCTGTTTGTCAATAACAGTGGAGGGGCTAGAAGGACAAGGGCAGTACATCTCTAATGCCCTCAAATAGAGCCAACGGTAGACTCCTATCTGCCACAGCTTGTATGGGCAGAAATTACCCTGCACTGGGAGTATCAGAAATCTTAAGTCAGCTACAAGGAAGAAACAGACATCCCGCCTCTGCTACCCAGCTGCCCCTGACCTCATTTCTGGCTCACCCCGAGTCTTCTGACTCTCATATCCAAACATGTGAAGCAAGAGTACAAAATGGAGCCAGCGTGAATCACTGTTAACTTGTGGGTAGAAGCATGTCGCTTGAATTGCCATTTGCTGGGAGTCTGGAGGTCTTGCAAAGAGAGAGGGAAGAGTAAAGAGAGAAAAGGCTATTTGTTTATGGGTTAAGGCTAAAGACCAACTGATGAAAGGGGTGAGACCAAAAGAAAAACCATAAACGATGTTTTTCCTTGGCATTCCAAAAGCAAACTGTGGGTTTATCCAAATGCTGCAATTGGAAAAATCAGAGCTACGAGCACATGAAAGGTCACTGGCTAAGCATCGCTGGCTGCTGTAAAATGCATCACCTGTGGAAATGCTAGCAGTCATCACCTGCCAGGGATTCCAGAATCAAGGCCACACTTGGCCACAGTCGGTTCCACGGATTCCTAAGGCCAGGGAGCCTGTCCTGTTTGCCTCAGAATCCTCAGGGCCTGGGCCCAACCAGGGGTACGCTGAAGGAATACATGGCTGCTGGAATGTAAAATGAGGTCTGTCTGAAAGATGTGTTGTTCTGTTTCTTCTTCTTCTTTTGTACCTGGATTCATTTTGGAATGTGTGATAAAATACACAAAATGTGAAATTTGCCATTTTAACAATTTTTTAGGTGTACATACAGTTCAGTGGCATTTGGTACAGTCACGCTGTCGTGCAACCATCCCTACTATCTATTTCCAGAACTTTTTCATCATCCCAAACAGAAACTCTGTACCCATTAAATACTAACTCCCCATTCCCACCTTCCCCCAGGCCCTGGTAACCGCTAATCCACTTTCTTCTCTATGTATTTGTCTATTTTAGGAAAACTTCATGTAAGTGGAATCATATGGTATTTGTCCTTTTGTATCTGGCTTTTTTCACTTCGCATAATGTTCAAAGTTTATCTATGTTGTAGCCTGTGCCAGAATTTCATTCTTTTCTAAGGCTGAGTAATATTCCATTGTCTGTACAAGCCACATTTTGTTCATCCACCACCGGTTAGTGGACATTTGCGCTGTTTCCATGAGTGTTGCTTTTTAAACAGGATGATTTACGGATTTAGTAAAAGCACTGGTGAAGGGAACTGAGGATGAAGAACAGATTCAGACTCAATCTATTACTAACTCCCCATGTGATCTTAGGACCCACATGGGTCTCCTCTGTTTTTTCAGTTGTGAAATTGAGGAACTGAATCAGACCAGTCTTCTCTAACATATTTTTGGCCACCATTTATAGTAAGAAATAAACTTCATAATGACTGAATTCACACAAACATACACATGTAACTGAAAGAAAGGTTTCACAAAATAATAACCTCTCTACAACACACTCTGGTATTTCTTATTCTACTGCATTTTTTTCATAAAACAAAAAGATAGTTGTAACCCCTAAATTGATTCCATAATCCATTATGGAGTGGTAATCTTTTAGATTACTTGTTCCCAAATTGGTGTTCCTTGGAATATGTTGGTAAGTTGTTTTTTTTTTTTTTTTTTAAATGTCTGTTTAAAGCTGATTTTTTTTAAATGTCTGTTTGACAAAATGTAGGAAACATCTTAACTTTGGCTTACTACAAAGAAGTTATAATGAGCTGCGTTTCCCAAACTTATTGGCCACAGGCAACTTCATGTATACTCAAAAGTAAAATCCTAACAACTCCAGGAAACTGTCCATGTGGTATCCCACCTAAGGACTCTAAACTGGGTGATTTTAGGTTCTTTTCTGCTCCAATATTCTATGATTTAAGACACTAATTCTCAACATGTATTTTCTGTTGCACAGTGCAGAGAGGGGCAGACAGCCTGCACAGTTAACTATGACTCACTAAGCCAATGATTTTAAATACCATATCCAGCTCTCCAGGGTCAGGAAAATTATATACATACATTTTAATAAAAGACTTCATCTTTTAAGAGAAATTTTAAGTTCACAACAAAAGTGAGCAAAAAGTACAGTCAGTTCCCACATACCCTTACCCCCAGCCCCGGTCTCCATGGCCTTTCCTACCATCAACATCCTATGTAATTTTTTTTAAAGTCCTTCTAGTGATTCTGATGCTTCACTCCTTGCCCCTTAATGCTGGTCTAGAGACTTTGTGAAAACGAAATTTTCCAGACAAAAATCCACCTCAAGATGGATTAAAACTTTAATTCAGTGTAAGACTTGAAACTGTTAAACTAGAAGAAAACAAAGGGGCAAACCTCCATGACATTGGGTCTTGGCGATGATTTTTTGGATACGACACCACAAGTACAGGCACAAAAGCAAAAATAAGTAGGACTACACCAAACTAAAACGTTTTTTGCACAGCAAAGGAAATAGTCCACAAAATGAAAAAGGCAACCTACAGGATGGAGAAAATATTTGCAAAGCACATATCCAATAAGGAGTTAATATCCACAACAGAAAGGCACTCATACAACTCAACGGCAAAAACAACAAAACAAAACAAATCTCACAAATAACCCAGTTTAAAAATGGGTAAAGAACATGAATACACATTTCTCTAAAGAACACACACAAATATCCAGCAGGTATATGAAAAGGTGCTCAATATCACTAATCATCAGGCAAATGCAAATCAAAGCCACAGTGAGATACCACCTCACACCTGTAAGAATGGCTACTATCGGAAAGACTCTATGTATTGGCAAGGATGTGGAGAAAAGGAGAAACTCTTATATGTTGTTGGTGGAAATGTAAAATGGTTCAGCACCTGTTATGAAGAACAGTATGGAGGTTCCTCACAATGTTAAAAACAGAATAGCTGGGTGTGGTGGCTCATGCCTGTAATCTCAGCACTTGCAGATCACCTGAGGTCGGGAGTTCGAGACCAGCCTGGCCAACATGGTGAAACCCCATCTCTACTAAAAATACAAAAAAAATTAGCCAGGCATGGCGGCGCCTGCCTGTAATCCCAGCTCACTGGGAGGCTGAGGCTCGAGAATCGCTTGACCCAGGAGACAGAGGTTGCAGTAAGCCGAGATGGCGCCAACAGCACTCCAGCCTGGGTGACACAGAGAGACTATTAAAAAAAGAAAAAGAAAAAGAGAAAAGAAAAACAGAACTACCATAAGATCCTGCAATTCCACTTCTGGATATATATCCAAAGGAAATAAAATTACTGTTTCAAAGAGATCTGCATCTGCATGACACTCTCAATTTCACTGCAGCATTATTCACAATAGCCAAAATATGGAAACAACGTTAAGTGTCCACTGACAGACGAATGAATGAAGAAAATGTGGTATATACGTATACACAAAGGAATATTATTTGGCCTTAGAAAAGAAGGAAATCCTGCCATTTCTGACAACATGGATGCACCTAGAGGACATCATGCTACATGAAACAAGCCAGACACAGAAACATTAATAGCACATGATCTCACTTATATATGGAATCTAAAAAGGCAAACTCACAGAAAGAGAGTAGAAGGGTGGTTACCAGGGGTTGGGGTTGTGGGGTGAGGCGGGCTGGGGGAAATGAGATGATGTTGGTCAAAGGGTAAAAGCTTGCAGTTATAAAATGAGTAAGCTGGCCGGGTGTGGTGGCTCATGCCTGTAATCCCAGCACTTTGGGAGGATGAGGCAGGTGGATCACCTAAGGTCAGGAGTTTGAGATGAGCCTGGCCAACATGACAAAACCCTGTCTCTACTAAAAACACAAAAATTAGTCAAGTGTGGTGCTGTGCACCTGTAGTCCCAGCTACTTGAGAGGCTGGGGCAGGAGAATGGCTTGAACCTGGGAGGTGGAGACTGCAATGAGCCAAGATCACGCCACTGCACTCCAGCCTGGGTGAGAGAACAAAATTTCATCAAAAATGAAATGAAATGAAATGAAATAAAATAAAATAAAATAAAAAGCCCTGGAGACCTAATTAACAGCACAGTGACTACAGTTAATAATACTGTATTTTATACTTTAAATTTACTAGTAAGAGTTTTGTTTTTTTTTTTGAGATGGAATCTTGCTCTGTCACCCAGGCTAGAGTTCAATGGCGTGATCTCAGCTCACTGCAACCTCTGCCTCCCAGGTTCAAGCAATTCCCTGCCTCAGCCTCTCGAGTAGCTGGGATTACAGGGGTGCATCACCACACCCAGCTAATTTTTGTATTTTTAGTAGAGACAGGGTTTCACCATCTTGGCCAGGCTGGTCTTGAACTCCCAACCCCACGATCCACGTGCCTCAGCCTCCCAAAGTGCTGGGATTACAGACGTGAAAAAGAGTATATCTTAACTATTCTCATCTCACACACACACACACACACACACACACAAATGGTAACTATACGAGGTAATAGATATGTTAATTTGTTTGTGGTAATCATTTTATAATGTGTATAACACAACATCACACTGTACACCTTAAATATCCACAATTTTTATTCATCAATTATATTTCAATAAAGCTGAGAGTACAGAAGGACCAAAAACTCCCCAAGTTTTCCAAGACTAATTGTAAAACAACTCAGTGGTCTAGCACATTACTTTCAGCTGAGTCTCTCAAACTGCATATCATTCCTGCACCTGCTTAGATTATTGAAAACATCCTCACATGTAGCGTTTTGCCACAAGTGGTCCATTGAACTTGGCACAGCCAAAATGACCAACAGGGCTTATCATTCCTATGATCTCAGTCTTGCCTCAGCAAATATGCAATTTAAAAACACTATTTGGATAATTATTTAGAGCTTAATTTTTATACACTTGGATCACCCACAAATCAGCCAGGCATTTTTGGAAGAATCTTCACTGCTTATTCCTTAACAAAATAAAATTAACCCTGTGTCTTCAATCCATTTTATGACTTCAATATCAAATAAAAGGATGCTAATGATATCTATTCATTTTTATTTCACAAATATTTACTGTGTACAATACTGGCGATTCAGGACAGTGGTTAGAGAGATTTTTATTTTTAAAGAATGTTAACAAAATATATATTGCTCTTACAACAATAATTTTCCTTTTTTTTTTTTTTTTTTTTTTTTTTGAGACGGAGTCTCCCTCTGTCGCCCAGGCTGGAGTGCAGAGGCGTGATCTCGGCTCACTGCAAACTCCGCCTCCTGGGTTCACGCCATTCTCCTGCCTCAGCCTCCCCAGTAGCTGGGACTACAGGCGTCAGCTATTTTTTTGTGTGTGTGTATTTTTAGTAGAGATGGGGTTTCACTGTGTTAGCCAGGATGGTCTCGATCTCCTGACCTCGTGATCTGCCTGTCTCGGCCTCCCAAAGTGCTGGGATTGCAGGTGTGAGCCACCACGCCCGGCAGAACAATAATTTTTTAAAGAAGTCTAAATTCAAAAGATGGTGAGAGCCCTTGTCAATTCTCCCTACAGACATATAAAAAAAAAATCACATATAAGAAATGATTAGAAAGATAGCTGAAGTATAGACATTCATTCCCAAAATGACTGAGAATTTAAGAGGAACAAAACAAAAGAAAACCCTCATTTGCTCTAAGAAGAATTGATGGACAAGAAAGCTTTATAATATGGTGAGGTTTGACTTTCTTTTTTTCTTATTAAACAAACAGTATAAATAATCCCTAAAATATTACTGTGTGATTTTCTCCCCACCCTACATTCGCTTTTCTAAGATGTCGAAAACAGAAGTGATCCTTACACACACACACACACACACACACACACACACACACACTCATGATCCTTAGTCACCCTCTCCCTATCTTCCTAACGGTGCTTCCATCCATTCATCCATCCACCCATTCATCCATCCATCGGTCCACACAAAATCCTCTCTGTTCCCTCGGCACGCCTTCCCCATCAGTTTCCATGGCTTTCCCTCTAATTGTCATTGTTCCCTCACCATTCCCGGTTTCCAATGGCAGGAACTCTCACCTCCCATCTCTCTTACTCTCACTATGCTACAAACCCTAAATTCCTTTTTCACAAGTGATATGTCATTCTTCCTTTCCAAAGCTCACGGAAGAATGTTTCTGTAGAAGACAGTGACCACAAGGTGGCAAATTACCTTGAGAACTCAGGCTCTGGGGTCAGAACAGTCAGATCAGGCCAGCTCAGGTCCCAGCTCAGCCATCTGCAAGCTGTGTGACCTGCTCTTTATGGGCACATGACGGCCTCTCACATGCTGTCTGTATACCAAGTCTGACACACAGTAGGTGCCCAATAAATGCTTGATTTTCTGCCTCTCAATCAAAATCCAGAATGGTTTGGAGTCCAAAGTAGATGGAATAAAATAAATTTAAAATTCTTTACAATCCTATAGTGCTAAAGAGCTTACTTTCATAGTTCATTTCTTAGAAGCCTAGAATATCAGACGGAAATAGATTTTTGTTTTACTACATCAAAGAGTTGTATTAGAGAAACTCAGGTTGGTTTTCCTGTAACTTTAACTTCAACAACTCTGATGATGGAACCTGCCACATTTAAGGGGTGAGGGTAAGAAGCGGTGGTGTTAGAGAGAACTTCAAAGGGCTTTAATAAGAATAAAATTCCATTGGAGTTACCATATGTCCAATCCTTCCTTTCTCAAGAACAGTCCATTACAAATCAGGGAGGGGGAGGTGTCCCAGAGAGGAGTCCTCAGGGAGTCCCGCCATGGCATGCCGCCAGAATGCCTCCAGAAAAATCAGGGCCTCTGGCACCACAGATTTGTGAGTTCTGAACACTTATTTGGAAGTACAAAGAATTGAGATCTTCCTCTTTTAGCAGGTAGAGAAGGAAAGCATTTGGGTGACTTTCTTACTAAGGGATCAAAGTGCGACAGGGAGATTTCCTGGGAGAGAAAAGCAAGATTGGGAGCTGGGAGGAGCCGGGCTTTGTTCTCATCAAAGAAGAAAAGAATGTAGGGGAAAAAAACTAATGAGTGACTGCCAAGAGATTTAAACACGGATTATGTATCTGGTAGAGAAAGAACACAATTGAGTGTTTGGGCTGGCCTGGGGTGAAAACTTTTCCCATTATGATTGGGGTAGGGAGAACTCCGGCGCCTTACCTTTCAAGTGCCAGTTCCACAGAAATGTACAGAGGAGCGGAGGGAGGCTTCTTTTCAAAGGAATAATGAACGAGACAAAGCTGGAGCAATTCCTGGCCTGCACCACCTTCAGCATATTTGCTTTATTATTATTATTATTTTTTTTTTTTGAGATGGAGTCTTGCTCTGTTGCCAGGCTAGAGTACAACGGCACAATCTTGGCTCACTGCAATCTCTGCCTCCTGGGTTCAAGCAATTCTCCTGCCTCAGCCTCCTGAGTAGCTGGAATGACAGGCACATGCCACCAAGCCCAGCTAATTTTTGTATTTTTAGTAGAGATGGGGTTTTGCCATGTTGGCCAGGCTGATCTTGAACTCCCGACCTCAGGTGATCCGCCCGCCTCAGCCTCCCAAAGTGCCGCCATTACAGGCGTGAGCCCCCGTGCCCAGCCACATTTGCATTTTCTATGGCAGCTGCAAAATGTTTCCTCCTGTGACAATATTTGGTACCTTGGAGTCAACAGCCTGGAATTTATAACTTTTCTATCCCAGGGCAGCCTGATGGGTCTCTTAGGCTTCAGGAATGACCAGGTCCAAACAGTCTGGCCTCATGCATACCCAGAGGGACACCCAGACCCTGGCAGACAGATGGGGAAGTAGATGGAAGGTCAGAAACACCAACACTGCAAAACTGCTAAATTGTCTTTAGAGGGAAGAGACATAGAGTCCAGCTTCTCCCTCCCCCTCCGAACGTCTGGACATGTGACTGTAAAGGCGAGGAGGGTGGCCAATGATTTCTGGCATCCCAGGGCAACTAAAGGAGAATATTTTGCACTACTCTCATAATGTATGCTATGCATTCTAAGATAAATCATGGATAAATAATATATTTTGAATAACACCTACATGCGAAGTTTATAGCACAGGGAGAACGTGCAAAGGGTCCTGGTTTTCCCAGATCTTAAATCTAGGGGAAAGCACAGAACATAAAGTGTAAAAAGATTCCTTACAATACAAAACCATATATACAAGGGCCAAACTGGTATGCAGCCAGGTGCAGTGGCTCATGCCTGTAATCCCAGCTGGGCACGATGGCTCGTGCCTGTAATCCCAGCACTTTGGGAGGCTGAGATAGGTAGATCACCTGAGGTCAGGAGTTCAAGACCAGCCTGGCTAACACGGGTGAAACCCCAGCTCTACTAAAAATACAGAAATTAGTCGGGTGTGGTGGCAGGTGCCTTTAATCTCAGCTACTCAGGAGGCTGAGGGAGAAGAATCACTTGAACCTGGGGATGGGCAGGGAGACGTGGAGGAGGTTGCACTGAGCCAAGATTGTACCACTTCACTCCAGCCTGGGTGAAAGGGCAAAACTCTGTCTCAAAAAAAAAAAAAAAAAAAAAAAAAAAAAATTAGTATGCAGCGTTTGCAGAAACAAGACTAAGCAATTATCAAAAAAAAAAAAAAAAAAAAAAAAACTGGTAACGGTGAGGAATTCATTGGCTTTCCCTGGGCCAGGACGAGGGTTAGGCATTTGGTACATCATTTTACTTCATTTAATCCCTAAAGCACTCGTTTAAGACAAGTATTCTTTTTGTTTGTTTGTTTTTGAGGCAGAGTTTCATCTTGTTGCCCAGGCTGGAGTGCAATGGTGCGATCTCGGCTCACTGCAACCTCCGCCTCCTGGGTGACTTGCTGGGATTACAGGTGCCCGCCACCACACCCAGCTAATTTTTGTTATTTTTAGTAGAGACGAGGTTTTGCCACGTTGGTCAGGCTGGTCTCAAACCCCTGACCTCAGGTGACTTGCCCGCCTCGGCCTCACGAAGTGCTGGGATTACAGGTGTGAGCCACTGCGCCCAGCCTATGAGTAACAAAATGGAGGCTCAGAGACCAGAGGCTTCAGGTAACATGCCCAAGGTCACATAGCTAGCAAGTGGCCCAGGTGAGGCTCTAACCTGATAAGACTTACTGAGATCTGCTCTGGGCCTGCTGCGACAGTGGCCAACCTGCAGGAGCTGGGAGGAAGCATGGAGACCCTCCAGTCCCCGCCTGCGCCAGGGCAAGTGTGTGGTTCTCGGGTCCTGCTCTTTCCGATGCTGGGGAGGCAGAACCTCTCAGGGGCACTAAAGCGCGTGGGAGACAGGCCCAGGACAGTTTCTGACTCCTGCTCTACTGCGGGCAGGATCGGGCCGGCGGGGAAGCCAGAGTCACGGCTTGAGAGCTTCAGACTGTGGGATCCTTTTCGTTTCTCTGCTTCCTCACTGTTTCCTCAGACTGGCCTCTTCCTCCTGAGGGTGACACAGCTGCTGCGTCCATCTGTAGCACCAACTCGAGGCCACTCCCCTGCAAATGCAGGTGAAGCTAAGCCCGGGGGCTGGTGACTGCACCAAAGCCAGGCCAGAACCCCCACCTCCCATGCGGGCCCCTGCTGGGAAGCTTGAAATGCCGGGAAATCTCTCGACGTGTTTCTCATCAGTAGAAAAAAAAAGAATAGGAGGGTTGGGGGCAGCGGGGGGGTGGGGCAATTTCCAGTTCAGAAGAATCCTAAGTTAAGAAACTCTGCTCTCCTTACAGTTAAAACAAACAAACAAAAAGCTATCATTCAGAAGCCCCACAACTGCAAAGGGAAAGAAAGGAAAGAGAAGACGGAAGGGGGATGCAGGGGAAGGAGGTAGAAAAAGCTACTAAAATTTGCTAATGTTTTGTCCCCTCCGAATGTGTTTTTTCCCGTTCATTTTTCTCCTTGCCAAACTGGTTGGGGCGTGTGTTCTGAGGGAAGCGGGGAACTAATGCGTGTTAGAGAGACATACATTGGAATAAGCAGCTCATAAACAGACTCTGACCAAAACTTTCCATTTAAAAGTAAATACACAGAAAACATGTCTCAACTTGGACTACGGTGATTGAGCAACTCAATCTGAGAAGATAAGGATTTTTTTTAATGTGTCTCAATGGTTTATGGAGGCTTTCTCCAGATGATTTAAAAATCAGCAAAAGTTAGGAATTAATGTGGAATCTCTGATGCTTCCCACGCTCTTTCCGCACCTCTCACATCCACGGCAGAGTCTCAGAGATGCTTTGACAAATAATGAAACACGAACCTTATGTAAGAAAAACAAAAGGTTATGAATGTGATCAGAGACTCTGGCCAAGAACATGTGCTTCCACAAAACAAGGACACCAGTTTGGCTCTTCCACGGAGATTTATGCAAAGGGTGGGTGTTATTCTCATTAATTCAGTGGATAAACAATAGGGGGGAGGTCGGGATGATTTGATGGACAGCTTTTGGAAATGATCTTCTGCTTGGCAAAACACTGCCGTGATCATTTTATTCACACGGAAGGAAATGCAAAGAAGTGTCACTAAAACAAGGGAGGTAATTGTAGGGCATGAATCAAAAAGCTGGATGACACGGAACGAAGAGTAACTGAATTAGTCCCATCATGGTCTTGAAATCTGCACTTAATTTCAAGAGAAGAGCCTGACCTCTCATTGCTGGCTAACAAAGCTATGCATCTATTCCCTCATGTTTCATTTCCCCCTCATAAACTACAAACACCATGTTACAGAGGGATAGCCTGCGACTGGCATGGCAGCTCAATAGACTTAGAAACAACATCTCAAGAGCTGGAAGGCATAACCCAGCAGTTCTCCAGTAAGAGTTAAATCTTGGGATGACCCTGGCAGCTGGTTGTCTAGCCTCGACTGGCATCACTGGGGGTAGCTCATTCTACCTTCATCCCCTTCATCTGTCCATCCACCCATCAACTCAAGCATTTACCCAGCTTCAGTTATGTGTCTGGCACATTGTCAGATGCTGTTCCGTCTTGAGCCCAAATCCTTCTTTCTATAATTCGATCCATCAAGTCCATGATGGTGCGCATGCTGGCATGCTAACCTTCTGAAGGTGCTCTCCCGGGTTACACGTTCCCAGTTCTTCAACAGTAACACATGGACGCCCCTGCTAGCCTGATCACTGTCCTTATCAATCCCCCATTCTATGTTCTTCAAATCTTTTATGAATGATGGGTTCCACTTCCGATCTAATTCTACTGCACCTCTACTTCTTAATCTCCCTCCTTTGTTAATCTAGAACATCGGGAAGTATTTAGTGTGACCAGAACTTAGAGAAGATAAAATGCTGAGATCAAAAATATTCTATGAGACCATCTTAGATGTGCTGGTAGCAGGTTTTTATTTTCTATTATTGACGAAAAGTTTGCCATTTTTACACTTCTACAAGACAAAGTGCCACCTGTTGTTTCACACTGTACATGGTTGATTTCATGCACTTTTGACAGTTCTTTCATATTTCTAACATGAGGATCAATTTCTCCTCCTCTGGGAAGGCGAGGGGTTTGACAAATATGCAGAACGCAGGTCAGCCCCACTTTGCAGACACTTCCCCCCTAACAATGCCTAAGGTGTGGCTGTGCTCAGGAATCCTTGGCTGGCTATCCTAAGAAGCAAATACTCACACCAAGCAAATCCGCAAAGACTCCAGGCCCCTACTGGGCCCATCAACACTGCAACTTTCTTCTCATGAGGTATTGGAAACACAGAGCGTCTTTGGTATCCATCATCTCAGGAGTTAGGTCAATGGAAATGTATCTGTAGTAGATTTAAAGAACTTCTAACGCTTTGGCTATTAAAATACAAACCAGGGACTGAGAGCACCTCAGGAGGTCAGAAGATAAAAAGGTAACTCAGAGTGGCTCTCTCAGCCATGAGTTTGACTCAGTACCTGAGTAAAGTAGATATAATCAGCCCGGCTACTTAAACATTCGACTTTCAAAGCGAGTGTGAAAACAGAATGAAACTGGATGACTGGGCACAATATTCATGAGCTACCCCTGATACAAAGTGCTCAAAGATAACAGGGACTGTTTTCCATTTAAATAAAACAACACAGGATTGACTCAGAATTAAATGTACAATGAACAGCATACTGAAGGCAAAATGCTGAGACCAAAATTATTCTATGAGACCAACTCAGGAAATATAATGGGAGTCAAAAGATAATATAATTTGATATGAAAATAAAATTATAGCCAACTAATGGATTTTTACAGCTCCCACTGTAAATGAGCAGTGTGTTTTTTAAAGAGCGTGCCCTTACAATTTAAGCTTTTCCTATTCTTCATCCGCTCCAAGTTTTTAACAAAATGTAATTTATATTTGGAAGTACTATCATTTAGAAAGCGCTGGTATTCAATCCCACATCTATTTTACCGCATTAATTTACCACACTCTTCTACCTGTTTAGCACCATGAAGCTTCATATTGATTTTTTTAAATTTAATATTCTTTTAAAAATTACTCCAAGCAAAAAGGTGCTGTTTAAACATAATCTTTCAAAATGCATAATGCCTCACGCTTTTAAATTAAACTTATCCAAATAAGTGTGTTGAATATGAGGGGCATTTAAAAAACTATTTCAGGTTTCCATCAAATATGTTGCTTTCAAGTAAATATAAGTGTAATACTGAAGCAACTAATCTAAATCCTTGCATTCTTTCTTTATGCTTGACTGAATTAACACTTGCAAGGACACAACAATCTAACAATTAAACTCCTTCAATGGAAGTTAAAACTGATTTCACTGTGGCTTTGCAGTGCTTCTGCCAACTATTAAATGCACAACACTCTGAATAACTAGAATGAAAGATGTCTTATAAATTAAAAAATTATTGGATCCTATCCAAGCAATGAATAAGCTATTCCTTGCTGTGTGCAAATTCAGCATTCTGAGTGGAGGAATTAACACCGTTATGTTAACAAGATTAACATTTAAAGGATATTCTAATCTTCTAATTGTCTAAAAGGATGAGTTCCCTAAATACCTCAGTACCTTCCCTACCTCCTCCCAATGCAATTCCCCCATCTAGTATTCTCAGCCTCACTACGACAGCCGAAGATTATTTACCTGGTGAAGAACAACTGATAACTTTGTTAATCTGAATATACAGTGACCACTCTGTACAATTCCTATACCTTTAGCAGTGTTACTCTATGAAGACATTTAAATTACCAAAAAAAAAAAAAAAAAAAAATCAATAGGGCAGCAGGCAGAATAAAATAGAACTTGCTGAGTCAGCACTAAAATCTGCCATTTTCGTTAAGAACCTCAATATCAGAAAGGCCGAAATCTTTCCCATTAATGTGTGTGGGGTTTTTTTTCTTCTTTTTTTCTTTTTTGCGGCTCATTAAATTCCTCTGAAGAAGCAAAAAGAAACAGAGCTAAAGGAGAAGCTAAAATGTCTGGAATTCATTTTCAAAAAAAAGATGAGAGTAAAATAAACTTTCTTTTGGTTGTTTGGTTTGTTTTGAGACAGAGTCTCGCTCTATTGCCCAGGCTGGAGTGCGATGGCACAATCTTGGCTCACTGCAACCTCTACCTCCCAGGTTCAAGCAATTCTCCTGCCTCAGCCTCCCAAGTAGCTGGGATTACAGGCGCCCGCCACCACACCCAGCTAATTTTTGTATTTTTTGGTAGAGACAGGGTTTCACCATGTTGGCCAGGCTGGTCTTGAATTCCTGACCTCAAGTGACCCACCCACCTTGGCCTCCCAAAGTGTGGGATTACAGGCATGAGCCAACACACCGAGCCAAGGAACTTTCTTGAAATATTCTAACTCTGCAAACTTTATAGTCATCCAAAAAATAAATCTTTAGACCTAGATCAACAAATGAAAGTCTTGTGAATTTTTCTAACTCTGTACATGTTAAGCCACAATACTTTACATGAAATATAGAATTACGATGTCATTATTTTTACACTGAAAATTTAAAGCAAGAAAAAAAGGAAAGCTCATTGAAGAATAAAAAACTCTCTCAATCAGTTTCTGACCATCTAACACCCAATCATGGCCGATCCATCACGGAGGCCAAAGGCACATACGATGCTGGGATTTCCTTGGAATTACCAAGGAAAAACAAAACAACACTGGCTCTGAAAACCGATCATCCAGGAAACTCTCCATAAACCATACTGTTTGATTAAATGCAAAACCTGTTCTCCAACCATGGTGAGAGAGGATTAAAACGTTTTTCTGGAAACTGACTTTGGATTGGTGCCTATAGCAGAGAAGGTATTACATAAGACCCATATATATGTCACTCTCTAAAAACAATCTGTTGTCATAAACATTATTATGGGGAGAGCTACTGTTTATAGGGTGTGAATGTAGTGATATAAAGTTTAAATACCTCCATTATAAGTACCAAAATCACAAAGTCAAGGTCACCCATTGGGGAAACTGTCTTTTCATTTAACTATCAGACATTGAGAAAGGTTAGAAAAATAGAAATTTCCTAAAAAGTTGGTGGGAATGTGGATTAGAACCAAGTGTAAAATCAGAAGGCAATTTGGCAGTGTCTATTGGAAGCACTAAAATATGCATATTCTTTAATGAGAAATGACATATCTAGGAAGGAGGGGCACAGGCAACATAAAGATTAAAACAGCTCGATGGACTTTCCCGAAGAGGTGCGGGCAAGCAACCGAAATACACCACCCCTCCTTCCACTTTCCAGGTCTAGATTCTGAAGGCCACACGCCAGAGTCTCCCTGGCAAAGGTGCAGATTCCCCAAGCAAGCTGGCGTGGCTCATTTGTACCTGAGTAGCCCGAGCTCAGCCACGGGTACTCTACTAAGCCCAGTGGAGTGTCATTTCACAAAACTACCGTTCCAAGAACTGTGGCATCCAAACTACAAAGAGACCCCTCGTGTGGCTCAGCGGATCTTCCACAGAATGAGGCAAAAGCAAGAGCCCTTCATAACCCGCTCTTCACTGAAGTAGGTCAGGCGACTCTCAGTGATGCAGTGATTTTACTTTTCATTCTACCAAAAACGATTTGGATATTTAAAATTGATCAATGAGTCTGCATTTTGGAGACCGCTTTTTTTAAAAAAAAAACCAACAGAAAAGTTACAAAGACAGCACAGAAAGCTCCTGTATACCCCTCACTTAGTTTTCCCTAATGTTAACACCATATATTACTAACAAGACATTTGTCACAACACTGGTATACTACTATTTTTTTATTTCAATAGTTTTTGGGGTATAGATGGTTTTGGGTTACATAGATAAATTATTTAGTGGTGATTTCTGAGATTTTAGTGCACCTGTCACCCCGTAGTCTTTTATCCGTCGTCCCCCTCCCGACCTAACCCCCACCCCCCCGAGTCCCCAAAGTCCATTATATCATTCTCATGCCTTTGCTTCCTCACAGTTTAGCTACCACTTATAAGTGAGAACATATGATATTTGGTTTACCATTCCTGAGTTATTTCACTTAGAATAACGGCCTCCAGGCCAGGCACAGTGGCTTACGCCTGTAGTCCCAGCACTTTGGGTGGCTGAGGCAGGTGGATCACAAGGTCAGGAGTTCAAGACCAGCCTGGCCAAGATGGTGAAACCCTGTCTCTACTAAAAACTACAAAAGTTAGCCAGGCATTATGGTTGGCACCTATAATCCCAGCTACTCGGGAGGCTGAGGCAGGATAATCGCCTGAATGTGGGTGGCAGAGGTTGCAGTGAGCCAAGATCGCAGCACTGCACTCCAGCCTGGCAACAGAGTGAGACTCCATCTCAAAAAATAAAATAAAATAAAATAAAAGAATAATGGCCTCCAGCTCCATTTAAGCTGCTGCAAAAGACATTATTTTGTACCTTTTTATGGCTGAGTAGTATTCCATGGTGTATATATACCACATTTTCCTTATCCACTCGTAGGTTGATGGGCACTTAGGTTGGTTCCATATCTTTGCAGCAGCGAATTGTGCTGCTATAAACATGCAGCATACTACTATTACTATTAACTAAACTGCACAGTTAATTCACATTTTGCAAATTTTCCCCTCATGTCCTTTTTCTGTTCCAGGATCCCATCCAGGACATCACAGGACACATTTGTTCATCATGTCTTCTTAGCCTCCTCTGGTCTGTAACAGATTCTCAGACTTTCCCTGTTTCTGATGACCTTGGGGCTTTGAGGAGTGAGGACCGGGTTATTTTTGCAGAATGTCCCTGCTGAAGGACAAAATCATTGTTTGATGTTTTTCCCATGACTAGACTGGGGTTATGTGTTGGGGGAGAAAGACCACAAAGCTGAAGTGCCAAATTTATGGCGTCCTACGAGAGGCACCTGGTATCAACATCACATCACTGAGGATGGTGTTTCATCACCTGCGACACAGCATTCACCAGGTTTGTCCATTCCAAACGCCCTTTTCCAGGCTCTCATCTTTAGAAACAGGTCATTAAGTGCAGCCATTCAGGGAGTGGAGAGTTCTGTCCCACCTCTTTCAGTGGAGAAAGAGCTACATCAAGCATTTGGAACTCTCTATATGGGAAATGTATCTCTTCTCTTGTTTGTTTGTTTATTCAATCATTTATTTCTATCAGTCTGGACTCATAGGTATTTGTATTTCCAGTTATTTTCCAACACTATGTTATTTATTTTGCTGCTCACCACTGTCCCAGTTTTGGCAACTGGGAGCAACTTCAGGAGAATCCCTTTGACACCCCTGCCCCCAACCCCATCATTTTGTTCTATAAATATTTCCTTACTTTCTGCTTCTCCATATTTTTATCAGCAAAATGTCTCACTTAAGAAAAGGGTTGTTATGGCCGGGCGTGGTGGCTCAAGCCTGTAATCCCAGCACTTTGGGAGGCCGAGATGGGTGGATCACGAGGTCAGGAGATCGAGACCATCCTGGCTAACACGGTGAAACCCCATCTCTACTAAAAAATACAAAAAACTAGCCGGGCGAGGTGGCGGGCGCCTGTAGTCCCAGCTACTGGGGGGCTGAGGCAGGAGAATGGCGTGAACCCGGGAGGCGGAGCTTGCAGTGAGCCGAGATCCGGCCACTGCACTCCAGCCTGGGCAACAGAGCGAGACTCCGTCTCAAAAAAAAAAAAAAAGAAAAAAAAAAAAAAAAAGAAAAGGGTTGTTATGGGGTGGTTTATGCCTCCCCAAAATTCATACATTGAAGATTTAGCCCCCAATACATCTGAACGTGACCTTATTTGGGAACAGGGCCATTGAAAATGTAATCAGTTAAATACGATGAATCGTTACGGGAGAAAGATGGGCCCCTAAGCCAATATGACCAGTGTGTCCTTACAAGAAGGGAAAATCTGGACATAGACACCACACAAGAAAACGAACACCAAGTGAAGGTGAAGGCAGAAATCAGAGTGATGTTTCTACAGGCCAAGGAAGGCCAAGAGCATTCCAGCAAAATGCCAGTAAAGCACCAGATGCTAGGAGAGAGGGGCGGAACAGATGCTCCTTCACAGCCCACGGATGGAACCAACCCTGCCGACACATTGGTCTTGAACTTCCAGCCTCCAGAACCGAGAGACAGTGCGTTTCTGTTGTTTAAGTCACTTGGTTTGAAGTACTCCACACTGAGCTCTGCACTTCAATTAAAAACAATTCACAAACTTGGTATCAACAAAGCAGGTGTGGAAGAACATCCTAATATACATTCAAAAGGGCACTTTAGAAAACAAGAGGCATGGCCCGGCGCGGTGGTTCACACCTGTAATCTCAGCACTTTGGGAGGCCGAGGTGGGTGGATCACAAGTTCAAGAGATTGAGACCAGCCTGGCCAACAAGGTGAAACTCTGTCTCTACTAAAAATACAAAAATTAGTCGGGTATGGTGGCGTGTGTCTGTAGTCCCAGCTACTCAGGAGGCTGAGGCAAGAGAATCCCCTGAACCCAGGAGGCAGAGGTTTCAGTGAGCCAAGATCATGCCACTGCACTCCAGCCTGGCAACAGAGCGAGACTCTGTTTCAAAAAGAAAAAAAGGATGCTTGCATCGGTACTGAATACGTCTCAAAAAAAAAAGAAAACAGAGGCACGGGTCTACACATCTCAATATTTAGCATGGTACTTGTATGTGAGCAAGGTCTGGGCAGTGCTTTCAAATGCCTCACTTTTCCCGCAGCATTTCCAGCCACCTGCAGCTCAGTTCAGAGTGACATTTGCCAAGCACACCTGCAAGTCCTAGCAATAACCGCCCATTTAGTATAATCACCATCTTCTTCAGCATGTTAAGTACCAGCCCCATGAAAGCCAAGCACTTCCCAGGTGCCCCTCACAGCGATCCAGCAAGGGGCTGACAGGTGATTCCCCGCATCACAGTGGACCCAGCCAGAGCACGTCAATTCGGCATTTTTGGGTCCCTGTTTAATGACTCGCTTTGTTACATTTCCATCTTCTCTAGGTCATGTCAACAAGTGGCCTGATGGCTTAGAATTGAGCTAAATGCCACATCACTGTAAGACACCGAAATATTGTACAATTACCCGGTGTTCAGTGGCTTCAGTGCAATTTCACACACTAGAGGATCCTGAAGCAAACTCTCAGCTTTCAGATGAAGGGATGACAGTCCCCAGGAAAGAGAAAGTGACTTGTTCTCCTGGACTTAAGGCATGGAAGAGGCAGACTAGAATCTCATCTGTCATCTCCCTCCACAGCCAGTGACCTCTGTGGAGGGGAAATCTAAGCACCGCATGGGCAGAGGCAGAAACTCTTTTTTTTTTTCCCTCAGTCAACTGGGGAGAAAGGCTGGAGGTGACAGAGCGGGGTCTGAAATATTCCTTTGGAAATGATTTTCATTACAAAAGCTCTGGTTCGTCTGCATTTTTATGTCTATATTAAAAAATCAAATGAAGTCATTAAGCTAAGGCCAGCTCAGAATGCCTCTCGCCTGAATATGCATTCGTGTTCCAACCCCCAGAGCTCCTCTATAATCCTTCAAATTATTAAATAAGTACTGTGTTTCCCTCGGGGTCACATTTGGCAACAAAATACTGGTCTAAATGAACCAACACATGACCCAGGGAGTAACACGTACGTTCTTAACTTCCTAGAAGCAAAGGGAGATGAAATACTTCTGAGGTGTAAACTGGAAAAGCCAGAGAAGGGTACTCCATGCAGCTTGGAGGGTGGGGGGAGTCGAATGACAAAGCAACATGAGAATCTGGGAAATAGTTCAATAATTAGTGTCATGTCCTCCTTCACCAACCTTGTACGTCGGCAATTCTCCACTCCAATCCTGGTTCGCTTCCATTTGGGGAGTGGCTATGGCCACAAGGAGAAAACCAAGCATATGGCTCTGTCCTTCTGGACATGTCTACGATGTTGGCTGGGCTGCTTTAGAAAATCCCATTTTCTCTCCTACAGCTATATGACCTCAAGTTGTCATTTCGAATAAAGTATGCTTCCACTGATTTTTATGAACACAGACAAAAGCTGCTACAACCTTCCCCCCCCACACCAAACCTTTCAAACCAACTGTAGTTGCTATGTAGGGTTATTTGTTTCTAAGGCAACAGCGTATATCTAAGTACTAATGGCCTGTCCTTTTGCCAGGCAACAAACAGCCTTGTGATGCAACTGCACCTGTCTCGGCTACGCGTTACTATGGAGACGCTCCAGTTGCTATGGGTACCATCACGCTAATCGCCTAGCAAAGGCAGACATACAGCAGTCTTCTCAGAGAGCCCAGCTGTTCCTCCCTGTCTCTTGCTGAAGACTGATTGTCTAGGGCCTGTGATGGAATGCTTCTCAACTGAGATGCACAAGAACTTCATTAATGCTATTTCAGAAGATCACTTTGTGCTCCCTCCTGCAGAACAAACAGCAGACTAGGAAAAGAATCTGCAAAGAAGTGGACTGTAAAATTCCTGAAGTCTATGACATCATGCCATCCCTAATTAACCTCAACTTTCTGTCCAAGGATAATTCCTCTTAACTAGGTGGTTACAATAGAAACATTTCTATACATTTTAAAACATTTTTTGTAGCATTGAGGAATGCATTTCAAACTCAAGCATTATGTATTGATAAAAATCGATCTTAAAAATTTGGTTCTGATTATTTGGCTCTCTTTTGGAATCTAACATTAAGACACTTTTTTTAAAAAGTGACAGGCTACTTACCCTCCCTTCCAATTATATATTTGTAAAAATGGTACCCATGACCTTACTGTCTCAAACAAACAGGCATGTGAGAGGATGAAATGTCTCTATTGTTTCTACTGTTCTCCTTGAAGAAGCAAAGACCAAGTAACCACAACAAATGGTCACCCGGGAGCACCGTCTACATGGAGACTGAGAAAGACAACAACGGGGACAAATGAGTGAGCCTCCACTGATCGTCTGCAGAGACCAGCCAGATGAGGGGATGATGGAGTCGCCTGCTTGACTCGTTCCTGTACTTTTATCCCAACAAAACGTGACAAACACCAAGATGTGAAAGCCACAACTTTTCTTTGTAAATGTTTCTACCCAGGAAGACATGATTTCACCCACTATGAAGCCTTCTGGAAGCACATTCCTCTGAAGCTGCAGCAGCGGTAAGGTCTGTAGGAAATACAACAATGGATATGCCTCCTAATAATACTTAATTTCTTTCTCATTTACCTGCAGTTATTTTTAAAATCTCATACGGCCTATTAAATTAATTTCCACGCAGGTCTCTGCCAAAATAATGCCATTTCAGTAGACCAAAAAAAGAAGTCTGAATTGCTTACCTTTGATATGCCTGAGGACAGGTGGGAGGTGTATTGAACACGTGTGGGTGTGGGTGATAAGGTGTCTTTTTCAAAGCCTGAATTAGATTTTGTCTATACTCTGGGTCTATGCACCACAACGACCCTTTCCCAATACTCTGCAAAGAAAATTAAAATACAAAGGCATTAATACAGAATTATTAAGTACTTTGCAATAAGTAGATGTATAGCTATTACCACTTATTTATTTTAAAATTTTTCTCATTTGTTGACTGTTTGCCAGCCTTAAATATTATACTGACAATAGAACTCCATAAAATGCACTTCAATCTTACTTGTATTATGTTTGATAGGCAAAATGAACATATTATTACCAGATTATGGTGATACAACAATATTACAATTTTCATATCCAAACTACCAAAAAAAGGAGCATCTCATTTTTCAGCGTCAACGTTGAAGAACATGTGCATTCTCTTCTAAAAATGAGTTTAACTGTGTCAGATTTCTAATGTTTGGGGAAGGGGAAAAAAAAAAAAAGAGGGCCGAGACACCCCCAAAAGTCCATCTCTGCTCTAAAAATTTAGTTATGTTTTAAAACCATATGACATCGGGACCATTTTATAACAACAGAAAAGTAATCTCCTTGTTTTTTTCCCACTTACTCACAAAAGAATGACATTTACTCTTGGAATGGGATTCTGTAATTACCTTCCCTAAGAAACAAAAGAACTCAGGCAGCAATGGTAAGCCCAACTCAGAATCCACTATTTATTTTTTGGATTCCTCAGTTCCCAGCAATCGACTCCAGCCGTTAAGAGTTGAATCTTTAGAAGTCAAACTTTAAAATGTAAATTTTCTAAAACTGTTCTGTGGAGAGCGGGAGGCTTCCTGTGAGGCCCACTTCCTGTGAGGCGTTTGGTCTATGGACAGCCTATTTTTAAAAATGTAAGTCCTTCCTTTGAGGCCCCCCTGGAACTGGCAGCAGGCCCACAGGCAGTCGCTCCTCTGGCTGCACACTTTCAAGTGACCGAATGTACCCAAACTGTTTGATAAGGTCATTTGTAAATATTTACTGATTTGCAGAGAAAAGAAGTTAAATTACATAAACCCGTGCCCACCTCCTGCTTTCAGCCAACAGTAAGATTGATGTTGTCCTCCAACATTTAGAAAGCAAACAAGGAGCTGTTTAACTAACATGGGGGAAGGGGACAACCCAAAAAAATCCCACTGAAGGAGCTGTAAAAACAAGTTACTCCTAAAATCTTTTTTAAAGTTTTAAAAAATCTGTGTTTCAGTCATCAGTTCACCCAAGTAGTTTCCTTACAAACATTACTCACAGAGCCCATTAAAATACTTTATTATCAACAACATCAGCAAGCTGTGCAACTGGAATTAACTCTTTCTGGTGCAATGAGAATAGAGGAATTGCTCAAAGCCACAGCTGGGGCTGGAACCTCTGACCACCCTAGTCAGCCACCCCCACGTGCAGGCGTGACCCCAGACACAGGTCAGAGTCTGGCTGGACACTCTACACTCAAACATCAGTGTTCTCAGTTTAACTAACCGGATGTTTAAAGACCTGAAAGATTTCAACTTTGGAAAATTCAACATTCCTATGTGTTTTTTCCTTTCACGCACACATTCTCAACCTCAGAATAGTTCAGGGGGAGCAGTGAGACTTTCCAAGTAAATCAGGCGGGTCACTCAAGAGTCTGCCCTGGAACCTTCATCCTTTCCTTTGGGAAAGAGTTGTGCAGAAGAAAGCCAAAAGCTAAGAAGCGGAGAGGTTTCGGGGGAAAGAGAGGAGACAGGTAACTACCAAATTTGGATAACATAAAACAAGCCACCAAATCCTGTCAACAGTAGGGGTCTGGCGTGATTCCATCAAAGGCTCCCGGTGGAGCCCTGGGCCAGCGGGACCTGCCTTTCTGATCTCTTGCACCCAAGGCTCCAAACCAGCAATAGCTACACTGAGGGCCATGGCTGACATGTGACCCAAACATTTCTGCAATGATACTGTCTCAATTCTGGGAACCCAGTGGCTTTTGTTCTCATCATGGTGGCTTTCAGGGTGGGACCATTTAATCTTACGCTAAAAAAAAAATATGACAAAGAAATGAAGGACAACCAGTTGGCCCTCTCAGGGAAATAACCATAAGCCAACAATGTGGTTTCTCCTAATCCTAACCTAAGTATCCTGTTTACTGTACCCTTGTATACCCATATTAATGTATGCTGCCATTTAAAAGTAAGGCAGATTGAACCCAGGAACCAGAGGCTGCAGCGAGTGGAGACTGCGCCATTTGTACTCCAGCTAGGGCAACAACACTGAAACGCCATCTCAAAACACATAAATAAATAAAAATAAAAACAAAAGTTAAGCAGAATAAACCCCCAGGACCGTGCAGGACATTCACAAGGTAATTGATCCAGATGCAGAGAGGCAGGCTGAAGAATAGTAAGAACAGGTGGTCCGGAGCCACACAGACGTTTCCTGAGTGGCCCTGCACAAATCACAGCGCCATGGGAAGTCTTGGCTTCCTCACTTAAAACAGTGACCAACTTAGAGATAGTTAGGAGGTTCAGAGGTGGCATAATATAAAACACCTTGAGTTGCAGCCCTACCTACAGGTACTCAATAAATGGCAGACAGCATCATGAAAATCTCCTTTTGGACACAAGAAAGAGAATGAAACTGGCTGTACAATGTCTTTCATTGAACCAAATCTGATTGATTTTCATCTCCAACAGCAGCAGTGGGAAGGGCCTCCAGCAAACAGATGGGGCGAGTGAAGATAAAATGATCATCTATTCGAATGCACTGGTGGTCCTGGCTCAACAAATTCACTGGGAAGAGGTTTTCAACATTCTCAATTCCCCCTCTATTTTCATCACTCCCTACATCTGCTTTCTATGAACCCCACACTCCACACTCACTACTGGGACTTCTACCTTGCGCAGGAAGCTACTGTCACCGATTCATGACTACCTGGCTGCTAAAAGTCTTTTGCCCAGGTCTCTGCACTGTCAACATCAAGCTGAGGTTTCATTCCAAAGTTGGTCAGTTCATTATGACCATCTCCCAACTTTTTTTTTGTTTTTGTTTTTTTTTGAGACAGTCTTGTTCTGTCACCCAGGATGGAGTGCAGTGATGTGATCTGGGCTCACTGCAACCTCCGCCTCCCAGGTTCAAGGGATTCTCGTGCCTCAGCCTACCGAGTAGCTGGTATTACAGGCGTGTGTCACCATGCCTGGCTAACTGTTTCTTTTTTAAGTAGAGATGGGGGTTTCACCACATTGGCCAGGCTGGTCTTGAACTCCCGGCCTCAAAGGATCCGACCGCCTCAGCCTCCCAAAGTGCTGTGATTACAGGCATGAGCCACCACACCAGGCATCTCCCAATATTAACTGAAGAAATTTTCTCAGGCTTGGATCATAAGGTTCCTACCCTGATCTATTTGGCATTTTACAATAAGAAAGGCCTGAAATTGCTGGTAGTTTTTTACAATCTAGACACTAATTTCAACATATCTCATACTTAGCAATGCTGGCATTCCAAAGAGGAAACAAACAAACAAAAGACATCTTAAGGACACACCCACGGGAGGGCCACCAGCAACCACAGCACAGTATCGGGCTGCTCTTGGAAGGCCCACGAGAGAGGCCGGCACCACGTCTCATTTTCAAGCATTTTCCTGGGTTTCATGTAACAGTTTGGAGTAGTAAAATGGTTTACTTGAAAACTTTAAAAATGGAAATATGCGAAGGATAGAATGCTTAAGTTTCTTAGGCCAGAAAAAATTACATTTAATGTTCCTAATAGGAGAGAGAAGGTTATAACTTGATTATACTTGTGTAGTAAGTTTGAGAGTTGGAGCTTTCTTAGAAAAATATCTGCATCTTATCTGAAGACAAGACTATAGAGTGCTTTTTTTTTTTTTTTTTGAGATGGAGTTTTCGCTCTTGTTGCCCAGGCTGGAGCGCACTGGCACAATCTTGGCTCACTGCAACCTCCGCCTCCCGGGTTCAAGCCTCTCCTGCCTCAGCCTCCTGAGTAGCTGGGATTACAGGCGCCCGCCACCACGCCCAGCTAATTTTTGTACTTTTAGTAAAGACAGGGTTTCTCCATGTCGGCCACGCTGGCCTTGAACTCTGACCTGAAGTGATCCGCCCACCTTGGCCTCCCCAAAGTGCTGGGATTACAGGCGTGAGCCACCGCGCCCGGCGTGGAATGCTTTTTATAAAAAAAAAAAAAAAAGAAATAGGCCGGGCGTGGTGGCTCACGCCTGTAATCCCAGCACTTTGGGAGGCCGAGGTGGGTAGATCACCTGAGGTCAGGAGTTTGAAACCAGCCTAACTAACATGGTGAAACCCCATCTCTACTAAAAATACCATAATTAGCTGGGCTTTGTGGCAGGTGCCTGTAATCCCAGTTACTCGGGAAGCTGAGGCAGGATAATCTCTTGAACCCGGGAGGCAGAGGTTGCAGTGAGCTGAGATCGCACCATTGCACTCCAGCCTGGGCGACAGAGCGAGACTCCGTCTCAAAAGAAATAAAAATAACTGTGAGGGCCATGCACCATTAAGTGTTAAGGAATTCAAAGTAATAAGGGAAGAATATTCATTTATAGAAAAGTATGTATGTGTTTGTATTCACACACCCACATTTTTGTGTGCATATACATATATACACTAACCCCCATAAAAAAAACTAATGAGAAAAGTTACATGGAAAAATGAGTAAAAAAAATTATGGATAAGCACAAGTTTATTTTAAAATTAAAAATCACCTGGGAAATAAAAATCAACTCCCTGTTAGAAATTTAAAAAAAAAAAAATCAAAGTACAAAAAGAAAAGCAAACAAGAGCCCATATTGTAGGAAGAAATGGTTAGCAAAAAATGTTAAAAAAAAAAAAAAAAAAAAAGTAATTAAATCTTTTTTTTTTTTTTTTTTTGAAATGGAGTCTTACTCTGTTGTGTCCAGGCTGGAGTGCAGTGGCACAATCTCAGCTCACTGCAACCTCCGCCTCCCGGGTTCAAGCAATTCTCCGGCCTCAGTCTCCCAAGAGGCTGGGATTACAGGTGCCCACTACTATGCCCAGCTATTTTATTTATTTATTTATTTTTAGTAGAGACGGGGTTTCACCATATTGGCCAAGTTGGTCTCGAACTCCTGTCCTCAGGTGATCTGCCTGCCTTCGCCTCCCAAAGTGCTGCGAATACAAGCATGAGCCACTATGCCCAGCCTATATTTTCAACATTGTTATGCAAACTGTGGGCCAGATACATTCATGGGTCATGAAATGAATGGAATGGATCATAAGCAGCACTATTTTAATGGAACAGAATGTAACAAACTAGAAGCAAATAGAATGGACTACAATATATCTGCAGTAACAAATAGTGAAATTTGTATTTGCACAGTTGTGTATATACATGTTTACTGATCACCAAGTAACACACTTCCTATTGGGAAGCTGGGTCAACAAAGTTTGGTAACCACTGATCTAGGACAGTAGTGTCTGGTTGTCTCTTTTCCCCCTTCTCACCACTTGTGAGGAAGAAAGCCCTGTCAGCAACAGTGGGGGACTTACACACGGCTCTGGGGCAGTGCCTAAGGAACGGGGATAAGGAGGCGGGCCCCATGTCAAAGGGGAGCAGGCGCTACCTCTGCCCAGGCTGTCCTGCCCTGGCCAGGGCAGGGTAGCCTGTAACAATTTTAGTTTGTCCAGAACGTTCAGGTATGAAAAGAAACAAACAAAAAAGACAAAAGGACCAAAAAAAAAAAAGTATGATTTTAGACTTTAAAATTAAAACAGGCTTACGCCTGTAATCCCAGCACTTTGGGAGGTCAAGGTGGACAGATCACCTGAGGTCCGGAGTTCAAGACCAGCCTGGCTAACATGGTGAAACCCCATCTCTACAAAAATACAAAACTTAGCCTGGCATGATGGAGGGTGCCTGTAATCCCAGCTACTTGGGAGGCTGAGGCAGGAGAATCACTGGAACCCTGGAGGCAGCTTGTAGTCAGCCGAAATCGCGCCATTGCACTCCAGCCTGGGTGGCAGAGTGAGACTCCGTCTCAAAAAATAATAATAATAATTATTATTATTATTATTTAAAAATTATATTAAAGCAACACTGAAAGTTTACATTTTATAACAATCTTATTATGCAGGTGATATTTACACTTCAGAAATATTTAAGACAATTGTAACCCTATAAAGCTGATGAGCTATTAAAACAAGACAAACAAAAACAAAACGGAGTGGGGAGCTGGGTATGTGTTGGTGATCTGGAAACAATAGCTTTTGATGTTTCTGACACACCATTTTGGAGGGTGCTTCTAACACTAACCACCTTCATTCATTCCTTCATTCATTTGCTCATGCATTCATTCATTCATTCCTATGGTGCCTACCACATGCCAGGCACCATGAAGAATCTATTTGTGAATACAAAACAATACAAAAAGGAGACCGCCCTCCTGACGCTTGGATTCTAGAAGGGAAAAAACATAGTAAGTAAAGAAATAAATAAGCAAGATGACGACAGACTGTAATACCTGCTAGGAAGGAAACAGAATAAGCCATGAGTTAGAAGAGAGGAAGTTGCTGCTGTGTGAGAAATAAATGGGCTGGAAGTGGCAAGAGCACCTGCAGAGAACTGACACGATGGTCTGGGCCCGAGATGACCATGGGTGTTGGTTCAGGTGGCAGCAATGAGATGGAGAAAGGAGGACAGCTCCCAAATGTACTCTGAAGCCAGGTGGCGGCTCACACCTGTAATCCCAGCACTTTGGGAGGCCAAGGCAGAAGGACAGCATGAGTCTGGGAGTCGGAGACCAGCCTGGGCAATACAGTGAGACCCCATCTCTAAAAAAATAAAAATAAAAATTAGCCAGACTGCTGCTTAAGCCCAAGAGTTGAGGTTACAGTGAGCTATGATTGTGCCACTGCACCCCAACCCAGGCAACAGAGCAAGACCCTGTCTCTTTCTTAAAAAAAGGAGATAGAGCAGGGCGCAGTGGCTCACGCCTGTAATCCCAACACTTCAGGAGGCCAAAGCGGGTGGATCATCTGAGGTCAGGAGTTCAAGACCAGCCTGGCCAACATGGTGAAACCCCATCTCTACTAAAAATACAAAAAATTAGCTGGGCACGATGGCATGTGCCTGTAATCCCAGCTACTCGGGAGGCTGAGGCAAGAGAATCGCTTCAACCTGGGAGGCGAAGGTTGTGGTGAGCCGAGATCGTGTCACAGAACTCCAGTATGGAAAACAAGAGCAAACCTCCGTCTCAAAAAAAAAAAAAAGAAAAAGAAAAAAAGAGAGAGAGAGAGAAACCTGATAGATAGCAGTTGACACTGGCAATGCAGATCAAGTAGGAGAAGTAACTGATATTCAGTAATGGTGTGGGATCATTTAATTTCCCACATGAAAAAATATGTATATAAACATATGTACTAACTGGGTTTGTATACGTATACTTTGTGATGTTCTTATGATGATACAATTGCCTAACGATGTATTTCTCAAAACATACTCCTCCATTACGCAATGCGCGACTGTACCTGGAGGAACGGACTGCATAAGCCACCTCTCTCCCCTCTGCTATACCCTCATTGACCCCAACCTTTCCAACAGAAGCTCACGAATGTCATGGTAGACCTCAGGTCGTCTGGCTTCAGAGGTTTAACATCAACTGGTTCCTCTGTAACAAGGGTTAGTAAACTTTTCTTAAACAACTTCTCTTTCCTTTACCAGCCACCTCTAATCCATGGCCAGGTCCAACGACTTCTCAAAGTACATTCTATAGTATCTGTAGGTCACATGATCTCTGTTGCAACAACCCAGCTCTGCCATCATAGCACAAAAGCAACCATCAATGTAAACAGATAAACGTGGCTGGGCTTCAGTAAGACCTTATTTGCAAAAACATCGTCCATAGTT